>NW_017728942.1:126744-184215 GCF_001723895.1 Crocodylus porosus
TCCTGGTGTTCACGCTCTGCCCATTCCCTGTTGTGTGGGGAGTGGCATTTTTAAGAGAAGGCTGGATAGGCATCTGCCTGGGGTCATCTGACCCCAGCACTCTTTCCTGCCTAGGCAGGGGGTCGTACTCTGATCTGTTGAGGTCCCTTCCAACCCTAGCATCTATGAATTATCTGAGTTCTGGGAAACTGCCCCTCCCCACCCCACCATACGCACTCTCACAAGTCAACAGGGGTGCAGCCGCATGTCGGGCAGGTAGCAGTTCCTTCCTGCCTGCCTGCAAGACGCTCCATGCCACTTCAACTCCCAGCCAGACCGCATGTTGCACCTCTGCATTTCTTGGATGTCCATTGTAATTCCCAGCAGCCAGCTGGGACCAGCCCCTGAAATCCAGAACTGTCCTGGCTAAAGCAGGACACATGGTCACCCTACCTATCAGCCTATGGACAAACTTAATTGCTTTCAAGGGGGAGCGGGAATAGCTCCTTGGGAGTATGCATCAGCTATTATGATGTAACTTACCATTGCATGCTCCTCTAGTGATACTAGCCAATCAGTCACAGTAGCTTTAAGATGAATGAAACAGGGTTAAAGTTGCAATACTTTGCTGTGCTTGTGTTTCCGTGGCAATACAGAGGTAACTGTTACATTGCAACATGTTGTATCATTTGTTATCTGATATCAGTGCAATTGTCACATCTGTCTGTTTGCTCAGTAGTACAGAAGTTGGTAGAGCAGGGGCAGGCAAAATACAGCCTGCAGGCCACATCTGGCCCACCAAGCCATTCTGTCCAGCCTGTGGGCCCCTAAAAACATTTTAAATTAATATTTATCTGCTCCTGGCTGCCTGTCAAAGATGGCAGGAGCCAAGGGCAGTAGGAGCCCAGCTCAGCCCAGCCCTGCCCCACCCCCAGCCATTTCCCTGCCTTCCTGCCTGCGCACTGCTCCAGCACTAGTTGGCTTCTGGCTGTATTGCCAGACTAGGGAGCACAGGGCCGCACCAGTACCCCGGGGGGGGCGGTCTGTCTGTCTGTCTGTCTGTCTGTCTGTCTGTCTGTCTGTCTGTCTGTTTGTAGGGGTGAGTCTCACATGCATACCCCACCATACACATGCACCCATGCCTCCCTTGCACTGCCATACACGCAGACCTCCACACCCATACCCCCTCACACACCTCAGCCATCCTTCCCCTATATACCGCCTCCCACAAACCCCATACCCACCCACACCCGACATGCTCCCTGACCCCACACCCACACCTATACCCTGCCGCAATATACAAGAGTAAGACTTCATTTTAAGCTGTTATATACAGTCACCTCTATGTGCATTACACAAACATGTGTAAACCAGGACAAAAATATTTTTGAAATAAGTGTTTTAGATGTTCACTTTTTAGAATATAATTTGGTATTTTTCTGTTCCAAGATTGCAAAATCCCTTGTTGAAAGGAGTACTTCTGGGGGCAAGGGAGGGACTTCTGGCGGCAAAGGTCAGGGGGTGGGACTTCCAGTCACAAGATGGTGACCAAGGGGTGGGGCACCTGTCAAGGGGCGGGGCTACATGGGTACAGCTTGCCAAACTTGGTAAGTGGCCCTCCACCCAAAAGAATTGCCTGCGTCTGTAGTAGACAACATTGGTGATGAGCAAGGATCCTGGTTTTCCATGATAAAAAAAATTGCAAATTCTCTGATAAAAAAGAACCACACAAATTCTCTAATTAAAAACCCTAAATCCATTATTAAAATGAAAGGCCACTCTATTTATAGGTATCAGTTAAATACAATGTTTTCTTGATATATTTACAATTTTAAAGTAATTTGGAAGCCTACCAGTGCTTCAATCACAGTAATAAAATAAATTCTAAATGCCTATAAATTTTGGTGTCTGATTTTGGGTTGCTTATCATGGAAAATAAGAGCCCCCCTGCCTTCTTCCTCAAAGAGCACAGATCCAGGCCCCTCACTCCCCATCCATAGCCCACTGGCCCTGCTGGTGCCCCTCACAGCTCCCCTCCCCACACACACACCCTGCCCCCCCCCAGCCCTGTCAGAGGGGTCCCCCAGCTGCCAGGGCTGCGGGAACCTGGGTCCACAGCCCCCCTGCCAAATGCAGCAGTGCCCAAGCCCCAGCTGCTGCCCCTGAGAGGTAGAGCAGGGCTTCTCGGAGAAGCTCCTTGCCACTGTAAACTTTGTGCTGCCCTGGCGAGCCATCCCCTGCCCACATGGCAGCAACAGGAGCAGCAGCGCAGTGTTGTGTCCCTTCCTGATGCTACTGTCACATGGGCAGGAGGTGCCTCAGCAGGGCAGCATGGAGTTTGCAGTGACAAGGAGCTTCCCCGCATGCCCCCGTTCTGCCCTGCCATGCTGGGTTGTACCCACTGGGCTATGGAGGCTCTAGGGGAGGGCAGCAGGGGGGGCACCTACACCCGCCCCCACCTTGTGCACAGATCATGAGGCACAAGTGTTGTATGCACAGGGTATACAATGTGAATTAAAAACAAGCAGGAATCTTATCCGGATAAGACACAGCACTACATTTATTGGAACATAAGAACAGTTCCAATTGTTTGCAGTCTTCAGCCATCAGGGTGAAGCATGATCTAGTATTTGGTAATCCTTATCTGCTGACTCAGTGTTGCTGCAGCCTTTAACTGTTAAACCATGGAAGGCTATTTTCACCTGCTGCAAAAGGACTGTCTTTCTTCATGTTGTCACATACAGACATCATTCACTCTTTCCACATATGCCAGACATACCACAAAATATAAGCAAGCGTTTACCTTATACTAAATTTAAGTTCTAAAGTCATGAGACCAATATGTCCAATATATTTATGTTAAGCAATAAGACATTTAAAATAGATGGTTAATTCCAGAACATTAATAATGACTGATCAAATTATTGTAAAACGTAAATCGTAACAAGATTATTTTAATGGTTAAATATTTCATTATATAAAAAGAAAAATAACAACATAAGCAATCAAAGCAATTATAGTTACTGTAGTACTATACAGGTCGCCCCTGTTCCCTCGGGAGTGTGTGGAGCAGCAGCGAGCCATCTCCACCCCCTGGGTGAGCTGTCCGTGGGCCCATTGTGCTCCCACCGGGGCTCTGCAGTTGCAATCCACACACATCCCCTGGCTGGGAGCAGCCCCAGCCCCTGCCCTGCTCAACTCCCTCCTTCTCTATGGGAGCCTCAATCCCTGCCCCCCCACTTACCTGCAGGAGCCATTCTCAAGGCTACCTGGGGCCATGTGCATATACATGAAATCCCATGAAATATGAACTTTCATTTCTACTCAGGAGAACTTTTACAGTCTTCTCTCTGATGTCTGATGAAGGGTGTTTGTGCCCAAAAGCTTGCAATTAAAGAATTTTTTTTGCAAAAATTTTGTTGGCCTAATAAAAGATATCATCTCTGCCATGAACCCTGATTGCTTATATACATGCACATGGCACCACCTGCCTGACCGCCCTCCTCTTGCTCCCCCAAGTCCCCTGCAGGCTAGAATTTTGCCAGCCTGCAAAGAGCTCTTTGCAAAACTGCAAATTCCATGGATTTTTCTGTTAAAATAAAAAATCCACATTTTCCTTGGGCAAAGGGGAAAATCCATATTTTTTCCATTTTCCCATGGGAAACAGTAAACCCAGATCCCTGGTGATGAGCTTCTTAATTAAGCAAGAGAGCACCCACACTGAAATTGGTGCCATTTGCATAGTATAACACTGGTAGCTTTGTACCTTCTGGGTTTCGGCAATGACTTGACACATTTCCTGAGAAGGCGATCTGTTATCAGTCACAACTGGTCGCTGGTGAAATCTGTCACCAGGCTGATATTCCATCAGTGGGGAAATCCAGTGGTAACCCTATTTGTTCATGTCAGCTACCCAAACTTTTGCTTCAGAGGTGGCATATATCTAGGATCTTTGCCAGACATCTTCCTTCTCCAGTGGCATCAAGGATTCCTTTACATCAGGGATGCTCAACCTCTGGCCTGCTGGAAGTGGGGAAGTTTGGCAGTGTGGAATCAGTGGCAGCTAACAGTGCCACCCCTCCCCACTGCCAAATTCCTAAGCCCTGCATGGTAGGGCTGCATCCTCTTCACCTACATGGCTGGACTGGGACTGGGTCACATCCTCCCCTTCTCCTCACAGCTGGATTGGGGCTGGGCCATGCTCCCTTTCCACAGGGGACCAGATCAGGGCTTGGCCACACCCTCTCCCCCCCCATAATTCTCCACTAGCTGAGATTCATCTGGTGTGTGCAACCTCTGGTCAGTCTTCCAGGCCATCCCAAACTCTTGGTGCAAAATCAGGAAATGTGGACCCAGAATAGGAAGATATCTTTGGCAAAGATGTACTCATCTAAATGTCACATGATTCTTGATGTGGGTGGCTCAGCACAGTGCCAAGTGACCAGTAGGGGAGATCCTTGAGTATTTGCAGCAGTTAAAACATTCTGGACTTTTAGTTAGCTCAGAGTCCATATTCCAATGATATCAGCTTGTCATCCACCAGTACAGCTGCTCTCTATTTTCTTTTCTCCCATGGTATCAAGATTTCTCAAGAGGCTAGTGGATACTTATTGTGGTCACAAAGCCTACTCCAGTAGTGCATTTTTACATCAACTTTTTAAAACTTAGGAAGCCTGTATTGTGCATTGTGGGATGTTCCACCTACCCTCTTATGTTCAACACGTTACTGGAACCTTGGCCAAAAGAGTGGAAACTTTGAGGCACTCGTTGTGGAGCTACTGTATCGTTTATCCTTTAAAAACAAAATTGTATGGGGACCCTCAAGCAATCTATTCTACTTAAACCAATTAATCTGAAGTCTTCTCAAAGCTCGCTTTCCTTGCAGTGGAAAAGGGAAGCTACATACTTTAGATATATCCAGAATTCCAGTATCTGAAGCTGACAGACCCAAGTCTTTTAGATTTTCTCTATGTCTATTTGTGGCCAAGCTGGCTACTACAAGGCTCAAGCCAGTTCATGGAAAAGACTGAAAATGTATTTCACTCTGTTATCAGCTGGTTGGTATACTTCTCTTTCCTCCATTTAAGAGTATTTTGGCAGAGCTCAGGTGGCTATTTGCTCTGCTTCTGCAGTGTACTGGTATTTCAAATCTGTTAGGCAGTTATGTGGATCATCCTACGCACATTTGTCTGGTGTTATGTGCTGGATTTAGAGTGCTAGATCTGATGCCAGATTTAGGAGGGCAGTGCTCCAATATCTGTTTGATGCTCCTCAGTCCCATCATCCTGAGTGTGTACTGCTAACATTTAGAGAATCCACATAGACACCATGAAAAGACCAATCAGTTGTTTAGCAGTAGCTGATTCCTAGAGGTGTTGAAGCCAGTTGGGACCCTACATCCTGCTTCTCATCCTTGCTGTAGGAGTGCTCAGGACCATAGACTTTGCATTACAAGGGAATAGGAAAGGATTATACTTGCACCATCCTTTATGCCCTCAAGTAGGACCATGAGAGGGCACTGGATACAATGGCTCCAGCAGTCAGTGATTTATAAAAGATTCAGAGTTCAAACACAAGAGGTGCTCACTCATCTTACAGTGGGATCCAGATTGACACATTCCAGGGAAGCATGGTTCGTGCAGGATGAATAAAATAACTTCCTTTTCAGTTCCAGCTGTATTTGGATTTATACCATCAGGAAAATGCAGATTTTATGTAAACACTATACTGTGATTTTATATAAACTCAACTATTTTCATTTCCCGTACGGTACCAGGTAGATTTTTGGAAATTGTTTTCTTGTTATGCTGTATGGAGAAATGGGTGAGAGCGGTTACGTGCATTCTAGCATGTGCGACATTTCACTTCTGTAAAACTGAAAGAAAGCCTGATAAATGTTGGGCTTAGAAAAACAGTTGGTAGGATTCAGGGAAACCTCAAGCTTTAATTGTAATGCCTTAGGGTGATTTTCGTCTTGCAATACACATTGACATAAGACTTAATAATGCCTGGTTGCACAATTATAGAATGAGATTTAATTGACAGTACTTAGTGCGTAATAGGTAAATTTGCCTAAACCATTTCCTGAATGTTTACATGAAGAGGGGCACATACTGAACCTAGTAACTCTACTGAAATCAGTTGAAGTAAGGAAAGTACTGAGAGCAGATTTTAGCTTATTGTGTATAATGTTCTCTCGCATAAGCAGAGTGATCGAAAACTTTAACTTTCATTATAAAGGCAAAAGCATTAAATGGGGTCAGTGTCAGAAAGGGACTGTCAAAATAACCTCTTTGTGCTTTGCATATCAGAGTTTCAGTTGAGGTTAGTCTGGAGAAATGAAAGGGAATTTCATCACCCTGCTTTCCCCCCAACCCCAACTTAGATGAAGTAATGAGTTTCTTTTGGCTTGCTTACTGTTAGCGATTACTGATCTGGCTTTCTCGGCCTCTTGTAGGCTCAGCTCACTCATGTACTCTAAATTTATATGCAGTCTCTCTAACCTAAAAGTCAGCAGCTTACTGGTCTGCATGGTTTGGTTTTGGACTCTCCCACTCCAGGTTCCTGCTCTGGGGGTTTCTCCAACAGCAGGGTAATACTGATCTGAGGTCCAGAGTCAGGACACAGTACAAGAGTGGCAAGCAGCAGAGGCACAGACGTTCTCTTTTGTGGATTGTCCACTGCAGCAGGGGAGGATTGTCACCTTTGTGCTACACTCCTATTCTTATGCAGCCCCAACAGAAGCTGCCAAGTGAAACTTCCTAAGATTTACTAGATGGGCGTGGAGGGCTCTGTGGGTATAGCCACACCAGATGGAGTGTAGGCATTTGCAGTGCTGTTGTGAATGTTAACCACTACTTAGCTGCTGGGTCTCTCCAAATCTAGACCTGGTGGAGCAAGCAAGTAGAACTCCCCTAAAATCAAATGCTGTTGTGGTACTTGACAGGGCTGAGTTGGTCACTATCCTTTGAGTCCTGTCTGTTTAGTTTACTGACACAAATGACATTTATGCTACTGTCAGTTCAGTCTATATCCTCATCAAAATTGCTAGCTAATTGCCAGCAAATTACTGTCAAAGAATCCTTGTTACCTGTGGTGATGGATGCAGTTGAAAGGATGCAGCTTGAGTTTCAAGTATCCAGTTCTGACTGCGGTGCCAGAAATGAGACATCTTTTTTTTTGGACTTATTAAACTGAGCAAATGTTCTGTGGCAGTTGTTGAAGGGTAATAGACAACGCAAGTGACACAGACAGGTGTTGCTCTTAAAAAGGGTTTTTTCCTATTCTTATTCTAAGTTGTTAACTTCTTTTTCATTCTTTTCTCCTTTTTTTTTTGGCCATTTTGAGCTGCATTGCACAGAGGAAGCAGTGCATTCTGTGCGCCAGTTTCTGATTATTACAGACTCACTACTCCCAAGTTTCCATATACAAATCAATAGAATGGCACTGATGTAAAACCACCATTGTATCAGAATCAAGACCATTGTTCTCTGTTGCATAACAACACATTTCTTTGGGTAATGTCTGTTAACTCCCATGCTGCTGCTGAGGCAGCAATGAGGCCCACAGTCTGAATCCAGCCTGAGGGGGCTGGTCAAGTTTGACATTCCTGGTTTGCTATATCAGAGGTTCACTTCCATCCCTGTCTTGAGGAAGTCAGAATATCTGCAACTAATTTTTGTGTGCAAGTTGTTTGCTGGTCTTACTGTCTGCTGGAGTGAATTTCACCCGAAATACATTACACACATTTTTGGCCACCTGTTATAATAGGAGGGACAAATTAGTGGTTCTGTCATATTGAATGACCTCTGCTCCAAGCAGCAACCTCTTGAAATCCTTATTTATTGAATATGAAACCTATTCCATCATCTGTCACCTACAGAGCCTTTTTTCAAACGCAGTTAGTTGCAGGCTTAGGTATTACATTTAGAATAAATAGCCTTGCAAAATTGTGCAAACCAGGGGCTACTTTTTTCCAAGCAAGTTACAATGCAAGTTTGTATCATTTTCAAGGTCAACACAGATTTGGTTCCCAAACTTGTTAATTTTCATGGCTTTTACAAACCTGATGTTAAAAGTATCACCTGACCAAGTATGGTGCTCTGTTTACTTGTGTTTATAACATCTTGTATGTCTAACGTGTTTTATAACATTGTCTTGATGAATGCTTAAAAGGAATGTGTTCTGTAATAAATGGATTTAGTAACATTATATTGTCTGTATTTATCACGGAACTAAATCAAGCATTTCAGTGCAGTTGCGTATGAAACCAGAGATGATTTATTTAATTTTTGAGAATAAGCAACCAAAGAAATCCACATCCTTATTTAAAAAAAAAAAGTTTATTAGCAGATGATGAATTATAATCACTAATGCGACTAGCTTTGAGAAGTGTTTGAAGTCTTAGATTAGTTTTTGAAAGATTGCATTCTCTGGCACACTTTTCCACAAAGATGTAAGGAACAAGAAATAAGCTGGGAATAAAAACAATAATTAAAAATAGATGCAGGGGATCTGTTGACTGCTGAGGTTTTGAGTGATAAAATCATAGTTGTTACCATTTCCCAGAGTCAAGTAAAACTAATATATAGCATTCTTTAAACAAATTACAGACCCTGATACAAGATAGAATGATTTTTTGACCCAGATAAGAACAGGGAGTAAAATGTTCAGAAAGGGAGCAAAGTTGCATGAGTTATTATAAATCTACAGCTAATATGAGACCTTTTCCTTTCCACAACTGTTTTTTGGACAGCTTGTGGTTATCTCTTGTATTTTCCTCCAATAAGAAGCCCTACCAGGTGGGGCAACCTTTTCCAAACATCTTCAGTGCCTAACCTAGATATTTATGAAACCCAAACGTGGCAATTTAATGACTTTTTTTCTGGAACAGTCAATGCCACTTCTTAACTGCTGAAGCAGTCAACTCAATAGAAAGAAAGGATTCATAGAAGGCAATTAAATATTGGATCAGTGATGGGTTGGTTGCCTGTGCTTCTTCTGCAATTATCCTGTACAGAATTATTCCTTTGTAGTTTGTACCCACCTGAAAGGTGGTCTTTCGGTAGAGAGAAGATTGAGTTGACCTGGTTTGTTTGCCATGTTTTAATCAGCAAGATAGTACAGTAGTGTGTTTAACTCAGCATATAACTCAGCCCTCTGGCATGGAGCAGTTTCAAAGTTTTGTGTATTCATACATGTACCCTCAGGGTAGCATCTTTCATCCCAGTGTATCACATGCTTCCCATTATTAATAGTTACTACAAAATTGTGTAAATCTTATTATCTAAAATAGTTATACAGAAGGGTGGGGGGAAAGAATCCAAAATGGACTACTTCTGGTTACATGTTTTCTGTCCTTTCTTCTTCCTCATATGCACCTCTATCCTGAATGTCTTGCTTCATCTTCAGTCTGTATCTTGCTTCATCTTTATATCTTTGTGGTGGCTGCTTCATATAACTGGAATTTCCTTCCAGTAATTATTCACCAAGGACCAATTCCTCAAAGGTTTTTGGGTGCTAACTCCTTTCTCAATGGGACTGTGATGACTAAATACCTTTGCGGAGCAGGGTCTAAATAACTTCCTTCTTTTTGTTTACATTCCCCCTTAATGCTTTTGAAGCCTTTTAGGGATAATGGTACAAATATAAAAAATCATTTGAAAATCACACTACTTAAGTCTCAGTCATCAGTTTTTGCCTTATATGAATAGACTGCAATATTTTTCATTTAGATTGTGAATTTAGAGGCTGTGTCATCAGTACTATTTATGCTGCTATAGTGTCCCAATCCATGGCTTCTAATATCACTCCCACTTATGGCATTAGCACTGAATGTTGTAATAGGGCCTGTTATTTTGCTTATGAATTATATCTGGATTTGATGCTGCATCATAGTATAGAAGACCTTTAATGTTCCTTCACTGACATTTCCTTCTTTTCTCTCCTTATAAACTGGTTTACTGAGCAGTTTCTATCCTCTTGGGCAATTGCCTTGAAATATTTTTTGCATGAAAGAAGACTTAATCCTCGTGGAACATCATGTGTATGACACATCCATCAGGAGTTGTCCATGTGATACTATTTGTGAGATTCTTTGGATTGCTACGGTATGACAGTAAAAATTATACCAGTTACAGAGAAACAAGCTTCTCAGTCACCATTCAGTGGGTTTCATCTTCCTGAAGTGTGGCCATTTGACTATTGAACCAACACTCTAAATCAAGGGTGGATGATTATTTTGGCTGGAGAGCCACTTAATGAGTTTTGGTTACCTCTCAAAGATCACGTTTCTCTCTCTCTTATCCTGATCCCCACGCCACCTGATCACACTGCCTAGAACTGCAGCACACCCTGATTCCCACCCTTCCCAGAGCTGCAGCACGCCCTGTTCCCCACCCTGCCTGGAGCTGCAGCATGTCCTGATCCCCACCCCACCCAGAGCTGTAGGATGCACCAATCCCTGCCCCAACCCAGAACCTGCCACCCACGCCTGCATCTTATACCAGCACCAGCGTGGCACACTTGAGTGCTCAGGTGGGCGCCAGCATCAGCTGTGGATGCAGCCAGTAGGTTCCAGATGGAGATGGGGGCATCCATTCCAGTCCACAACTTGACATTGTGTCAGCACTGGGCCTAAGCAGTGCCTCCCACCCACCCACCTGGCACCATGTCTGTGGACTGGATCACATGAGTTCGTGGCTGATCGCCTGTGGGCTGGATGCAGGCAGTTGGTGGGCCAAATTTTGCCCACCCCTGCTCTAAATAAAAGAACAAATATGTACAAAATTAGGGTCCGAGTAATGAAAAATTGCTTCACCCATTTTTTAAATGAGGCTGAGAGTTGCATTCTTGACTCTCAGTAACTGTGGGCTTGTTAATCTGGAGCAGAGTTCTCTAGCTGGTCGTTTATATGTGGCCCTTGAAGGGTTAACTCACAATTCTCTGTTTGGGCATCACTCTACTGCTGCTGGGCAGCAGTCCTTGGGTTCCCGTGCTCTCTCTTCCACCATCTGCCTCCTGCTCCTGCTCCTGCTCCTGCTCCTGCTCCTGCTCCTGGGGGTAGGGTAGGACAGCCTATGGGGCCAGGGGTACTTGCTAGAAGGCACAGTACAGTAGGGAGGTGGGGGCATTCATGGTGCAGTGGGTGCCCATGCTGCTTGCATCCTGACAGGCATGTGACTTGGCAGGAGTGTGTAACCCCTAGCCTCTCAGAAGTTGGACATCCCTGGTCTGAAGTCTCCCTGCCTATCTCTTTGGAGATGGATAACGTAAGATAGCATCATGAACTTCAGCCATTCAGGCCGTGTCCAGACGAGCACGGCTGTGAGGTATGTGGTGCTGCAAACATGTCTGCAGCGCAACATACCATGCGTTTAGATGTTCTCTGTGCTGAAAGGGTTCACTGCCCATGCGTGAGCTGCCCTGCTTTTTTTTTTCTGGGGTTTTTTTGACCCCTGAATATTCATATGCCACTCAAAAGTGAAGCCAGGCCACCCAGAGCCGTGCTGCAGCTGCCAGCCAGGCTCCACGCAGCAGAATTGCCCTGGGAAGGACCTCAGGTAGGGCTAATGGTGTCAGTCCAGTGCCGGGCCCAGCCTCTCCTACCCCACCCAGGGTAACTTGCCACATGCCAAAAAGTGTGTGACACAGGCGTTCCCCAGGGACAAGTAGTGGCAGCGCAAGGTGTGCTGCTGCTACTTATCCCCAGGGAACCAAACATCTACGCTTGTCTGGACGTGCCCTCAATCTCTGACAGCCACGATAAGGTTAGTAATTGTTCTAGAAAATGATCCTGGGACCTTGTTGCACGTTACACCTAGGGACATGTTAACTGCGCTTAAAATGTGAGCATTCAAGCAGTAAAACACGTGCTAACTGCCATTGTAGCACGGCAGAGTTAGGACATTTTGAGCTAATTTCTGACTGCTCCACAGAGGTAATATGATCAGGACACTGTTGCACTGCAGGGGCTGGGAGTGACAAGCAAGGGTCCAAGCCCCCCCCACCTCACCAGAGCTGGTTCAAGACACCTGTTCCAATGTCTCTAGGAAACTGTTTCAGTATGTGCACCCGTTGGAGGAATGGTTCTGTCATTTTCCCACACTGATCAGAACTGGCCTCTAGTTTGTTGCTTGTAGCTTCTTGCCCACATCAGCATGAAATTCACCCTTGCGCCAGAGTGTTTGCATCTGCTGTTTTCTCCTTGAGCCCTGCTGCTGTGCTTTAAGTGGCACTGACGTGGTTTATAGATCTTGTGATGACTCAGGGGTGCGTTTCACTCATCGGTTCCTATATGACTAGTTGGCTCATTAGAAAGAGAGGCTGGATTAGCATTTGCCTAAAGGTAAAGAACCTTTTTTTGTGAAACTGCTGTTCACATTAAATAATTGAAAAATAAAAAACTGTGATGTTATACCTCGTTTCTGAAACAGCCACCCTTTTAATTGTGAATGCTACCCTTCAAAATCTCTGCATAATATATAAATATCTAACCTGGCAACATTTGGTACCTCATAGCCCCATTTTAGTTTGAAAGGTATAAAAACCTGTTTGTGCAATGGACACAGAAACATTCCTCCAGCAAGCTGTTTTAGGAATAAGAAAGCTGGTTTCTTTATTTACATCCTGCATTTGTTTTAATTTTAATAATATTTAGCATATGAAAATAAATCAGTAGAGCTGTGAAATATAATATGGGGTTATTTTGGTATTCAGTTACTGTAAACTGAAGAGTTTTGTGTTTCTTGAGTGTTCATTAAAAATGTCCTTTCTCTTTCTCTCGTAGGTATCCTCATGGGAGCTTTCATAAAAATTATAGAGTCTCAAAAACTGGCCAACTGGAAGGTATATTTGAAGCAATTCAGCTTGATTTGTAGTTATGCTCTTTGGCAGTTTTAAATGCCTTTTTTTTTTTTTTTTTTGCAAAACTCATTTCTTTAGGTTTAATTTCCAAAGTTTTGTTTTCTTTTTGCTTTGAGGGTGGTAAATGTTGTCACCTTTGTGGCAGCATAACATTTTTTATGGCATGGCAAAGGTTGAGCAAACAGACATCCATGCCCCTTTTTATGCATACAGAGATGTACTTTAGAGATTCCCTAGGTCCCTGTAGGTGGAGAAATCCAGGGTTCTTTGCTTACAGACATGCCCTAGAGATTGCCCAGGGCATGAGTGGGAAACCCTGTCTTTCCCCTTTTACAGAGACAGACCCCCATAAGTGTCCAGGGTGTGTCTGTGTAAGCGAGAAACATGTTGTCTGTTGTCCCACAAGATTGGGCCCCTGCCCAATGCAGGACAACAGGTAGCATGTGTTTTGCCCAGTGAAGCAGATTAGTTCCCACCACAGCTGATCTTTGCATGGCAACCTCTGCTTATAGCCCAAGATAACCAGCACCATGAGCTACTTGTTTTTTTTCTTCTTTTTAAGGGTTTTATCTTGCTGAATGCAGAGTGCCTTCTCAAAGGTATCAAGCCGTTTCTGTTTCTGTTAAATTAACAGCAGTACAGGGTTCTCAGCATCTTGCAAGTTTAGAGCAATTGGAGTAAAAAACACATTAGTTTAATCTTGATTTTTTTTCATATTAGCTTCTCTCCATACGCTGTGCCGTGCACGTGGCATTAATGCTGTAATGCTGAGGCTTTTCTTGGAAAATACTGTTAGACTGTCACAATCCTAAATGTGATGCTCATGGAAAATAGCTAGTGGGTGGGCAGGCATGGCAGTAACCTGGAGCACTATAAAGAAGGCCTTAGGAGGACCCTCTTGTGCCCCCCACTCCAGCTGAAAGAGTAAGCTCCAGCTCTCAGCATCAAGAAAATGGGCAGCAGCAGCTGTACTAGGGGTGTGCAAGAGTGCCCACTAAATTTGTAGCCCAGTAGTCCAGGGTGCAGACTGTAGTTACACCTCTGCACTTGGAGGTTTAGCCTATTTGATAGAGAAGAGCTGGAGCTTTTCTTCCAAACCACTTCAAAACAGAATGAGCTGCATTTACTGATTTAGGGGGGGTGTTGTTTATTTGTTTGTTTGTTTTTAATAAATGTTATGCTTTAAAGATGTAGCAAATGGCAGCATATAGAACAAATAAGTCGTAAATCAAATTGTCCTCTAAAACATTTTGGGTGCCTGTACACAAGCGGGGAGGCTGCTCTGATGTGCTATAATTACAGTGTGTCGGAACAGACTCAGTTAATCAAGTCTGCTGGAGCGTGGTAATTACCATGCTTCAGCTAGCCTCCGCGTCCCATGTATCAGCATTCTGATGCTTCAAAATGGCGGCAGAGGGTGCTTTAATTAAAGCTTGTTCAACAAGCTATAAAGTACCTCCGCCACCATTTTTAACTGTGGGAATGCTGATGCTTGATATACTCTGTGTACTTTAATTAAAGTGACTCTTGGAGCTGCTCTAATTAAAGCACCCCTCCATCATCCCCCAGAGCACATGTAAAAATGCCCTTCCATTCTGCACCACAAACCTCGTGGGAATCTGTTGGAAATGTTCTACTAGTAAATGCTATGGGACCAAGTGGTGATTATAGAAGCAGTACTTTCCACCCCATGTGCTGGAAGCGTGGCATAAGCTGCCTTTTTAGGATCAGAGACAATGTAGCTGTGCAGAGGGGTGTCTCTAGTCTCTGATCCTCCATAAAGTTTCTTTTCTCTGCCTTCTGCTTAAGTGCTGAGCTTTCCCTATGGAGGGGGAGAATACTTGCAGCAGTGACTCCTTGTGGTGAGTCCCACAATGGCAGGAAGATTTTGCCCACTGCAGGTTTATATGCATTTAGAAAGCATGTAGCTCATGGTTCAGGTATCCAGGCTGTAGCTGTATTGGTCTACAGGCAAAAGGAATCAGAATTTGTGACAGAGATGATATCTTTTATTATATCACATAGATATTTGCAAAAACATTTCTTTATTTGCAAGCTTTCAGGCACACTCACCCTTTCTCAGGCATAGAAAAATACAAAGATTGTTTCTCCTAAGTAGAAGTGAAAATTCATATTTCACAGGAGAGCTGAAGGTGTTGTAAGATCTCCTGGTTAGAATATTTCATTTTATGTATTCATAGTATACAGATCCTATGGAATAGGAATAGCAGTTGCAGATCAGATGGTGCTGCTTAGGAGATCTACTTCTTCAACTGCCTATACCTAGCAATTTCTATTTTTTGCATATTGACTTTGCTCCCTGTGTTATGGAAACAGTATGGTCATATATCCCTGTCCTAAGATATCTATCATCTAAATTTCTTGCTGATAAGCTTTAAGAAGACATCAGTGAACTTTCCTGTGCTTCCTGGTAGGTAAAATGGCTGGCAATCACAGTGATAAAAAAAAGTCATGTGCCTGACTTCTGCTTAAATGTACAGTGGATTCTTTCATATTGTATCCACTTTATTCCCTCCTCCTACACGTCACTTTTAGCTAAATGAAAAAACACATTCAGTAAAGCAGGTTTTATGCCACTAATGTTCAGTTTGAATCAGTGTAAAATGGGTGTTGTTACTGAATTGTACGTAAAGAAGATATCACAAAAGATATTGCTGTTACATGTATTTCAACATAGGAGATGAGTTCCATTTACTGATAAGTCTGCACTATCCTGTATGGCCAGAAGATATGTTCATAACAAGTGCTGATGTGAATGCAGTTTTGCATAGATAGATGTTTCTATTTTGCAGAATGAGACTTCAAACAAAGTTCAGGCCATGGACGCTGTATACATTGGAATCTTGGGATTTAGTGCAGTTCAGCCTGTTTAAAGAGTCCTTATTGGTGTCTATAAAGACTATAGGCTTTTGGCAGTCAGAGCTTCGGGAATCTTGTAGGAGCCATTGGTGTTCAGAGAAACACATTGGGCCACAGATTGTGCATCAGTGACTTGGCTTCCCTGCTTAGACTGCCAGCAAAAAAATGGTGCCAATTACTGGTGGTGTGTGTTTTTGCAAGCCACTGTTATCCAAGTGATTAAAGGAAAAGACATGGAGTCGGGAGACCTAAAAGCCTAGTTCTGATATACATTATTGTTCATTTGCATCATTCTGACCTCATAAAACAAGTTTAATGTAGAACTGAATATAATTTGCAAATGAGAATGAAGCCTGTGAAACTGGCATGCCTATTCCAAAGCCTATTAAAGTCACCAGGAGTTTATTTACTGATTTCAGTGAACTTTGGATCAACGTTTTTGACCTTAAACTCTATCTGTAAATGAGATAATAAATTTTCTCCTTGCCCCCTGTTATAAAGCCTTTTCAAATCTTCAGGTGAAAAGCATTTTATTTAAATGCATACCTGACAGTGAGCATTCACTATCAACTATGCTTGGGACTATGATCTGATATTACATGGTCCACTGATCAGCTGTCTAATGGAACCAGTATTTGGCAACTATTAACCTTGATTAAATTCAGGTCAGTGACTAAAAGGTGAAAGGTGTAGCCTGTAACCATTCACCATCCAATTGCCTTTCAGGTTTTGAAAGCCTACAATAAAAATAGTAATGCTTTCTCTAATAATATAGAAACCTCTTTCTTTGTGGAAAATGGTCTGTTTTCCATGCAGCGTGTTTAGGAGCAGTTATTCATGGTAAATAACACTTTGTTCTCTATCATCAAGTAAAAGTAATTTGAAAGATAATCTTAAAGTAGTTAACTATCCCTACAATCTCATTTTGTGGGTGGAAATGAAGCAGACTAATATAGTGTTTATTTCTAAGCAGTTTTACTTCTTAAAAATCATTCCACTTAAAAGTGACTATATTTGCTTTCTCATGTCTATTATTTCAACTATTGTGTGGCCCTTGAACTCTTTCTTCACTTTTTATTTTGCAGGAAGAAGAAATGTTTCGTCCAAATATGTTTTTTCTTCTTTTGCTTCCACCTATTATATTTGAATCGGGATATTCATTGCACAAGGTGAGACCTTGTACAACTTTTATTTACACTCTGAAGTTTTATCTGGAACAGACTTTCTGAGCTACACTTATGCAAATCTGGAATATTTTCACTTAATTACAGCATATTTGTGCTTCTGTAATTAAGAGTAAAATATAGCGTCTTTGACCCAGAAAGCAGGGAATGTAGATTCTAATATTATTTAACTGAGCATTAGTTGCTAAATACTGTAGAAACATAAGAAGTCATGTTCCATGCTCCAAGAAGTTTATAATCTGGTGCAGACAAGGCAAGGAAGAAAGGTCTGAACAGAAAACTAGAACAGCCCTTTCTTCTCTTCCACTTAAAGTTGACCACATCCCACTTCCATTTCAAACACTTCCTTTTGACCTGGCTTAATGCAAGAAAACCAAGATTTAGTTTGCTGACTATAAGTTACATTCTTTCCCTAAAGTGCACAATCAAAGATGTTGGCTCTAGTTAGGATATGGGCATTATATTAAAAAAATCCTTTTTGTGTTGTGAAAAAACAGATGGATTTTATGATTGCAGCATGATGAGAAGGAGAAGTATGTTTAACTGATCTGCTCTGTTGTTGTATCTTAAATTTTAGTGAAGTTTTAATTCCAAAATTAATGGCAGCTAGGACTTCTAGTATCCTTGTGGAGAGAATTGTAATAATCACACTGAGCTAAATGAGAATTTGATCCTACATAACAGACCAGGAAAGAGATTAGTTTAATCTATTTTTAATTAATAACAGGAAAGTAAGATATTTGCAACGAAATGAAATCACAGGCTGAAATTCTTGGTTAGTACAAATATAAAACTTTGTTAATTTGAAAAGTACTGCTTAAAATTATTCTAGACTTATAATTCGAGACTATGTATTTAACCTAAGGGTGTAGAATAAAATAACTGAAGCGCAGAGTTTCTTGAGTTAAGGCTGAAGCTCTGTTCTTAGGGCTGGTGGATGAAAACCTAGGCTTGCCAGCTTTGCATGGTTTTAATGTTCATGCACTCTGTTAGTGCACAAAGAGCAAGTCATGAAATGTCTTCACTAATCTGTCTGAGTAAAGATACATTACTGTGGATCTATTGAACTCAAGCCAATCAAGTGTTAAGCACGGATAACCAAACAATTGAAGCTTGCTTTTACTCTTCTATTTCTGTTTTAGCTGTCTCACTGAAGGACCAAAGAGCCTCAGTTGTGGCCCAGAACGCTTGGTACTGTACAGACACAGAGCAAAAATACTATCCCTTTGCAATGCCTTTTCACTCATTTGTTTTATCTTGCTTTTGTGTTGTAGGGTAACTTCTTTCAGAATATTGGTTCCATCACCCTATTTTCCGTATTTGGCACAGCTATTTCAGCCTTCATTGTAGGAGGAGGAATTTACTTCCTGGGTCAGGTAAGAGAAACATCCTTGAAATTACTGCTTTTTTTTTTTTACAGGAAAGAATAGTAATGGTCACACAAATAGGAGCCTTTTTATGCCCCCACACAATAAGTTGCAAGGTATTTCTCTCCTAACTTACCTCACTTGTGAGTTAGCTCATGAAATGAGGCTTTTTGAAGGATGAAATAGATTCATAGCTGGTAGGATTGGAAGGGTCCTCAGCAGATCATTGAGTCCAGCCACTTGCCCTGGGCAGGAAAGAGTGGTGGGGTCAGATGACCCCAGGCAAATGCCTATCCAGCCTTCTCTTAAAGACCCCCAAGGTAGGGGAGAGCACCACCTCCCTTGGAAGCCCATTCCAAATTCTGGCCACCCTTACCATGAAGAAGTTTCTCCTGATATCTAGCCTAAATCTGCCCTCTGTCAGTCTGTGACCGTTGTTCCTTGTTACCCCAGGAGGCGCCCTGGTGAACAGAGCATCTCCGATCCCTTGCTGCATCCCCCAATGAATTTGTAGGTGGCCACAAGATCACCTCTCAGCCTTCTCTTGCAGAGGCTGAAGAGGCCCAGGTCCCTCAGTCTCTCCTCATAGGGCTTGTCATGTAAGCCCCTAACCATACAAGTGGCCCTCCTCTGGGCCCTCTCAAGTCTATCAAGGTCCTTCTTGAAGTACAGTGCCCAAAACTGGACACAGTACTCCAACTGCAGTCTGACCAATGCTGCATAGAGGGGAAGTATCACCTCCTTGAATCTATTTGTCATGCATCTGCTGATGCATGATAAAGCGCGGTTAGCTTTGCTGGTGATTTTGTTACACTGACGACTCATATTCATCTTGGAGTCCACTATGACTCCAAGATCCCTTTCCACTTCTGTGCTGCTGAGATAGATGGATCCAGGTGGAAGAACTTATTACACGAAGGGATTACAGTTAATTGCTGGTACATAAATGCAACAGGAGCTAAAGTAAAGAACTGAGCAAAGGAATGGCAGCCTGAGACCTCTTTAATTTCTAGTTTTAGGATTGGTGATGACTCAGTGCATAGCTTGGATAAATTCATTTAATCTTTTATTTCTCTCTCAGTTCCTTATTTATATATCTGGGCTATCAATATTTCTCTGTCTCACAGCCACTTTATAAACTCTCCCTAGAATTCACAGAAATTTTGATTCTAAAGTATGTAAATATTTTATTAAGATTTTCATCATAATTTTAGTTTATTCAAATGGATTAAAATGCAGTTTGAAACCATCTGATGTTTGAATACTACATAAATGTATGCTTAGTGAAAAATAATGGAAACGTGGCTGATTTTTTTTTTCTTTTAGGCAGAAGTAATTTATAAACTCAACATGACAGACAGGTAAGTTCTTGGTAAAATTGCCTAGTACATCATACAAGGCATTCTTCAAAGTAAATACAGCTTGTATAGTAATTCATTGTGATTAACTTTTTAATCTTTCTGATGCCTTTTCCCAAGTGAAGTATGTAAAGGCTCCCTAGCTCAAAACATTCATCATCAAAGGGGCTATTAAGACAAGGGAAACACAACAATGAACAGTGTGTGCAAAAATGTTTTCACAGTCTTTTCCCAAATTCCTCCCCCCACAACTTAGATGCATAAATCCTCTACATGATGGTGTGCATTTGGTTAACTGACATAATTAAAATATCAGTAGCGTAATGGGAGAGGGGGGGGCCCCGCAAATGTGTCAGCAGCTCTGAGCACTCACTTAAGGGGAGAGGAGGACTGCAGAAGTAACAGCTGCCACTGCCCAGAGCATAGAGCTGCCTCAGTACACCTCTGAAATACAATATGAAAAGGTGGTTTTCTCATCCAGCCCTTTTCCTTAAAGAAGGAATGAATTTATAAGGATTGGTATCCCCAAATTTTTCAAGTATTTGGCAAAGGTTTGATGTTTTTTTAGAAATCTACCCACTTACACCAGAAATCAGATGCTGCTCTTGTTTACATTGGTGTAAGTACAGATGGAGCGGAATATTTGGCTTTAATATTTTTGTGTGCTTTTTTAATTTACTGAAGTCCACAAATAATTTGACTAGTTGAAACCAGGAAATGTGACAAGAAAAAACATTCATAAATTACAGAAGTCTTCCATACCTGACTCTAGCATCTGGCTGTACACAGCTAAATGCACTCATTACTTTGAGGGGGCTCGTTCTCTTGTCTTAGGATCTAATGAAGTATTATCATCTCTCATGAAATTAGGCTGTTTTGTCCTCCCTGATGGGGAACACTGTAAGTAAAGCAGATAGCAAGGTGAAACCAACATCATGAAACAACAACACAGTCTTTTATTTTAGTCATGCAGTCTCTGAATAAATATTTAGCAGAAAATTCCTATGTCAGGGTTTGTTATACGTTCTGTCAAAATGATGAATTCCCCAATGCTTGTCTACAACTAAAACCCAGTATACTGGCATGAGGAGACCTACAGTAAAAATGAAAGTGTGACAGTTCTGCTTTATACATGACATCTGAAATGTTGAATATTATAACAGTGAAAGCAAACTGGGTATCACCCCAGATGATAAAGCCTCTTTCAGTTTCAGCAACTTTAATAGCATGACAGTGGATTTGAGCTGTGCCAAAGTTAATTTATCAAGTAACTGCATAGGACAGGGTTTGCATTGTTAATAAGATTTTCTGCGGTTTGTTCGTTCTGTATTGCTGCACAGCTCTGATTTGGACTGACGCATATCAAAGAACTGTTTCTGTTGCATATTGAAGAACTGTTATGCAGTGTTCTTCCTTTTTGTTTTTGTGGGACGTCTTTATTCCGTATGAGAGCTTGGGGCGAGGTATATTGTTCCTACCACTTCGTAATTCGGTCAGTAGTGTAAAAATGTCTCTTAATTTATGTTTTTCTGTCACATTCATTACAAAGTTATCCTTACAGCCTTTAAACCATTCATAGCATTTAGCACAAGTTATTAGGGCTAATGGAAAACTCAGAGTATGAAGGATCCCTATTTCATGAAGCTCTGTTAACAGATCTTCTGTATTTAACAGTTGATCCTTTCTCCCAGGAAGCAAACAACACTTTTCTGATTTATGCATTGTTGATCAGCTGTTTGTTAATGGATTCTGCAAAATAATCTGTAGTAATCCAAAGGTATGTGCAATGTTTCATAGGGCTGTGCAAGGCTTCGGACGATACTTTGGATCCGGAGAAGCTTCAGACGCTTCAGCGTCCAAAGCAGCATGTCCAGATCGAAGCGCTGTCTTCATTAGGCTTTCTGAAGCGGTTTGGAGCTTCTGAAGTGCTTTGGAAAAGCTTCGGAGATCCAGCCATAGGGTATAATGGGGAATCAATGAAATATCTATAACTTTGTTTTTTGTCTGATTTGGATTAAAATTGCTGAGAGCATGAAGCCTGCCACATTTCAAGAAGATTGGTGCAGAGGTTCGGGGGTGAAAACTGCAGGGATAGTAGCCCCTGGTGAGGCCACAGAGCCTGCCAACTTTCAAGAAGATCGGTGCAGGGGTTTGGAGGGAACTGTGCCTCAAGCAGCTGACAGGCAAAACTTGTATCATGGGTGCCTATGCAACTGTGGCTGTCTTGGGGAGGGGAACACTACTGCAGACCTGGCTGCTAAGCTGCTGTGTAATCAGTTACCAATCAATCATGATTCATTCAGGGACCAGCTCAGTACACAGTTGATAGCTAATGTAACCAGTTAATTAGCATCAATTAACACCTACAAAACCAGAGACTAAAGAGAGGAAATAATCAATACAGACAATCAACTGCCCCAAGACAGAGACAGACACAGTTGCATAAGCACCCATGTCACGAGTTTTGCCTGTCAGCAGCTAGGGGTGCAGGGCACCAAAACCCCCCTGCACTGGTGTCTTCGACAGCTGGCAGGCTTTGTGGCCTCAGCAGGGGCCACCATCCCTGCAGCTGTCACCCTGCTGCACCTTAACACACATAGTGTCACCCATGTCACGAATTTTGCTTGTCTGCAGCTTGAGGTACAGTTCCCCCCCAGGGGTTTGCAGTTCCCTCCTGCACTTACCTCCTTGAAACTTGGCAGGCTTTATGGTCTGAGCAAGGGCCAGCACTCCTGCAGTTTTCAGCCCGCTGTGCCTTGACACACAGGGGGTCATCTGTGTCACAAGTTTTGCCTGTCAGCAGCTTGAGGTGCAGTTCCCCCCAAACCCTTGCACCTTTCAGCTTGAAACCTGGCAGGCTTTGTGGCCTCACCAGGGGCTACCACCCCTGCAGTTTTCACCTCACTGTGGTGTAACACATACATATGACATGAGTTTTGCTTTCAAGAATGTGGGGTGCACTTCCCCCTGAACCCCCGCACCGATCTTCTTGAAATGTGGCAGGCTTCGTGCTCTCAGCAGAGGCTACCACCCCTGCAAGTTTCATCCAAATCAGACAAAAAACAAAGTTATAGAGATTTCGTTGATTCCCCATTATACCCTATGGCCAGATCTCTGAGGCGGCTCCAAAGCTGTGGAGCCACTGCGGCCGGATCAAAGCAGAAACCTGGTCCAGAGCACCAGATCGGATCGCTGCCATCCGAAGCAGCCGGATCTGAAGCCAGACCGAATAGCTACCTATTAGCACAGGACTAGTGTTTTGCTATTGCTTATTATTGTCTAATATGTTATACATTTACACTAGCTTATTTTATTCTTTTCGTTTTCTTTTCTTTTTGTTTTCACAGTTTTGCATTTGGGTCCTTAATATCTGCAGTTGACCCAGTGGCTACTATTGCCATCTTCAATGCTCTTAATGTAGATCCTGTGCTTAACATGTTGGTGTTTGGAGAAAGTATTCTCAATGATGCAGTCTCTATTGTCCTGACAAAGTAAGTACAGTCAAACTATGTGTTTGTGAAGCAAAGGAAACAGCAGTTATATAGTAATTATTAATAGTCATTGAATTTGAATGTGGATGTAGGGCGCCCTCTTAGTTTACCATAAAGATGCATTCTTTTACCTTGTAGCTCTAATGGATTTTGTTACTGACTTCTTTATAAAGTGCAACCCCTTTGATTTTTTTCATAAAAACTATGTAGATAGAAGATAAAAACTACATAATGATTTTGATTTAATATTGTGGAGTTGCTTGTGTGTATGGCCAGCAGTTATAATCAGGTGACTAATCAGTCTCATCTCCTATTCAAAGTGCCTAGTCCAATGGTTCTCAGCTTTTTTTGGAATCAAGGCATCCCTCATTGAGCTTGAGGCACCCCTCCATAACTTGTCCTTATCTGCTCAGTTTTTTCTGCTTGTCTCCTAATATCATACGTTTCCTCAGACCTCATGGTACCCTTCAAAAGATTTAATGGCACACCCAGAACCATAGCCAAGATCAGGGGCCTAGCCGCTCAACACATTTATGCTAGTTAATTTACAGCAGTTTTATATACCAGTGTAAACAACAGTATCCAGAAGGGAGAGATGAGCAGCTATTCTGGAGTAGATGCATGCTGTAGTCTATGTGGCAGGGGAGCAGGTAACAGACTATTTGCCTTGAACAAACATTACCTTGAAATAAGCTGTAGATATAACACTTGAACTGGTATAGTCTTATTCCCAATAGTTCTGCACTTGATTCAGATAAGTCACAGCAATGTAGGGCTGTATGTTGTGTCCATTTGTTATTTTACATGTGTGTAAAAGCTGAATATACTGAGATGAACTTATTCTATATCCAAGTCATTATTATTATTGTGATCACATTTAGCCTAAGAGTATCTCATCCATAAAGTGCAGATCTACTATGAAAATTACCTTAAAATGTGTTTGTGGGATTCCATCTGTGTTGTATCTCATTGACCCAAGATTTGATTCATTCAGTTTACAAGTTTAAATGTGTCAGTTTTTTCTCCTACTTGTGCTGGGTGTTCTTTATTGCTCCTGTAGATTTTTGTTACCAGACACTGCTTTCATCTCTCCCTTTTTGACTTTCTGGTCATTAGCTTATGCCACCAGCCATACATGCAAGCCATTGGGGTTGCACTGATGATGAGCCTGTAGTTACTATTTAGGAAAGAATACTGTTGATGCTATCTGCCAAGACAAGAGTCTTATTACTTTCTCTTAGCTGTGTTGGTCATGCAGGATTAACAGGAATAAAACCAGTAGTGGTAAGTCAGTGAATGTAACTGAATAGAAGAAGTAGCTCTGTTGAGTAAGAAAGAAGTATATTTTCATACTACTTTTCAGGGACCAGCTGCACTCTTAGTACCTACTATATGTCCTTTTCCCTAGGGCCATGCTTCTAAGAACAGCCATAAATAATATTCTACCAGAAATCTGAATGCCGTAGCATAGTTATATTCCCTGGGATTCCAAGAGATCTCTTCTTTCCTTGAAGTTCTCTTTTTGCCCTTTTCTAGAGACTCTCCAGTTTCTGTCATGTACATTTAAATATCTGAGGGGCGCTTTTCCTGCTTGTTTGTTTGGTTTGCTCTCCTGAATAGGGACCATGGGATCTGTCTCATTTTCTTTTCTTGACCTACGTTTTTAAAATAAAAAATGCATTATTTCTTCCCTCTTAGAAGTATGAGATGTTTTACTGCAGAAGGCATCATCATAATGGCCTATTTATGCCATTGAGGGATGCCTTACAAAAGCAATGCTAGATTTTAAGATCTTTTAGCAGAATTAGCTTTCCCTCTGGGGATTGCACCAACACTTGATTTAATGCCTTCTGACATTCCACTTGCTGTATATATCAGTGTAAATGCCTTTTAAGAGCAGTAGCAACAAAATGTAGGCTGGTTCATTGGGTTTGTTTGGTTTTTTTTCCTAAACACATTTGGCTTTTCCTGGTCCAGGCTTGGAATTGATAACTGTTTTCTTTCGAATTTTTAAAATTGTTCCCAGCACAGCAGAAGGTTTGACAAGAGACAATATGTCAGATGTTAGTGGATGGCAAACCTTTCTACAAGCACTGGGTTACTTTCTTAAGATGTTCTTTGGCTCTGCAGCCCTCGGCACCCTTACCGGGCTTATTTCAGCATTAATATCCTTTTTTTTTGGGTCATGTAATATAAACACAGAAATTGGTGAACACAAACATTGTAACACAAATATCCTCCCGTTGTTCTCTAATATATATGCATTTTTTTTTTAGAGGGGGCTGACTTGACTTAGGGAGATACTCTCTCACTATTTAATGTTAGTGTTCCTGGGCATATTTTAAAAATGTGCATAAAAGCTTTGTTGAATGTAATTAAGGGGTAAGTTACTTTAATAGCTTCTATTACATGAAATAGACTGTTATAAAATATGCTAATTGTTTTCTAAATTCATAATATATTAATTCAGTTTTCAGCACTGATCCATTTTCATCAGCATGTGTCCCAGTTTTCACATGTATAAAACATTCCGTTAATTAAAAAAAATAAGAAAAATGTAGTTCTCCCTTCAGGGACTTGAAAGTCAAACCAAATCATCCATCCCTATGCATTGTATTCAGTTAGTTGAATATAGTTACTGCACAGCTTGGGTTTGTATGTTGAATTTTATCTGTGGTTTTCCAGATCAGCTTGAATCAGTTGCTAAACAACCCAAGAGCTTTTCTACAAAGATAAGGAAGATTGTTTGTTTAAACCAGACACCTTTTTTGCTTTTGCAAGCTTGTTTTACTGTTTAAAATAGAAACCACTGTGGATCATTTTTTGTACTAATTTTATCCTACAGTTATTCACATAAACTGAGCCATGTTGTCAAACGCTTTGTTTTGTAAATGAGTGGAACTGAATGTTTCTTAAATGCAGGCACATTTGATCTCTTTAATCATTAGGATTACTCCATGAACTTTTAATTTATTCAACAACATCTCTGCAGAAGGTGTGGAAGACAGACCTTTATAAAAATGTTCTGTGTTGAATTCAGTAACCTCAAAATGAAATGAGACCAAACAGAAAAACAGTTGATTTTTTTCTGTTATATTGTTATTGCTTGAGCTTCAAAATATTAGTTTTATTGCTAGAATGAAATATTTCATTGAAGCAAAGGAAATCTATAATAGTTGCCGGCAGATAGATATGATTGAAAGTTGCTGGTTCATTACCCAGGAGGAATGTGAACTTCTGTGTCTCAGACATCTAATCTTCTGCATTTTAACAAAGATGGTATGTGGAATGTTTTAAGAATGAGACAAGGGCATGATTCTTCAAATGCATGAGCATGTTTGCTTGCTGTAGATGTTATCACTGATCAGTCTTTACCTATTTGAAACCAACTAGACATCTAGCAGAGTACACAGTGGATACTGTGGAGGGTGCACTTGCCATGCCAAACGCATAGGCCAAAATCTTGCTCCCCTCTTTGGCAGCCGTGGTGCAAATCAGCTGCATGAGATGGAGGACAGACTTGACACTGTACAAAGTCCCTGCTCATGAGAGCAGTGGAGGTCTGTTACAGGGGAATTACATAAGGAGATTACACTGCTTTACAGGAGTTTACACTGTTTGTAAAATGGTCTGTGCATTTGTTTCATGGTTTGTTCTAGCCTTTAAACTGCAAGAACAGCTATAGAATGAGTCTAGTTTTGCTTTATCACCCTGAAGAAATTAATACCCTTTTCTCCATATGACACTTCAACCCCCAGCATGGCCCCACAGCTGGAACATATGTAAAGGACCAGGGTTTGGTTCCAAATGAATTGAACTCTTGACACTGCCTCAGTAGACAGTCATTTTGGTTAAAACTTAATTTATTCCAGGACTCTTTCAGACTCCATCAGAGTCAATGGGTATTGTGCCATTGACTGAAATAGAGCCAAGATTTCACCTCTAGTAAAAGAAGGAACTACCTAGGGTATACATGTGCAGTGTAAGGTTAGCTCAAATTTTCCTAGACATCAAAATACATTTCAAAAAGGATTTTATCTCCTTAAGGGAATAAGAGGAAAAGAAATGAGACCGATTTCACTTCTGTGGAACAATTTGGCATCTACCCCGTTTTACAATTTGAAAGCTGTCTGTGGCTTTCCTATAATTTTCATGCTCTTTGTTCAGCTCCTGGTAAACAGAAATTCACATCACTGTTGGAGATGTCTGCAAGTCTAAGCAGAGATGTCAGGGATTGAAAATTCCTGAAGAGGTGACCCTTCCAGATGCTGGTTTAAGTATATTGACCTGCCGCTATCCAAATTACATACACTGGGTCCAGAAGCAGTGGCCAGCAGTGGCTGGAATTATCAGTCTCATAGGCTTTCACTGTGAACTTCACTTAAAAACAAAAACTCTTCTGCATAAGAAATTATTTCTATGCGCACTTTATCCATGAAACACTTTGAAGAATTAATATTTCCTGTTCGATAGACAAATATATGAAATGTGGTGATTTGTTTTGTAATGGTTTGTAAAGATGGGAATGTTGCTTTGCCCTGCTTTTCTTATTTTTTCCATAACAGTTTGATTATGTACGTGCTAAAACAGATTGATTTAAGGAAAACGCCCTCCTTGGAATTTGGGATGATGATTATTTTTGCTTATCTCCCATATGGATTGGCAGAAGGCATTTCGCTGTCAGGTATGGAGCAAAATGAATACATGCGACACTTTGTATTTGAATATAAGGGGTTACAGGAATTAGAATTTCTTGTGGTTTTTTCTTTTCCTGCAGCCTGGCAAGGTACATGAGGCACTTATAAGCACTAATGCTAATAATTATAAGCTTTTCCATCTACCACACTTTACAAAGTATTTATTCATTAAGTTTCCCACCCGTATGAACAGGATGATAATCTGATTTCAGATGTGGGAAACTGAGTCACAGTGATTCATCCAAGATCACAGAGCAAATCAGTAGCATAGTTGATTGTGAAAGGATGCAGGAGCAGTAGCCAATCTTTAGTAAGCAAGAAGGTAACTATAACTCCTTTCCCTTGTACAAGCAGTCTAAAAGGGGGCTAATAGAAAGCCTGATAAGAAGCCAGGGAGAGGATGTCTCAGAAATGACACCTGTGAGTGTAGAGATACCCAATCTAGTTTTATACAAGCTAGTTCGGGTATTGATAGTAATTTAGCCAGATGGAGCTCAGTATGATCTAATTTACTCTGCTGAGAAGGATGTAATCAGCATGTGGAAATAAATTGGACCACGCTGATCTCCATGCTGCCACAGCTGGATTGCTACTGCTAACAACACTATCTAGGTTAAAGCTAATTAGGGTACCTATGCTACACTGTAACTGTTTCTGTAACTGCAGTGTAAACATATCCAGAGTGAGATGAGAGTATCTGTGAGGGTGAAAAAATAAGCATGGTTTTGCAGTTGTTTGAATAGAGCTGCAGCAGTATTGTGGCTTGGCATAAATATTCAGTGTTATAATCAGTTTGGATAAGAGGCTTTTATGGTAACCAAATGTTGAACATCTGTGCAATTGCCCCTTGCCCTGTCTTTCTCAGACTAGCTCTGAATCTGCCTTCTAGCTCAAGGATTGGCAACTTACGGCCCATGGCCTGCAGAGCCAGTTTAGTTGGCCCTTAAAACTGGGGGGAAGGAGGGGGCTTAGGGAATTTTGGCAGCAGGGGATTTTTCCCAGACAGTGGGGAGAAGCAGTGGCAGTTGTGGCTGTGGCTCCAGTTGCAGCAGAAGTGGTCTGTTCTTGGAAATAAGCTTGGTTAAAGTCCCCCTCTTCCCTCCGCCTTCCCCTGCCACACACACACATACACTGCAGTATGTTGCCAGCCCCTGGCTTGTCAAGGATGTGCACCCAAGTGTACCTCTCTGCCAGTGCACATCTCAGCACTTTAATAAAGTTCCCATTTTCTTTCTTCAGCACTGTGATAGGCACCTTGATAAACTTGTCAGATTTGCATTCAGGGAGGTTTACCACAAAGCCAGGTGCAGTTTTTTTGGTAACAAGCTCCTGTTCAATAAAAACAGCACCACTGTCTGTCTGTACTTGCAAATTAGGTGGCTATTAAAGGTCTTTTCTCCAGAAATAATGATTAAGATAATGAAAGTCTCACAGCAATGGATTTAACTCATTGAAATATGGGGAGATAGAGTACTGTTCACAAATAGGGTTATGGGTCATATTCAGTGCAAGGCACTATATTAATTAGTAATAGTTATATTGGATAAACAGGGAATACTACATATTAGAACATTTAAAAATAATTGCAATAGATTATAGCAACAATGAGATTTACTGAATCATTGTCCTTCAGGATGGTTACTTACATTTTTCTGATCATACAGGTGTGTGATCTGTCTGCATAATTTTTTCTTCAAACGTTCATGAACTGTTAGTAAAGCCTGTAATGCCTTCTATTAACTTACTGATATCATAGGAGTTACACATTCTTATAATACATTTAATATCCGTTACATGCCTGGTGTTTTAAGGGCATTAAAGGCCCCTTCTTCCAGAGAACATATGGTTAAATAGTTCAACGTGAATGTGGGTTATTCAGTAGGGATGCAGTGCCATTCATAGAGATCATATTGTGCTACTCGTGATACACGAAGCGAGATGAAAGGAACAGGTGCTGCTGGCTGATAGGCAGCAAGAACATTTCATCTAGCATACGTCTTGGGGCAGCGAGCAGGTGGCTGGGGAGGAAACTGTTTCTGTTTTCTTAGAAGACCTCTCAAATGTGTTTTCATACAGGTGTCCCCTGTGATTACTTCCTCCTCTCAGTTTCCTCTGGCCTTGTCATCACCAGGAAAGGTTTTCTGCCATGTGTTGTTTAACATATGGTAACTAACATGGGGCAAATTCATTCAGGGGAAAATTTTCACAAGCACTTAGAAAGTGGAGTTAAATATGATGGCTCCCCAGCACATGTGATGATTACAACCACCTTCTCCACTCCTGGATTTTACCACGTTACTTACTTGATAGCTAACATAGGGGTAAACGATGTCTTTTATCTTACTGTGGACAAACTTTTTTGGTGCATAGTCTAATGAGTGAATAAACATTGCTCCTTCTTGGTACTGAGTTAAAATGTGCATTTAACTTGGATAGGTCACGACATAGCCTTAGCTGTGTACGTATGCATAACTCTACCAATGTCAATGGAGTTCCACTGATTTATATCAAGTAATGGTGTGGCCTTCCTGGCCTATAATTGCTATAATTCTGCAGGGAAAATGTGTAGTGCTAATGCAGATGCCCTAGTTTCTCTATCTGCATGCACAACTACTCTATTTGGACACGCTTTCATGTCATAAGCATGCAAATGGAAACATGAACTGTTTGAACCCAACAAAGTGTTTGATGTTATTTAATGCTGTCAGTAGGTTTTTGCCATGCATCTGGACTATGCTTATATACTTGACTTGTTAGCTAAACATTTTAAAACAGAACTGTTTTTATTTCTCGTTCATTTTGGCCATTAATATAAAAAACATAGTGAAATATCATAAAACTAGAGTTGCATTAGTACAAATATATGAAAAATGAGGGTTAAAACATTTATTTCTTATTAGTTGTTAATAATAAAGACTGTTTTTAGCACAAATGTAATAATAATGGTATACTAATAAAGCCTATAATTTGCTTGAACTTCAAAAAGTGAGTCATCAAGAGAATAAAAACTTTAAATAACCTTAGTCAGGTCATACCTTTGTACCAAACAAAGGGTTCTTTTGATTAAACCTGGGATATTTGTTCTTGTCTCTGCCTTCTAGTTCATCTGGGCCACTCCTGTTTGCCCATGGAGCACCAGCCAGATATTGTTGGTCTTTCAAACTTCCTTTGTTTTTGGCTAAATAGGGCTCTACTCCCAAATGTCATCTTGTCCTTTTTACGATCTGCATTCCAGTTAATTTCCTCCAAGAACTGTTTATAAACTGGGTGAGAGAAATCGATCCCAACCTTGAGGCAATACTGTGAGCTACCTTGTTCTTTCAAGCACATGCTGCAGCCCACAGGTTGGAATGGTAGCTGCACAGGTGTTAGGGCAGCTGGATCTTCATAGCCTCAGTGGCTCCCACAGTTATTTGCTAATGCTAGTCCATCTGCTTGCCTAGTGTGGCCAACTTGGGGACCTCTGCAGTGTACAGGGAGTACAGAGGTCACTTTGCACAGCAGCTTTATCCTCCTGTCATTATAGGCCCTGTGTATTGACTGTTTGTCCACAGCTAGGGTAAATGTTGCCCTGGGTCCAAAGAGCCAGGAGAAGTTTTTGAACGCTCAGATGGATAGTAAATTGCAGGATGTGCTTGCTTTTGCTGTCATCTTACCTCTGTGTTTGTAACTGTATTGAGCTTAATACATATGGCAGTGTGAATGCTAAACTCTGACCTCCATATCCCATTCCTGTCTCTTCTACAAATATTGCCTAGCAGAGCAGTATATAGTGCATGGTGGCACTGTGTTGGAATCGTGCAGTTTTACAGCCCTATTGTTTGTTTGCTTCCCATTTTGGTCTCTCCTATCTTTCCTGACTTAAATTTAACTTACAAGATGAACTGGAAAAAGTCCTTGGGTTCAACATATTGCACACTCCTCTGTCATCCTGTATAAGCAAACAAAGATGTGTTGTTTTTAAAGATATGTAGAAGGCCAGATTTTAGCCTTGAAAACCTCTGCATATGGATGTTAAAATGCTAGCAGAAACTTACAGCTGATTTATTCTAGAGCTTCCAGTGTTTCTGTAATGACTGGAAATGAACTGGTGCTAGCCACAATGCAAAAATTTTCCCTGGAGTAAATACCCCCTTCAGCTTTTGCTCCTTATTTCCAGCTGTGGAATGGAGCTAATCCTGCCTGATGGCATCGTGTGAGAAATAATTGAGCAGTGTTTGTTAAGTCACTATGGAAGTGCTAAAATACAGTTCTCCTGTTTGATTGTTGCTTTGCATCCGCAGGTATCATGGCAATCCTGTTCTCTGGTATTGTGATGTCTCACTACACACACCACAACCTTTCTCCAGTTACACAGATTCTAATGCAGCAGACACTGAGAACCGTTGCTTTTATGTGTGGTAGGTAATACTCATGAATTAAAATTCAATTGGTGTGAATTGGTATTTTTGGTGGGGTAGGAAAAGAAGTGCTTGGGCTTTTATAACCATTCGTGTGTCAGAGTTACTTGTCTCTACCAAAAGACTTACTAACATGGAGGCTGCAAGGCAGCCTAAAGTCACCTTTACTGACATATCAGATAAAATATGCAGTAAATCTTCTCCCTCCCCCATGCTCCAGGCTCCAGCTAAGACTTGCTACAAGATTGATAACTAAATAGATCTCCTTGACTTCTTCTCCCCCTCTCCTCCCTCCCCCCAGCCTATTTTTAGTTGCAGGAGACTGAATTATGTTAAAAAAAATGTTTTTAGATCTAAAGAAGCTTTTTGGAAAAAAAACTGTATTTTCTTGGAAACTGGCAAAAATATACAGGAACATCTACAGAAATAGCTCAGAACTGCACTGGCAGGCTGTAGCCTTCTTTTTTTCCTTTTATGGGCCAAAATTTTAGGAAATGGTGTGATTCTATACCACTAATATACCCTTATTTTTAGGGACGCCTGCATGATGATAATCCATACCTTATAGCAAAAATAGCATTTACTGTCTGTTTCTGCCCTTGAAACAAAGAGCCCACCTTGTTAGGATGAAAACAGCTGTAATCTTATGCAAGCAAAGTAAAGCTTTTTAAGCACACTGAATGCTCTTAATAGTAACTGGACCACGTGCTTCAAAAGTAAAATCTTGTTATGAGAATGCCTTAATAATTGTTAGGGGTGGCACTGTTACACACTTTAAAGCATAGTTTCCAGGTGTCAGAGCAGGAAAGATGCAGTAATTTTCGTGTGTGAGGTTATGAAGTGTTGTAATTCAGGAGAGATTAAAATATACAGTCATAGCACTTTGTAATAAATAATAACACGGTGTTGGAAAGTTTTAGATAGGATTTTTAATTTTTTACAGGGACTGAATCAGGGTTCATTGAAGTCAATGGGATTCATTTCATTAACTTCATTGTGCTTTGAATTAGGCCCATCTTCCCCAAGCAAGCTGTACCAGTGCAGATGTTTCTCTCAGTCATCTAAAACAGCGGTTCCCAATCTGTAGTACAGGTACCACCAGTGGTATGCAGACAACCTGTCAGTGGTACGCATTAACAGGTTTATTATAATTACTTTATATGACAACATTTGCTGGTGGTACTTAAGGCTATATCATTTTAAATTGGTGGTGTGCAATCTGTCAGAGTTTGGGAACTGCTGATCTGGAGTATGGTTCTGACAGCCTGACTCATGCTGCTTAGTTCACCATTGAAGTTGATCAAAATAGTCATGGAATAAGGCAGAAGAGGTCAACCTGTTGCATTTGTGCCACAAGTGGAGCAGGCAGTTTCTATCTATGGTGCACAGCAGACCAGGAAGAGGGCAGGCAGTATAGATTTCATAGACATTAGTACTGGAAGGGACCTCAGGGTATCACTGAGTCAAGCCCCCTGCCCCAGGGGCAGGAAATCAGCTAGGGTCAAAGGATCCCAGCAAGATAAGTGTCCAAACGTTTCTTAAAAGAGTCCGGAGAAGGTGCTTGGAGGAAGTCTATTCCAGGCCTTGGGGGCTCAGACAGTAAAGAAGTTTTTCCTTATGTCCAGCCTAAAACGGATTTGGAGGAGTCCATTGGACCTTGTCATCCCTTGGGATGCTCTGGTGGACAGGCGTTCCCCCAGATCCTGATGTACACCCCTTATATAGTAGCAGATACAGCAGGGAGCAGAAAGCAGAGCAGCAAATCAGGCAAAAAGCACACAGTAAAGAGCAGCAAACAGTGCAACAGATCAGACAGAGATCAGAATGGTGGATTGAGCAGAGGAAGGGGATTGGAGTGGCATGTGCGGGTTATAGGGCATGTTGTGGAATGCCTGCTAGAAAGAGTGGCCCTCACTGGAGTACAGTTATTCAGCAAAAACAAGGGTGGCAGAATCGGACCTCTTGGATCATGGTGCCTAGTAACTAGACTGAGTCAAAGAAGCAACAAATATATTTTTATCCCATGTATGCAACCACCTATTACAAAACTAGGATAAGACCCATGTAACAGATTGATTAAATCAGCAGTTTCGTTTGAATGATTTTTGATCTCTTTCTTTTTCAGAAACATGTGTTTTTGCATTCCTTGGTATGTCAATTTTTAGTTTTCCTCACAAATTTGAAATGTCCTTTGTCATCTGGTGCATAGTAGGTATTTATTTTCCTCTGAAAGTTTTCAAATATCTCTTATAGTATTTCTAAAAACACTTTTTACAGTATGTTACAGTATTTTTTGTATTCCATAATTGTATGCCAAAACCTGTATGTAGCTTTAACTTGTATAAAAAATATTCTGGTGTTATGTGGGTTTATACATGTTTAATCCCCATTGGTAGAAACATAAACATATCTTCTGATGATCCACAATAGTTTCTGCCTATGAGGTCATTTGAAAAGAACTACAGAAACCCTATATGAGTTAAATGTCCAAATACTCCGTTTTCAGAATCTCAAAAGCTGTTGAGATTGTTATAGGGAGCAGTATGCACACAGAGTTCCTGAGAAACACTTCATAATTTTTTACAGATTTTAATTAAATTGGAGAGAAGAGAAGGATCTTTTCTACAACTTTAGTATGAAAGATTTTAAGAAACTAAAAGTATTAGACTGCATTAATGCAATCTATAGAAACAATGTAATGCAAAGAATTCTGCCTTGCTGCACACAGCCAAAGTATCAGTTTCAAATAATTCTCTCTCGCATATTTTTTTTCAATGACAGCAATAAAATGAACCCATACATGAACTTTTTAGACTCCCGCTTACCTCCCATAAGGAGAAATACCCTTCCAGACCTGCATACTTTCCAGTTTCTACTTATTCATTTCTACCCTTTTAAATTTTTCTGTGTTGTGATGTTGTAAACTGTTGCTTTTAATTAATGGCACTTTGAATCGTTTCACAGAAAGCTAACACGTTCTTTTTAGCATTAGGATTATAATATTCATTTACAAATACATAACAGTCACATTTCACAGAGGGATGCTGATCTAGAGGGTAGCACCAAATGCTGCCGCATTTGAACTAGGGGTTCAAGAGTAACCTTGTTCGGCTGCAAGAGATTTTAAGGTGTTGGTGTCTGCTGTGGGACCTGCAAGGTTGCTCTCGCTACATTACCCTTGCATACCTCCTCTCCCCCCGAACAGATGGCTACTGAGTGGAATTTCATTATCACTGGAATTTCCCTCGCAGCCCTGAGGCAATGTGCAATTATGGCTGACTGCCAAAAAAGGAAAAAGGCACAGCCTTCATTTGGTCTAATAAAAGATATCACCTCTGTCCACAAGCCTGATGCTTGGTTGCATTAATTTTGAGACAGAGAAAACAGCCGTTAGTCTCTTAAAGCTACCCACACATATTGGTATGTTCTTTTACCAAAGACACTCCGGAAAGTGTTGGGGGACTGAATTGTAGCCTGCTTGTTTGGATTTTGGTCCTTTCCTCTGAGGCACTGAGGAATTTTCCTTTTGCCTCTGAGTTGTTCCACCAGTGGGAATGATTAAAGAAGATGGACTGCTTTGGGGCTGCCATTGGAGGAACTAAACCTCTTCTTAAATTAATCCCTGGGTTCCTTGGGATGCCCGCACAACTTTCAGTTCACTTGTCATTAGTAAAACTGTGTCTGACAGCCTTCAATTATGTCTATAGTTTGTGTAGTAACGAGTCTGGTTTGGCTGCAAAGGCCCGGTGTTTAAGCATTTCAGTTCTACATTAACCTAAACTGTGTGGTGCTTTAAATTGAACGACCAATGTGTCTAGTTATGAAGAATAGTGAGAGTACTATGCTCCCCTTACTGTTCATGTGGCAGTTGTACATTGGAGGGCTCTGTACCAGCATTTCTCAACCTGTGGGTTGTGACCCAAAAGTGGATCACAAGAATATATGAAAGGGTCACAAACAAACTTTAAAAATGGATCAACAAACATTAAAAAATGGATTCTTCTTTAAAGGAGAAAAACATGGGAAACTGAGGGTTTTCCATTGCAGGCTGGTGGAGTTCCAGCCTGCAAGGGGCTGCTTGAGGCCCCTCCTACCCTACACCACCCCCCAGGAGTCGGGGTTGGGAGTGAGGGGCACTGGCAGGGCCAGAGGGCTGTTTTATACTTAAATTATTTACTGGGTTGGGACTGGCCATCAATGTTTACAAATGGGTCCTGGTACAGAAAGGTTGAGAACCATGGTTCTGTAGGGTATGGATATAATGCAGTAAACAGCCTTTCACTTATTAAATTACTTCCTTGCTATTTACAGGTGCTTGTCCTGCTTGGCAGAGCAGTGAATATTTTTCCACTTTCATACCTGATCAACTTCTTTCGTGATCATAAAATCACCCCTAAAATGATGTTCATTATGTGGTTTAGTGGTAAGTCTAAGTGCAGAGTATACATTAGGGGGTGGCAACATATGGCCCATGGACTAGCTCCATCCCACATCAGCTCCTAGGCTTGCCATCTTCAGTTTAGTCTCTGCTGCAGCAGAGGTGGCATCGCCAGAGTCTTAGCACCTGTTTTTTTTCTTTTTCCTTCACAGCATCTGTTAGACACTAGGGAGGTACAGGGGTGCAGTCCACAGTGGGAGATGAGTCACAAGTGGTGGCCTGCGGTTGCTAACCCCTGGTTTGCAGGATTGAAAAAAATGGCATGGTGTTTCATTGTACTAGCTCCTCTGCAACAGATCATGTCCTGTGGGTGGAGCAAAACTAAAGTGAACATTTTTGTGCTTCTCAAACCTAAGTTCAGCAGAACTTATCCTTATCTTGGAGGCCCATGTGGAGATAGTCCAGCCAGAATGATTCTGCAAAGCTGCTGCTTTTACAGTACCTTGTTTTGGGGATCCAGAGGCTGATAGATTTAATTTATTTAAAGCTTGGTTGTTTAGAAAGCCAATCAGGTGCTCAGGGTGATGGTCACAGAGTAAGGACCTATATGGCCTTAAAACATATATTTAGAAAAAGAGATTTCCAATGTGTTAAACACCATGGTGATTGAAGAAAATGCTGAAAATAAATCCTGAGGTTAATGAATGACCTTTTCTTTGATATATAAACTGTTGCCAGGTTTACGTGGAGCAATTCCATATGCCCTGAGCCTTCATTTGGGCCTAGAACCAATAGAGAAGCGACAGCTAATTGGGACCACAACAATCATCATTGTGTTATTCACAATTTTGTTGTTGGGGGGAGGAACTATGCCCCTGATCAGACTGATTGATATTGAAGACTCCAAAGCACGAAGGAGGAACAAGAAGGATATTAACCTCAGCAAGACTGAAAAGATGGTTTGTTCTTCTCTTATGTTTGCCATGTTTAAAAATGAATTATCTGTTTTTTCTCTTTAATTTCCATAGTAAGGGTCAATACATAGTAAATATACAGTGACATTTTCTACTGGAAAAAATTAAATGAAATAATACACTACAGTATAAAAATCATCATTTATAAATCCTGTAAAAGCATAACTAAACCAATATTTATGTGATCAGTTCTGTTCATGCACAGGGATTTGACATTATGGTTGACCTCGTCTAATTTTAAATTGATTGATCCAAATTACAGCCATCCCCATAAAAACGCAGGGCAGAAGATAGAGAATGGGCTGAATTGTATACAAAAGGAAAATAGCTAATAAAAGATATCACAGCTACCCAAAGAACTTTGTCCAGCGTATTGAGAGTTACATTCTTCAGGAGGGCAAGGGGCACATTAATCATAAGAGGCAGATGGAAGTTTTTAAAAAATACTTCAAAATAAAGCAAAGGTCATGAAAAGATGGTAGAGATGGCATCCGTATAACTAGAGCTTATTTTAACACAATATCTTGGCTAATCTGAAGTACTGCAGAATTCTGTCCAAAGGTTAGCTGTAATTGTAGCCTAAAATTTCACATTGTCTTTGGCACAATTAGTGATTAGAGAGAGCATAACTGTATCCCAGAAGACCTGTCTCCATTCCTGTGCTCTAGCCAACATACATGTAAGTTAGCTGCAGTGAGGAATAATTCAGTCCTGCACAAAATGTCAAGGCCTTTCTTTATATTCCTCAGAATCAGTTGACCTGTAACTTCTGTTTCACTTTTTGAGGAGGCCCATGCTACAATGTCATTTGTCATTTAGACAGTTTGAGAACCCACTGTTTCATCGCCACTATCTAATTAACATTATAATCACCTCTGCTAATTGTATCAAAGTATTGTAGCTTCATACAATGAGCTGTTAATGTTTCTGGATAAACTTGTCTTTAAAGTTATTTGACATTGCTAGCATGTGAGGTTTCCCTTGTTGCACTGTAAAATAAGGAACATTTGAGTCTCTTAAGTTGCAGCGTTAGTGGGGGATGAAATGAAAATTAATCATTGGAAATGGAGCCTTTCATCTTCAGACCAGTAGCTCACTTCCATTACAAATCAGTCAAAGCTAAAAGTTGCCTTCTTTATTAAGCTATTTACTAATTTCTATAAGGCATTGGGGGCCTTAGTCCAGATCCTAGAAGATGTATTGTTTAGATCAATCTTACTGTTTCTACAAGTGTTACTCAGCTAGGCAAAATGGCTTATTCATAGCAACCTACACTATTTCAGCATTTTTCTAGTATTTTCTTTCCTAAGAAGAAAGGAATTTAAGGATTTCTGATTGTTCTGTGATCTTTTAGGGCAATACCATTGAATCTGAACATTTATCAGAACTCACAGAGGAAGAGTATGAAGCCCAGTACATAAAGCGCCAAGACCTCAAAGGCTTTATGTGGCTTGATGCCAAGTATTTGAATCCCTTTTTCACTAGGCGGCTCACACAAGAGGTGAGTTCTACTTCCTTGGAAAAGAAACATTTGTGGTAGCATTGGTTTAGCATTCTCCTGAATTCCATTCTAAACCAATCACAGATGTGTACTGCAGGCTTGGAAATTTTGATTTGGGCAGAGTAATCTGACTAATATGGTACCTGTTCAGAGATAGTTGCCATGATCAAAGACCTGTCAAATGCAGACCCAGTAGAACCTACTTTCATTTTCTTGCTCTGTTCCTTTGCTAAAAGGCATTCATTTCAGTTTGCACTTCCTGTGCTGTTCTACAGAATTTGGCAGCAAGGGGTTGGCCAACCAAAGCTTGCATTCAGTTTCTACCTGGAATCCAGAAGGATAAGGCCAGCTATGCTTGGACAACAAAATGGCACTCGCGGACTCTTGAAATAAAATGAATCACTGAAGCTCCCGCTTCCCCCTAGCACATGTAGAAAAAAAGAAGATGTGGGGTCAGGACACCCAAACAGTATTGTGACTGCTGTGTCCCAGTGAACTGAGCCTTCTATAGAACATGGGGGGTGGGGAATATCCATCATCAAAATAATAATAGTTGAAAGTAATCACTGATGGATTGTATAATATTTTTAATTAGGAGGCATAATTGTGCATGTATTAGAGGGTGAGAGGTGTAGAAATTAGTATTTTGTGGAGATACACCAAGTAAATGTTCTATAACGCACATACATTTCTGTACCTAAATAACAGTTGCTCTTATTTTCTTTTGCCTTAGGACCTGCACCATGGACGCATACAGATGAAAAGCCTTACCAATAAATGGTATGAAGAGGTGCGACAAGGGCCCTCAGGGTCTGAAGATGATGAACAAGAGCTTCTATAGCAAGCTGGAAAAAGAATATGAGCTCTGATAACAGAGCACCAAAACATAGATATATGTAGCAAAAAGAGTCTGATTGCACAAAAGCCAGGGCATTAAGAACAAAGCCTGTGGGTTTCAGACTTGGTTTTGTGGTGTTGTGCTCAGTTTCACAGAATGGATACTCTGTGTTGGGTAAGATTACTCATTTGCTGGAAATGCCCTACAGTAGTACAGAGGCACATGGTGGGTTGAGCAAAGAGAACCATTTTTATGTCCTAATTTCAGAACACCTGTAAGTTTCACTCAGCCCATTCAAAAACCAAACCACATGCATTAAAATAATATTAATATTAAGAGTGCATGAAGGGTGTAGGTTTATTCCCCCTCATGGAATTTGCTGTATGCGTATGCTCCACAAAACAGAATGCATTACACTTTACCCTTTACTTTTTTAATACTTGTTTGCATTTAAGGGGAATTACGGTTTTATATTGTGAATTGTATCAACAATAGTTAGTGAATCTGCCTGGAATCAGTTTTGCATATTATGAATCCAGTTTTGATAACAATCACCTGATAGAAAGAAGATGCTGCATGTGTGCAGAAGTATCTTTTAAACCCTAGGTCCTTCTGCCGCAGTACTGGCTATATCGGCCGCTTACAGGCATTAACAAAAAAAGAAAAGTGCTTTACTAGAAAAGGCAGCATGTTAGTTTGACCAGGCTCTGCAGTATCTGTGTAGATTGGGTGCTTCCCCGGAGCTTTTTGGCACTTTTAGCTAAGTCTGATTCAGTCAGCTATTGGATAAAAGTCCAAAGCCCCACTAAAGCATTCAGTTTATATAGACATAGGACAAGCCAGGTCCAATTAATGTGATATCTCTTTTGGGTATGCCCTTTGCTCACCATGGGAGCACACCAAGTTTAAAGTAAAGCTTAATTTTGGGCAGAGGGGGTTAACATCTGTAAGTAGCCATCTTGAAATCTTTTTACATGGCGGGACCTAAACTGCATTTGAAAAACATAGATTTTTTTTTCACTATTTTTTTCTCTCATCTGTAATTTAAAACAATGGAACTTGTTTTTTTTTTTTTTAATTATATTAAGCCAAGGGTTTTTCCTGGCTGGTCCTATGGGCTTCTGATCTCAAACAGCAGCAGTCTGTGTTGATGGATTCTTAAATTTAAGAAGCATCAGTAGCAGGCTTTCCATATCATGTTTTATCTGAATTAATACAGAAGAAAAGCTCACAAGACTTTTTAATACTATGCATTGTTGAAACATCTTTTGGGAAATGCCAAACATTTAACCTTCCATTAAGTTGTCCAGCTGCTTTAATTTTTTTTATATGTTCATAGTGCCATGTAAAAACCTTTGGCACCCTAACCTCCTCCTACATGCCATGGTCAGCTTGAAAAAAAACTACATGCCATGATAACACACGCAGTGATTACCACACACTTTTATAGCCAATTTTATTGCCACCTGATCATTACCACATACATTTTCTGCAACTGTGTGCGCAGCTGCTGTTCTGTGTATGCAGATCAGTCATTCAGATGCACGTAGGACATGTGGTATAGCTTTTTTTCCTCCTCCTTTACTGGGTATTTTTGTCACAGATCTATTGTATATTTTTTCCAGGGGATTAAAAGACCTGTCAGGAATGTATTCAGAGAGCATAAATTCTGCGTTCTTAGTTGACTGAGTAGTTTTTTATGTGTGGATGTTTGGAGTCTGTTGTGGTATTTATAAAAATAAGGCAGCAGCTGGTGAAACCTCTGTGAGGATTCAATATGTTCTTCCCACTGTCAGTGGTATCAGATTAAAGTGATTAGGGAAGTGGATTAGGGTTTTGATTTCCTTTTCTATATATATACTTTGAAACTTGCCTTTTTACAGTGTCTGATGCTAGAAAGTTACTCTCAGCTCTAGATTAGCCATGCTTAAGTCCTTCAGTGATATATCATTAGCAGCATCACCCAGAGGTATGGGCGTCTTTCAGGTGTATTTCACGTTGACAGAAGTTTTGGAGGCTGATAGTCTTCTTCAATGGTAGCTGGGCGCACTGTCTGCACATTTTCACTTGTAAATTTCTGTATCTCATGAGAGAAAATGCACTTTTTCTGGTAACAAGGGGAGGACACTTTCTGTATTAATCAACCATGAAATGCACTTCATCTCTTGTCCTTATATGTAAGCAGACTGTGTCATGCTTTATGGAACTGCAACATGCATTAATGTGAGACTGTGAAAGAGAAAGAACAGCCTTTTTTGGTGCTAAGCACTGAAAAATGACCTCTTGCATGCTTTTTAAGAGGAGAACAAATCTTTAAAAAAAATAAAAAAGGTTTCTTCATCCTCTTTGGCAACAGTAAATTTAATTAACCTTTTTGTTACCAGTACATACTTACTAGGGGTGTGCGCTTGCACACATAGAATATGAAAACTGAAATTAGAGAAACATGAGGCAAGAGAGAGAGAACGTGTGTGTGTAAATTTTGTATAGCTGTTTTTTCAGGTGCCCATCCAGAGCAACTGGCTCCATTTTTTTATAGGTTGTTGAATCTGCTCACACAAGGAATAGTCTAAGCCAAGGCTGCTCAACTGGCAGTTAATGTGCAGCCCCCAGGCTCTTACCCAGCCTCTGCTGCCTCTATCACTCTACCTGCAATAGCAGCCAGAATCTCCAGGCTTCCCCTTCCTCCTCCAGCTGCTGCTTCCTGCCTTCGCAATACGAGGCCTTCACTGGTGCAGCTGCTGAGGCATGTGCCCCCCCACAGGCTTAGGCGTTGGACAGCCCTGGTCTAAGCTATTAGGGCCAGCAGGCCATTTTGAGATCATTTAGGGCATGAGGATTTTTTTCTACTGTGTTTATTTTGTTTGCAAGAAGGTAGATGTTATATCTGTAAATAGGTAAACATCGCATTTCAGGCCAGTCTTTCCCAGTTCAAACAGTTGAGGTTTGGGTAGTAGTTTTGGGGGGTGCACAGTGTTACGCACTAGCACCTAAATAGGAACTAAATAGCTGAAGTAAATTTTCAGTCACTGAAGAGATTTTTTTGTGGTTTTGACATTGGGTCATTTCTGCTTTCTGTTAACCAGTAGCAGGCACCTGTTTCTGAGAGTCTCGTGTTATAGGACACACAGGCAAAGGAGTGCCCACAGCAGCTCATGCCTGAAGCTTGCAGAGCCACCTTGAGCCCCTCTGATCTTGCATTGTCTATGCTGATCATAATCTGAAGGCTTTTCTAAATTTATACCAGTTGCAATTCCTCCAACGGACTGTTAGCAGACATGGATTTCTGTGCCCCTTTTTTCCTAGCCATTCTCCCTGTTAGCAATACTAGATTTTTCATTGCTACACTACCACCCCACACTGGAGAATCCCCTGTACTGGTCTGCTTGTCCTGGAGCCATTATATGGGGTTTAGAGTCACTTTGTAATGGGAATGTAACAGAAGGCAGCCAAAGATCAGAACCACCATTCTCAGTTATTTGATTATTCCAGTGAAAGAAGAAGCTAACTAAAATGGATGAAAGGTCTGCACTAATATAACTTCCTTAAAAGACTGATCTAGTTCATTCATTCTGTTGACTTGGTCATTTCCTGCCCTCTGCTGGCAATTTGTGAAAATGCATTTAGATCTAGTTCACGAAGCATTTGCCGGTAGGAATTTAGTATCCATTTACATTTAACTAATGAACTGAAATATCTGAAATTAATTAAATGAGCCTGGAACTCTTTATTTAGAGGAACTCTTTTTTTTTTTTTTAATTAAGAGGCAACTATATTAATGCTTTAATATGGAGTTTAATGGATTTATCAGAACCCCCCTTCCCCCCAACAAAAACCAACTTACATTTATGAGGGAGAAATGGTTTTGAGATTATACCACATGATTGGCCGTCGGGACTTCCAGAGTCTCGTCGCTGCTCTGCTTTGGGCTCTGACTCTGTAACCTCATGCACGACATTTCACTTATCTAGGCCTCAACTTTCTTATCTATAAAATGGTTTCTTATCCTATAAAATGGTTTTATCTGGTTTTCACTTCTTAGATTACAAAAGACTTTTCAGAGACCCTGTACAGCTTCACTATACATTTTCAGCACTGCAGCTTTGATGCCAGCCCCCTCCTCAAATGAATTTTGAGACAGTAGCTTGTAGGCATCGAAGCAAACTAACAGGTCACAAATATTAGGCTACAGTCTTTCTTCTTGCAGTCCCTGGGTATGTTTTATTCCGTACTATGTTGGATTCAGGTAGAGAAATACTTGGTTTTGTCCCTTTTTCTTTTGCAAATAACTGATTTTTCAGGTTTATGTTTAAATACTTTGGCTTTCGGTGACACTCGTTACTCTAGTGTTAGCAACTCTCAAATATTTGGGCTTTCTCTTCACAAACGCTGGGAGGCAAATAAATATGTAGATAGTTACATCCCATTTTGCATTTGATGATTCCTTTAGTACGGTACTTTGCATTTTTCTGTGTTGAATTTCATCTGGTTGATTTCAGATCATTTCTCCAGTTTATCAACATTATTTTCAATTCTAATCTTATCCTCCAGAGGGCTTGCAGCCATGCAAAGCTTGATGTTGCTTGGTATCAAGCAACTTACATGTTACTTTTCATAAGTGAACACCCTGTTTCACCCTCCAAGCAGTTAATGAAGGTACTAAATAGAGCTGGACTCAAAGACAGACCTGTGAGAGTCCCGGTGATTGTGGCAGTGAAGTATGGATAGCTGCTCTTGTACATGCACCCCATAATCATCTCATTTGAGTCATATTTCTGAAGTACACTTATGAGTGTCATGTGGGAGGGTGTTAAATGCCTTCCTAAAGTTAAGATACAGTATTTCCTCTATGCACTAAGCTAGTTATCCTTTCAAGATATTGAGTGCCTTTCCACTTGTTGAAGTTAGATTGACTGATCTGTAATTCTCTGGGTCTTCCTTTCTCCCCTTCCTAAAAATACGTTTTCTGTTTCCCTGTTCCAGCCCTTCTGGACTGCCCCCATCCTCCATCAGCTCTCAAGGATCATCGCTGGTGGTTCAGAGATTGTTTCAGTTGTTTCTTTAAGGACTCAAGGGTGAATGTCATCAGGCCCTGCTGACTTGAATATGGCTATCTTACCTAAATAGTCTTTCATCTGTTCTTCCTCTATTCCAGACTGTACTCCTACCCCTCTGTGCTTAATATTGATTGTACTAAGTATCTGGTCACAACTGAAGACTAAAGCAAAAACCCATTGAACATTTCAGCCTTCTCTGAATTAGTTCTGTAATTTCCTCACTTTCTCCTTCAAGTCGTGGTCTTTTACTTTCCTTCGTTCTTCTCTTACTCGTAGCATGTTTATGGAACATTTTTGTGTTGCCTTATACCAACTCCCTTGCTAGCTTTAATTCATTTTGTACCTTTGTTTTCTGCTTTGGATCACACATGCTTGTGCTCTTCTTTAGTTCTCTTTCTTATCGGTACAACCTTGTTTCCATGTTTTGTACATTTCCTGTTTGATTTTCAGGTCACTAAAGAGCTCTGGACACATCCTAATAACTAAGATAGAAATAAATCTTTCCTTCCACATGGGGCAGTCTTAGAAAGTGCCAGCTCCCCTGAATTTCTTTTTCCCTTTGAAATTTTTCTTATGAGATTTTACCTTCCAGCTGAATTCTGTTTTCATTTTCTTTTTTCCTAATGTCCTTTCATCTCCTGAGAGCACAGTTAAGGCCTGCCTGAACTCCAGTGTTTGCTTGCCTTTGACAAGGATCTGTACATGTGGTTTTCTGTTGTTTCACCTTTAAATCATTTGCTGACCTCATACATTAAAACATTTCTGCAGCAGGTCCCCTCTTCCCACAGATATGAGCAGAAGATCTTGGGGTAAAATAGATGCTTACTAATGGAGTGGTGTCTGTTGGCACTGGCTGTAGCTGTCTGACCATAGGGAGTACCTAACATACTTGACACAAGCAAGCTAACGCATCTCAGCTAACAGGGCTTTTCGCTTGGGCATGTGTCTTTGAACAGCCTATTTTACAGGCCAGAAACAATTTTGCAGCACTAGCAGAAAAATCTTCAGCTAAAAGCCAGGCTCCGCTGCTCCTCTGGGTATGTTCTAGCAATGTGATGACCTTGAGACTGCTGCTCAGAGTGGTGACAGGCTGTAAAAATCATACAGCTCCATAATGAAGTCACAAACCTTACAGCTTTTACCCCAAACCCTAATCCTCAGGCTTTTGACAGTAACAAATACACACTTGTCCTCTTCTCCCATACAAAATTCTGAGTGAACACGGGGCCAAATTTTGCTGGTGGTTACATTGGCATAATGCTATGACTGACCAATTTGGGAAGCAGACTTCAGAACAAATGACTGAAAGTGTCCAAACTCTGCTAAAAATCAGATCAAGGTAACATTAACAAAAAACTATGAGAAAGTAACCACTTCTGTGGTACCTACGTATCAGTATATTTGCAGCTCCTGTCATGATAATAGGGAGGGATCCTCAACTAGGCAAACCCCCAGTGGGACTGTAAAGATCAGTAGTAACTTGTTTTTAGTTGGAAGTAACTGAGAAAGAGGGAGTTTTTTGAAACCCCAGTGAATGAGCACACATTTGTCAAATTAAAACATTCTTGATCCATTTATTTTCCCTGCTATCTTGGAAGTAAGTGAATTTCCACACTACCCTCACTGCACAGCAGTCTATTGCATGTCACTTACAACATTTTTATTTAAGGAGGCTTGGTGAGCATTTTGGCTGTTGTATTTCCGCATCAAACATTTCCAGCTGTTCAGAGCTTCCACTTGAATGGCTAAACCATAGAGCAGCTCATGACGGGTCACTTTAGCCTTTGGCTTTCTCTGGCAGCGAGCAAAAAATGCTGTTTGTCATCTTTCTTGGGGGCGAAGCTGTCCTACTTTCTGCTTAAAGGAGCAGGTTTGGTAGATATTAATCTCTGTGGTAGATTTTTCAAGTGTCAACAATTTTAATAATCAGACAGATTATGATGGATGGCAAATAGGAGGGGTGAGGGACATGGCAAAGGAATGTTTTTGCCTCCTTCCATGATTTTTCTAAAGCAACACATGAAGAAAGTTTTTTCCAAAGTGATACAGGGGTATGACCAGCAAGAGTGTAGGAAAGAAATAAATGTAGCATTTACTCTGAGCAGAGTGAAGCCCATAGATGCTTAATTTATATTGGGTTAGAAATGTGTGATGCCTCTTTCTTTTTATCTATGCCCATTTGTTTTTGCATATGAAAAATATGCAGTTACACATTCACAAGACTGGTTCAAAACTGAATAGCTTTCCTATACTCTCTTCACCTATTTTGCGATAAAGCCAAGGTGATGCTTGATTAATTTAGGTCGTGTATCATTGGAAGCTGTTTATAGAACTGTTCTATACGCGTTCTGGGTGTTTCACTGGAACATTTCACCGTAGACTTACAGACAGAACTGATCAAGTTTTGTTCTTGAAGAATTGAACTGTTTTGGTCTGTTATTAAGATGTTGTATGTTGAATAGTAATGCTGCATTAGAGTTACTGCTGCGAGCTGCCATCACATGAAAGAAGCCAGAAATATCCAGGCATGACTTTGAAGTGAGTGGCGTTTCACAGTTAAGACTTTTAGTTTCTAGTTTCATGGAGTATGTTCTTACTTGAGAAGCTCAAGGATACCCTCAGAATAAGTGAGTTTGCTTCTAAAATTAGGCTTCTCAGGTTCCAGATCTGCATATACCGGTACTACTTCTGCCCACTTTATTGAGTAATTTTCTGAATACTTTTTCAAATATTTATTATTTGGTCATAACTCTCCTAAGAGGGTTTGGGAGGGAGCTTTATAACATAATTGTTTTGTTTAGATTTCAAGAGATTGGTAGTACAAGGATAATGACATGGAAATTTCACTTTTTTAAATTGTTTTTTGCAAAATTCACCAGTTTTAAATTACCTTATTTGCATGCATAATCATGGATTTATGTGCATATTAATCCCCAAATTCTAGGAATATGGGTCCAGATACCTTTAAAAGATTGCCTTATGACTTTCACTAGATTTCTGATTCTTTCAGTTTTTATTAACAGATTCCTGTGTTTGTGAAATCTAACATTGCAATTCCCATCTTGATTTGCATTGAGTTTTTAGTAAATGTGTATTGTTTGGCAATGGGTGTGTAGAATCCATATGGTTGCATTTGCCTGAGCAATTTAAACTTCAAGAAGTTGTAAATGGAATAGAAAATTTATTTATTTTTAAATAAAAGTTGTCACTGAAAAAGAAGCAGGTGTGTCTGATTCTGCAGGGTTTGTAACCTTTTGTGGCTCTGCTGGTTAATATTCCTGATTTATTCTAGTTTCTGCACAATTATTCTTTATGGTGCTGTCATTAGTGCCTGTGTGCTAAATAGAGCCCAAATAGTGTGAGAGAGCTGCAGCTTGTATTGCACTAGTAGAAATCACTGATGGAAGACACCAAATAGTTCACCTTTCTTCCAGCTGAGATTGATCTATGTGTATTTTTTAGATGGTGCACCATGACTCTCAGCTCACACAAAGACCACTTCCCCTGTGCAGCCATGACCTATGTAGTACATTGAATTCTAGTTTCAATCCTTTACTTTCCGGCTCTCCCATGAGTTCAAAGCACAACTGCTTAGTTCTGTTGCTTTCACATATTCAGCTATTTTCCCTTCCCTCCCCATTTCAGACAGTGTCTTTAAATCCTGCCTGTGTAGCATTAGTTAAAAAATATACCTTAAGTGCAGAAAAAATATTGGGGGAAAAAATTGGAACAGCTTTAGCAGGGCTCTGTAGTAAGAAGTGAAGCCTAGCCCCTTGAGGTCACAGGTTTGGATCCTGCCCAAGTCCTCATCTCAGTTCTTTGTTATTCAACTTGACCTGGGTTGGTGATCTAGGTCGGACTAGATGATCTACTCAGGTGCCTCCTGACCCTTGAAACTATGAAACTATCTCCGTACACTCAGGTGGGCTAATATACACACTGACAGAAGACAACCATTGAATGAGCATAGAGCCTGCTGTCTAATCTCTTGATCCTGGAAGTCAGCCTTTCAAGAAACTAGTGAGGAAATGTGCATCACCACTCTTGTTTCACAGATAAATAGGACACCTAGGTTCCAGACACTCCTTTCTCCAGACAGCAAAGTTGTGTTGATGTACCCAAGTTTAACTAACTCAAAATTTAATTTAATTAAATTGGTGGGACTCCATTGTGTGGGCACTAAATCATTTTCTGACTGTCTTGTATTAATTTAGTTCAAGTTAGTAAGGAACCGGATATTGTACCGTGAAGACCAGCTTATCTGACTTCCCTTAGACAAAGTTATAAACGCATTTCTTTAAACACCTGAAGCAGTTCAGAGAAACTACTGATCTGGGGCTTTTCTTTGGAAAAAAATGACTGAAGGACTCTTCCATATGTTTTCCTACTTGCTGTTTAGGATGATATTCCTTTAAGTCAGCCCATTTATGAAAGAAAGTTGAACTACTTTCTTTCAAAAAGGATTGAAGCTTGACCTTCTCTCTTGAATCATGTATTTATTTAAACAAGAATAATTGTTAATTTTTGTATTTTCATAAAATCTAGGAGCTCTGTTGATGGGCCAGGACCCTATTGTGCTAAGTGCTATATAAACCCCAAAAAGACTATAATCCCTATCCACTCTGCATAATAATCTGTGTTGCACATAGGATGCTGCTTTGCGGCTGTAGCCAGGGGTGATAGAGCCCTTTGCAATGTGATTTGAGTTAGCAAATTAAAAAGAATGGCATGCTCCACCTACAAACTATGGAGCCTCCTTGAATTAAATCATTAGAAAAATCGGATTGTGAAATTATTAGTATGCCAAGGCAGAAGCATAGTGCTATTAACGTGGGTCCTAGACTTGTCACCTTGATTTGGAATTCAACAGGCTTCAAGGTCTTTTGCCTCCCTGGCTAGGGACAGAAGTTACACATAAATCAGTTTAAGTGATCAGAAACTGGCTTAAATTTGTAACGGAACATACGTTCAGTGCACATAAATCAGTTTCAAAATGGCCGAAGGTGGTTTAAGATAAACCTGGTTGAATGTAGTATCAGACTTAACTGATTTGGTTTAAAGCGGTTTATGCAATGTCTGTCCCAGCCCCCTTCCTGGTTCAAGTTAAATCACAGTCCCCCAGCATCCCAGCATGCTTTGCAGCCCTGGGCTGAGCTGTGCTGTCTGCTCCAGAGAGCAAGGCTGGTCCCCCTCTAACTGGAGCAGGGGTAGGGGTGTGGCCAGACACCAGGCTGGCATGGCCCCCTGAGGCACAGGGAGCAGGGAGGGGGTTTATTCCCCCCTCTCTCCCTTCTCCCACTGGGAGACAGCAGCCAGGGTCTAGCAGCTCCTGAAGCAAATGGAGAGAAGGAAGGGGATTTAATCTCCCCTCTGCTGCCTGGAGCAGCTGGAGTCTGCCTGTCTGCCAAGCAGCCCCCGTCAGCCATGCCCCTCCCCACTCCAGCGGCAGGGACAGAAGTGTGGCCAGAGCTCACCTGGGGCTGGGGCTGCAGGGCAGACAGGGGCCAGCCCATGCTGGGCCGCGGGGACTGGGCCCTTCCCAGCAGGTTGCAGCTCAGGCTGGGGCTGCAGGGGTTGCGCTGCCAGATTGGTCCTGGCTCCCTGTGCCCAGGCCAGGTGGGGCTGTCATGTCCTAGTGGCTGCCACTCTGCATGGGCAGGGCCTGGCCAGGTAGCGGACTGCCCGGGCCAGCTCAGAGGTGCCAGCAGGCCCTGAGCCTGGCAGCCGCCTGTTGCAGCTGCCACTGTGCCCCCTGTGCCACACAGCACCCAGCAGCTGCAGTTGCATCACAAGCTGCATGCTGGCTAGGGCCGAGCAGGCTGTTTTGCCCCTCTTGCCTCCAGCTGCTGCCGCCATGGCCGCTGCTGCTGCTGCTGCTGCCCCTGCTGCATGGCACTGCTCTGGGCGGGCAGGTAGGAAGCTTCAGCCCCGCAGCATCTGCCCAGCGCAGGGGGCTCTGGCTCCAGTCCTGGTTCCTAGATGCCTTCTGCCTGCTCTGCCCGCAAGGGCTGCTCATCATGCCAGGCAGGTGTAGTGGGTGGATAGCAGCTGGATCTGGAGCCAGAGCTTCAAGCGCTGGGCTGGAGTTCCCGCTGCCCCAAGCAGCACTGTGCAGGGTGGCAGGAGCAGGAGCTGCAGCTGGAGGCGAGGGGAGAAGAGCAGCCCTGCTGGGCCAAGCCGGCTTCCCCACCCTCTCCAGCCCAGCCACGCAGAGCAGCCACAGTAGAGGCAGGAGTGGGAAGGGGGAGTAGCTGCTGGAGGCAAGGGGAAGCTGGCTTGGCCCGGCAGAGCTGTTCTGCTCCCCTCACTTCCAGCTGCAGCTCCTGCTCCTGCCACTGAAGCAGTGAGGGGGCAGTGACCCTGATGGGGGCAGGAGCCCCTGTCCTGGTGTCCCGGGAGCTCAAGCCTCTTCCCAGCAGGGGGCTGCGCTGCAGGCAAGGGCAGGGCGATCAGACCTGCCGTAGTCTGTGGAGTGAGAGGTGGCGCTGAGGCTCGGAGGGGTGGCCATAGCTCCCCAAGCCCCCCCTAGTGCCACTGCTGCTTGCCCCACGCAATGTGGCAGATCTGCAAATCCTGCCCCCGTGCACAAAGTGACCCCCGCACCAGGAAGAGGTTAACACTCCAGGGAGCCATGAGAAAGGCTGCTGCCTCCATCAGGATCACTACTACCTCACTGCTCCAGCAGCAGGGACCAAAGCAGGACCAGAGGCTGGCAGGCATGGCCCCTTAGGCGAGGGGGCATGGAGGAGGGTTATTCCACTGTTCCCCCCATGCAGGCAGCGATTGGCAGTGGCGGCGTTCAGGGCTGGCAGATCCCAGCTGCAGTTCCCCGGGGGCAGAAAGAATAAACCCCCGCCCTGTCCCCTCTGCCTCAGGCGACCATCCTGGCCCAGCTCTGGCCTCACCCCTGCCCCTGCTACTGTAGCAGCAAAGGGGGAGCATTGGACAGATCCTGGTTTGGGGCCTTGATGGTGGGACAGGGAGGGAGGAATTAACACCCCCCCCCGGCCAGTTCACTTGGGGCTACTGCGGGGGCTGGTTATGCCCCCCAGCACAGCTTCCCTGCAGCCAAGGGCTGCTCTAGCACCCCCCAGAGCCTGGCTTGAGCCACTGCAGGCATGTGCCTGCATTTCCAGAGTTAATAGTGAATGTCTATTCACTTGAAAACTGGTTCAATCTAGGCAGGCTAGACTAACCTGCAAAGATTGAATCAATTCAGGTTCTGGCTTTTTGAATGTCTGTCCCTAGCCCCTGTGGACCACGCTTCCTTCAAAACCAAGACTTTGCAGTCCAGGGTAAATAAAAGTCCTTTGCCCAGTACAGGTTAAATTTCTTTGTTTAAAAGACAAGTACCTGCCACTAGAGGGTAGCAAGGATTCATACCGAGTGCCTTTGTGTGTGAATGTATGTTGGCTAAATTTCCAGAGTTGTAATTCTGCTTCTGGCAGCAATAGAGTGGAGATGTTTAATAACCAAAGTGTATCAGTTACTGAGCAGTCTGATGCCACACTCAAACAGCAGCTCTCCCAAAAAGAGAGAGTAAGAGAGAGCGCAAGAGTGAGAACGAGCTTGCAGGTGAACCCAAAGGCTAGATCCTCAGCTGGTATACACCTTCGGTGCTCCATCAGTGTATTCTTGATCACAGCCAGAGCTATGACAGTTGGCACCACTACATTGCATTTTACTTGTCTTCACACTGAAAGTTGTCGAGGACAGATAACGGGACAATGTTTCAGTTCTTTTTTCAGATTTCTAGGCCTTAAACTCTGTTATGTGAATCCAGGTTACTTGTGTGTATCCCAGAGCGGGTTGGATCCCTGTGATGTGATGAGGGATGCTCCACCTATAAGTCATGTGATGTGATGAAAAATTTGAAGTACAGAATTTGTCAGCATCCCATGGTTGTATATTAAAGAGATAACTGTTGTAGCCAGATTTCAGCCTGGACAGAGGACAGCTTTTCCTATCCTTGCTGAAGAGAGGTAGATATGTTGAGTGTAGTATTAGAATAAGCTGGATAGTGGAGCTTAGCAAAATAAATATAATTATGGACATATTCATGACTAATTGTCTTAAAGGAAATAAATACACCATCTTAGGTATTAGTATTGAAAGCAACATTTGTTCATTACTGATGGTAGCAATTTCAGTTAGGGTCATGCAAGAGGTAGAAAAATGGTCTCTTTGTTGAAGTTACTACAGGATGGATTTGGAAGCTGAGTTCAATCATTTTTCAGGGCAGGTGCTTGGCATTTGGCTTGGATGGTTTAGGGATGATCTTACCTTGAGCTGTGGATGACCACCTCCTAAGACACCTTCCAACCCTATTTTTCTACGATTGTACTTATACAACAAGCTTCTTGAGTGGCCTTGGGCAAATTGCTTACGTTCTGTCTTTTTTCCTCCCCATTGGGACAACAAAGATGACAATCCTTCATCTGTGCCCAGTCTTGAGGCCTCTAACCACTACAGCAGTCCAGGCAGTCATGCCATGTTGAATGTCTGGGTAGAAAATAGGGTCTTATTTTTAAAGCAAATCAGCCATAGCTGATAGATAGCTACTACTTAGCTTTCCTTGTAGCTGTGGGTGCTATTGAACACACATGACCCAAGTCAGTTGTGACAACTTAGCAGGGGAAACTCCTGTACAAAATTCCCCTGATGGCAAATCACCTTTATAGACGGTTTTATTTTTGATTTAGCACAAAAGTGCACAAGCAAAGGGAAAAGGTGTTTTCCTGGTGAAGCACATAAAACAGGAGTCAGCAACATCTTTATCCACATCCCTGTTCTTGGCCCACTTTGGTTTCAGCAGCATTGGCTTTTTCACATGAATACAACAAATGAAAGGACACCTTCTGCATAGATGCTTCTGAAATCGCTGCATCACTGTCGCATCATTTCTTCTGCAGTTGCTGCCTTTAGACTTTCTTCCTCTTGGTCTGCACTGGTGCATGGAATGAGAACAGATGTTAGAGCAAAGGAATGAGCACAAGGCATCACAGATTTGTAGCTCCACATATGAAAAGCACGTTCACAGTTTCAGCGTGCAAGGGGCTTTGAGAGAGCAAAGAGCTGTGCCAGGGACACAGAAAGAAGGCAGCCTGTTCTTGTACCCCAAACAACCGTCACACTCATGATCAGCGTTGGATTCCAGAGCAGCTAATGCAATTTAACTGCAACCCCAAGAGCTCCTGGAACTTAGCCATGGCAAAGGACTCGATCTCCGGAGGGCCTATTCTCTGCTGCTGTTCCTTGCTGGGCACCATGAAGTAGGCTGGCAAAAGCAGGCATGTTTGGTTATCAGAAAGCAAGTCTGTGTGCCAGTTTGAGGGGCACAGCACGAGGAACTGGCATTGAGCAAACGGGGGAAGGGAGCTCAATATATATTTGATGTTCAATCTCAGCATGAATGGAAGTGCTCCAGGCATGCAAAGAAATTGCCATTTGAGCAGCTCTGCTGTGGCAGCACATTTTTAAGCGGTGGCTTTTTAATTTGTTTAAACTTCGCTTATTTAAAGCTATTAAGCTCTAAACATGCAACACTAGCCTTTCTTATGGGGGTTAATTGCTCCAGCTAAAAACAGTGCTTGATGTGAATGGTATCACTGCCTGGTACTCGCTGCAGGAGGAGGTCATGCCAGGGGATTTCTTGGAATGCAACCCACATCCAAGCTGTGCCTTTTTTATTGTTGTTATTTAGAACCTCTTGGCCTACACGTGGCTGGGACCTGGCCATGGGAGAGAGCACGCTGGGTGGATGTGGCATCGGAGACAGGTGAGCTAGGCACAACTTGGCTTTCCCTGGGAGTTCTCATTTTGGATTGCTCTTGTTCAAAGTTTGCACGATTGAGCAGGCCCCACAGTGGACCTAGCGGACTGTCCCCCACAGGTCAGCCCTGGTGCCTTTCCTCAAGCAAGAGTTGAGGCAAAGCTGTTTTGTATGGAGGAGTTGCAAAACCTGCACTAGGATTTCTGTCATCAGTGCAGAGTGATTCTGTGGGGGGAAACAATCCGACTAGCAGCATTAGTTGCTCTTTCAAGCTCTCTCTCCAGGAGGCAGATAAGTACTAGTATATTAGGTGCAAAAATCATTGGACTTTTACCAGGTTCTTATACCCAGCTCCTCCTGGAGCCTCTGCTTGGAAAAAGACTGAGTTGTATTTAACCTTTTAGCTCCTAGGAGTGTGCAGAGCATCAGGGCAATGCTGAGAGCAGAGTGATGCTGTCTGAGGGAGGCAGGTATACTTCTACCGACCTTGCTCCAGGGCCAGCAATCTCTACCCAGCTCTGGAGCATATGCTGTAAACACAAAGGAGTGTTGACCCCCTTTTTTGCTGCAAAATCTAGTGGGGCTGTGTCTGAAAAGAGCTTTGGGGTCTTGAGCAATGCAACCCTCCCTTCATACTGAACCACTGACCCCCAGGGCACTTTCCTCTGCAGGGTGAAGCACTGATTAATCATGTTGGTTTGCTGTGCAGCATCAGATTAGTATTTAAATTAAGATGCCTGGTAAATTAAAACATCAAAGAATGATAAGAAAGCAGTTAAACTAATTGCAGGACACTAACAGCAGCGGCCTAATCACCCCTGCTGGAAAGGACAGAAGAAGGACAAGGGAGTAGCACTTAAGGAGACATGAGGCTGTTGCATCCTGACCAGCACGGGGACAGGTCTCAAGCTGCCCGAGTAAGAGGGCTTGCTCCAAAGTCAGATGCAAAATGTGGGTGAGCTCCGCGATAGCCATTTTCCTGTCTACGAGTTGTGGTTGCTGGCTGGCATTGAAGTGGAGTTGGGACCTTCATCCTCAGTGTGATTTGATTTTTTTCCTTCATCTCCTATTGGAATCTGCCATTCTCTTTATCTGCACCACAGGATTAAGTGTCTTGGACTCTCCCTCCCTGGCTCCATCTGGAAACATCCCCTTTAACCTTCACTGCCTTTTATTTAAAGCTTCACCTCTTTAAAAATGCATCAGTGTGGGAACTGTGGCTAAACACAAGGTGGGGGTCAAATTCCTCCCTGGCCCGAGTCCAGTGAATTCAATGGAATTGCACCCATTTGAAGCAGGGCTGCATCTAGCCTCCCATGCCAAGGTCATATGTAACCTTCCCCAGTGGGTCTGATGAATTAGCATAGTCACCAAAATCCCACGTCTAGAGGATGCTTTGGAGGCACTGCACAAACCCCATCCTCCACTCCTCGAGTTATCACAGCTCTGGAGCTGTGGTCTCTCAGTAGGCAAAATCCCTCCCAGCTTGTTCTTGGGAATCTTAACTGCTGCCTGAGGTACTATGAGCACTTATGCACACCTGGGAGAAATCCCCACTCTGAAGACCTATTTGTGTGAGAAATCTGCACACATGTCTAAGTGTCATTGGTGCAGGAACTCTATTGTAACCTATTAACAAATGTCACAATGTGGCAGTGCATGCTATGATTTGTCCACTGTTAAAATGAAGCCACCTCTGAAGTGAGACTCCACATCTGTTTAACAGCACATATTGCTACTCAAGGGGTTAGGGTAAGTGACAATTGAGTAGTTTGGAGATGGAAAGGAAGTTTGAGGTAGACCTGATGGAAGAGCTGTAGCAGAGGCGACTAAGGCTGAGGAGCGATATAATAATTTTGTTAATGTTTGAAGGAGGTAAACAGCAAGGAGAAAAGACAGTATGACAGGTAGAGGGAGGGGGGATAAATTCATCCTGTTAATCCAAGTTAAGCAAAACTTCCTGGCAGCAAAATCTACTAGGGAAATGGATAGCATTTTTCAGGACATGTAGACTGTACCAGACAGAACCCTGGAAAGTTCCAGGTGACAGCCCGGTATCACTAGGGAGATGGACTAAGAGACGTAGCAGGTCTTCAGGCCTTACAATTCATCTCCTGCAAACAAAATAATCAGGATCAGAAATAGTAGTAAAACTTCTGGCTCCCTGTAACAGGTTGGCCTTCCCAGTGGCATTTTTGTTTTCTTGTGCAGCCTATGAGGGGCACCCTTGGAGTCCCTTAATGTTTCAATTCCATCTTAGCCCATTTTTACTCACCTGCCACATCTTGATGTAAATATTATTGAGGTGTTCTTATGAGCAGGAGACTGCCTCAGCCACCAGAGGCCTAACCCCTCCATCTGTCCCTAGCTAGACCTACCAGTTTAAACCCACCAGGTAGGGTTTGACTTGGAAGCTCTAGCTCTCTCTCCTCTTTGGGCCTGTGGTCCTCGACAGACAGACAAGCCAGGCCTTCTGGCCCCTTGTCACACTGCACCCCCTGGATGCCAAGTTAATTGGGTCTTCTGCCTCCTCAGGCTGAGAGCTTTCTTATACTAGCCAAGATCCCTCCACTGGGACCCAGCTTCAAAGTCCTGCAGCCAGCTCCGAGCTACTGGCACTATACAGCTGCACCCACTAGTGCATTAGGCCCTTTATGACCATACCCCAAGGTGCTAATGAAGCCACCTCCTCCTCCCCTACAGCCTGAACCACAAACCACCAGTTTATCAA
>NW_017728942.1:184315-227434 GCF_001723895.1 Crocodylus porosus
ATAAAAACATTAAGTCCATGGGCTCTAACCACAAAAAAAGTAGAAATCAAAGAAGGCAGTATGCCAGCTTACATTTTTCCCTGGCTTGGTACTTCTCCTGCCTGCTGTCTGTGATACTCCTCCTTGTGGCACTGCCACTGATTCTCTGACAGTCATCAGGAGTTGCCCTCTCACAGCAGACCAGCCTCTCTGTGACACTCCCATGCACAACCTCCCTGGCCACTGCCTCCAACTGTCACCAGGCCCAGGGTTTTTATAGTTCTGGCCTGCCCCCTTCTGGTCACCTGACTAGACGGCCAGGCTCAGCTTTTAACCCCTCCCCTGCCAGCGGCTGTGCCCAGAAAGTTCTGGTCTTAAAGGGACCGGCCTGCTTTCTGGTAACAGGGCTAGGGTTCCCTGTTACACTCCCCAGATTGACCAAGCGTAATACTGGGCCCTCTTCCTCCTCTGCTTATCTGTAAGTGCATCGGTGTCTCATGTGAGCATCCAGGGCACAACAGACCACATGCCCTTATGCGGATGTTGATATGAGACAATAAAGACACCCTGGATTCCAGAGTGAAACCTCTTGAAGGGCTAGTCTCATTTCAAGATGCGACTTCTCTGATGCCATATGCTGGGAATCCAGCCTCCTAAAATAGCAGTCTGTTTTTGGCACCGAGTGGCAGGAGATAAATGACACACAAATGACACCGATTCCCTTGAGATGGCAGGAGATGGATTAAGATTGTCAATATCCTTGAGAGGTTGAATGTACCTGCATAAAGTATTGTTCCTCCCGGGGGCACGAACAGCACCTAAGCTAAATGCTCTAAGCAAATAACCCAAGATTTAATCTCACTTGAAGGAGGAAAGGAGGCGCTCAAGGTGTCTAACAAGTTGTCTTGTCACTGTGTGTACTTTGGGATCTTCTGGCATGACAAGAGCGGTAGGAAAGGAGGAAGGGTGTGTGTACGTATGTGTGCGCATGGGTGCTGACAGAACAAGACAGGCCTCTCTGCATGTTTTATGTCTTGATTTTTGCAACAATCTGACAGTCGTCAAGGCAAGGAAATAAAGCTGGTTGCAATGTGCCTGAGGCAGTAAAGACGGCAGCTGTAATTCATGTAGGCAGCTCCAAGGTGGAGAGGGTTTTCAGTGGAGTTTCACTAGGCCCAAGAGGAAAAGTTTAATCCTTTAATTTTAGGGAAAAGTTGTGCTGCTCCTAGGGATGCAGCCTACTGGCTCTAGAGATAAGCTAGTTTCTTTCAGTTGGTCCAGAACCACAGCCCTTTTCCTCAGGGTTAGTCGAAAACATGCTAAGTTTTGAAATAAAGCCCTGCAGGTCAGAGTGGAGCAGATATTAACTATCCGGAGGGACAAACTCCTGTCCAGGCAACCAGGAGGATCAGTTGTTCAGAAGCAACTTCAGGCCTGGTTTCCTTTCCAGGTATAAACTTAGACTAGCTCAGGTGAGAAGCTGAAGTGCTCCTGAGCTGCTTTTCTGGGGTGAAAAGGGCCTGACACACTTTAGGAGTCCTGATTAATGTTGCCTACCTCAAAATGAGCAGCATATGCCATGTCCATTAGCTCTCTAATTGCAGGCCTGAAAATGTGGCTTCTGTCATCCCATCTGCCTTGGTCAAAAGGGGGAAAGCAGATAAGCTGTTTCCTTGAGAGCAGAAATGTTGGCTCATAGCTAGATCAACACTGTCCAAACTAACAAGGTGGCTGAGTGCTCTGGCTGGCAGAAATCAAATGGGGTGAGAATCAGCAAGTGGGGAGAAAATCGTCGAGACCATCAGCTATGGAGTTATCACCATTGCAGCAGTATTTTAAGAGCAAACTGTTCCCACCATGGTTTGTGTTAGGTGGCAGAGTGAGCGAGCAGGCAGCATGGGGGGCAAAGGGAAAAGACACCACACGGTCTGCTCCAAAAGGGCTGTGTAAAACAAGCAGTCAAGCAGTGGCCGGTCCCAGCAAGGGGCTGAACCCTCCTGCCAGGCAGCCAGTTCTGCAGCTCTGCAAGGGAAACTCAACTGTGGTTAACCCCCCTCGCCCTATGGGTTTGGACTTGTATAACTCTGGGTCTACTGGAACCAAAAACTGCTCTCTTCAGATGCAAGGGCCACAGAGGTCAGGATTCATTTACTCCTGGGGACCATGACTGAGTCATAGACTAGGAAGGGGGCACCAAGCAGAGAACTTAGTGCTAGGAGATAAGGAACAACCCAGGGTTTGGAAGGAACAGGGATTTGTTCCAAGGTCTTGATCTTCTGTAATTAGCCTTAATTACCAGCATCTGGGAGAAAAGCAGCAGGCAGCCGGTACCAGGCACTCCGCAGCTGCTGTGCATTTATCTCAAATGAAGTTTAGTTAATTGTCTGGCCAGAACAGAGCCCAGAAGGAAAGAGGTGAGGTAAACTGGAATAAGCCTGTGGGAAATGAAATTCTGTTATGGTCCCTGTGGGATCTGGAGTCCAGCCAGCATCCCTCCTCAACTCTGTGCCCTTGTGCTGAGAGCTGGGTCATGTCTTCCTTCCCAGGCTGCTTCCAAGAGCCTCTGTTTCGTAGGTAGGACCGAGAAGTAACCTCTCTGGGAGCAGAACTCAGGTGAATTCAGCATGTGTTTGTGTGAATAGCATCGTGTCCTGGGAGCTGTGCATATCAAGGCACATGGTGAGGAGGTGCAAGGCTATGGGCCAACTCACATTCCCCGTCTCTTCTACCTTTTGGAAACGGCAACAGAGCCACCCACGGGAGTGTTCACAGAGCCATGCAAAGTGAGCACTGCAGTAGGCCTGGGGTCAGTGGTAGCAGATGGTCACCCATTCAGGCCCATCACACCAGATGGCCTGGTCTGCTTGCTGGTTCAGAAGATGGTAGGAAATGCTTGTGTCTTGCCCCAAAACAAAAATGAGTTGTCAGCTCGGGATTGTTTTTCCCCTGCCTGGAAGGCAAGTGGGTGTCCTCAAACATCTACACATCATTGATCAAGGGCACTTGCAGCAGCAGCTGTGAAAGGTCCCGTGTAGCCAGATGCGACTGATCACACAGAGGTGGCCTACAAAAGGAGCTCTTTTTCCAACAGTGAAGCTGCTTTATTTTAAGACAGGGTGGCACAGAGATGCTGCAGCCTAGTGGTGAGACCCCAGGCTGAGACTAGGGAGTGCAGAACTGCTCCCAGCTCTACTGACCTGCTTGGGGTTCACCTCTGTTTCTGTTGCCTCTCCCTCCCCTCATAAGCTCTTTGAGGCAGGCGGTGTCTCTCACTGTGTTGTGCAGAATCCCATCAACCGAGGTCCAGGTCTTACTTGTGATCTTTAGGTGCAACTTTAATAGAAGGAGTTATGAAGAGTAACATGTGCAACTACCCCTCCCCTCCTTTCAGAGTCGTCATCTCGCTGGCATCGCTGCATTCAAAATGAGCATGCTTGGCTCCTTCTCAGCCCGTCTCTGCTCCCAGGGAGGGAGCCCAGACTTGCTTCCGTGTTGCTATTTTAGTCTGAATATGAGGAGCTATTTCCTACTGGAGAGATCGATTGGACAGTGGAGTAGTCTCTCAAGGGAAGTGGGCTAGACAGAGCCCTGAAGAATAAAATACAGGGAACGATCCTGTATTGGTCCACCAGAATTTGGGCCAAACTGAAACATTTGGTAACTAAGCGTTCCATTGGCTGAAGCGTACAATGCAGTTTTATGTTAATGGACCTGATTCACTATACTGGTGGCACCCCTTAACTTCACTGCAGTTTTGTCTCATTTACACCGATGGGAGAATTTGGCAAAGGGTCTATGGGGTTGTGGTGAAGGGTGAAACTCCCTTCTAATGACCTGACTGGGGATTTGGCCTTTCTGTGGGACTGAGATTTTAGAGAAGAATTGAATTCCCTCCTACAATTCCTTGTACCGTTGACAAATGCACCATTCCTACCATCTTGCTGATACATCAGTATTAACCCACAATTCTGAAATGTTTCCATGTTCACATGCCTGGGGGGATGCGCATTAGCAGCTATATTAGTTTAGCAGAAGATGGAGAGCTCTTTCTTATATTGGCTACTACCAGGCTGACATTTAATTGAGGTGAGTTTAATGCAAGTTTTTCATGAGCAAATTTATTTTAAAAATGTACAATTTCTGCAAGACAATGAATATTTAACAGAGAAGTAGAGTATTTATTATTTCCTCATGTGCCAGGCGTACGATTGTAGTGTGGGCATTCACAATGGTAGCCCTAGATATTTGTGTGGAAATTGGTGACTATGTCTTGACCTGGCTTGAATGGGATTTTCAGTCTTGACTGGTCAAAGTGTCTAACACTTATAAATGTTTGCAAACAGTTGAAATTTGTTCTCTTTGTTTTGTTGGTTTTTGTTTCTTTCACTTGCTGCCCTGATTTTGTTTTTGCAGCTTTTGCAAATATTGCAAGATTTTTTATTTTTGCATAGTATAAGTTAGAAAACAAAGCCCAGACTTCCAAAATTTTGCACCTAACTTGACTTCACAGTTATTGCTGTTCCACAGTGCATAAATCCTGTTCTCTAACTGATCATTTGCACAGACACATCCTGTGCACATACATGATATCACAGTGTCTGGGGGTATAACAGTGCAGCCAGTTCTGAAAATCTGAGACCCGTTCCGGCTCATAGACCCACTCACATCATGGGGAAATTGCTAGAAGAAGTGGCTAAGTAGAGACCACTAACAGACAAAGCATGAGCTACCTTTTACATGACAGTCATGCTATCACATGCTAGTTATATTTACGCAGCAGTAGCTGATAATGATCATACATGTAGAAAGCACCTTCAGTCTAGCTGGATCCCAAAGTGCTTTTACAAGCCTTGCTGACTAGATTGACTGGATATACAGTCATCATTTTGCCTGCCGCAGAAGTGCAGTCACCTCTGGGTTAAAGTGCAGCAACTCTTCAACAATCCATAGCAACACTACACAATAGTCTAAGGAAAGGACATGAAGGGTACTATATTTACTGGGAGTTGCCAAGGGAATAAAGGTACGAAGAATATAATGACCCAAGCTGGAATGGGGCCACACCACTGGGGCTAACACCCTGACTCTTAAATAGTGCCTGCCTATGTCATCCTCTTCAAGCCTCGAGGAGACACAGCCTCTAGAAGATACACAGTAGGGAACTGTTGTTTATGGGTTTTAGAGTGGGAGGTATGGGGTCAAAATCCCAACCCCATCAAAGTAATGGGAGTTCTGCTATTTGTTTCAGTCGGGCCAAGGTGCTACCCTAGGTGATGAGGAGTAGGTGTCTTCTATCCATCCCCCCGTGATCCTATTCCCTTGCACATTATCTGTTCTTCTTGGCTCCAGCCCTCTGTCCCTTCTGGGAATGTTTACAGCTTGTACAGTATCTGGTTGACACATCTAAAGTGTTATCGCTCTGGATTCTTCTGTATAAGTCGCTTGTGCATTTGCATAGTGCCTTGTTCTATATTCATTGAAAAGGGGGCGGGAAGGTGTGTCAGTTCTGTCAAGGATTGAAATGACAAGTGAAGAACTCACAGAAGACAGTGAAGATGTTTGGGCCCTGGAGGCCGTTGCAGATCATGACGATCTGCTTGGTGGGGTGAGGAAAAACAAACCGATTGCAGCTCAGTCAGGGGCAGGGCAGTCGCCTGAACCCCCTTTTCTCTCCTAGGCATGGGCGGATCAGAGGTTTCCCTCTGCAGCCATCTAGATCAACAGGTGTAACTTTCACAGCTGAATTTCTGATACCAGTTTTCATTTAACCAGCTATTTCCATAGGTCTCTTCATCTTGCCGCCTTTGGATGTTGCTTTGCTTGGGATGATATTACACTGATGCAAGAAGCACTGTTGAAGTGGGTGAGATTATTTAGTGGAAATGTTGCACCCACAGATTTCTCTTGTGCAAGACTCACATCCAATATGAAATTAAAGACACTTCTGGATAGTATTTTATGTTACCATTGCCTTCTTCCTGGTTTCCGCACAGAGAGTAATTCCCTCTCAGTGGGGGCGTTCGACGTGGTTTCCTCTTCGATCCCATGGCCATTCTTAGCCTTAGAGATTTAAGGCACCTTTGGATCAGTATTATGAACTTGAACAGAAATATGGTCAATGCACAGAGCTTGGAATTGGGAGGCCGGACTTGTATTCCCAGCCCTGCTGTGTGATCTTGGATGAGTCACTTCTGCTCCTCGTGCCTCGGTTGTCTGTAAACTGGGGAGAATACTGTTCTTTCTTAAGGGAGTCTCAGCAAATTAAATAATTTTAAAGTGCTCTGTGCTCTTTGAGTAGAAGATACTGCTATATTAGTTCTAAGTAAAGACAACAATATTTCACTGCTCACAAAGTGCCTACTAGAATAGTAATATCTGTATGTGGAGAGTCGAATCCAGCAGAACAAGATAAGAATCTGATTGCAGAATACAGAAGACAAGTAATTTATTGTGCACTGTGGAAGGAATACAGAGCAATATGCTATCACAGTGGCACTGTCTATATGAGATGGTCTTTTCCAGTAGCTCAAGAGAGAAAATAGTATACCATTCTGGTTAAGCGCTTCAGTGGTTGAACACCCCTCCCTCCGCCATGCTGCTGAACAGACTGCGGAGCCGTGTAGTTTATGAATGATACTGAAACATGGGTGTGGGAAACTACTGTTATGTTTATCTCATTACCTATAACGGGGAAAAACATGCTCCAACTCTGCTCCAGGGAACTGGGGTTTATTCCTCTCTCTCCTACTGCTCTCTCCATGATGTTAAGCCTGTCCCCTCACCTCTCTGCACATCTGTGGATGGGTGTCACAAGCCTCGCTGACCTCACAGGGTGTGCTGAGACTCACTTAAAGACTGACTGATTGCAAAGCAGCGTGAAATCTGTGAGGAAAGGAACTGTGTTGTTCCCCCCATCGTGATTTCCATTGTGGATAAACATGGTGTAAAAGCAAAGGGGGCTGGATTCTGAGCAGCACAGCTCCCTGACCTTGAGACTGGCTTCATGCTGACATCTGAGCATCTAAAACAGCTTCAGAAACAGTGATTGCATCCACCGCTACCCTACAGATAAAGAAACTCTGGCACAGTGCAGTTTTGTGACTCTCCCAAGATGATGCAAGGGCTGAAAATAGAAGCTGCAAAGGGGACTCCCAGTACTGTGCTCTATGTTAAAAGGCATGAGAGGGGAGAGAATGTTTTAATCTCATTTAATTGCACTTGGTTAATGATTCTAGAAGCAGCTTCCATATTTCATGGGGGTTTCTTAGGCATATGATTGCCTGCATATTAGTGCAGATACTGTGAGCAATTCTCATCACATCAGAGATGCTCTGGCACTCCAGTAGATGAGACAGTTTGTTTACCGGGGCCAAATCTTGTCCCCTCTCGCTCACATTAAGTAGAACCTTATGCCATGCAAAGCCCTGCTAAAACGAGTGACTATGCTGTTACTATTCAGTGTGAGCCAGGTATCGAATTTGGCCCTTACCTGTTAAACATATTGTATCTTTTTCCATTCTTCCTTTCTCTGTCTTCTAAACAGAGTATATTTGTTGTCTATCTTCCAGTATCGAGGGGGGATCTTCCAAAAAGTATTGCTTTCACTGCAGCCAGAATGTATGTGTGTGGTCCCCTCATGGTCTGGTGCAGCTCCAGCATGTATTGTTCTCTCTTGCTCCTCATTTGTTTAGCCTTCCTGGGAACCAGTATGTCTCTATGGGGTCTTAAAAATGTTTTCCGTATCCTATCACACTGCATCTAGTGTCCAACATGTTGCTCCTGTGCGTCCTGGGGCATTTCCTTTGCATGGTTTCTTTTATGTGGTGGGATATGTAACTCCAGTTGCCAGTGGGGCATTGATTGTCTTCTAGCTTGTCACTCTTCTCTAGTCTGGATTTTCTTGGACGTGGCACTGCCAGAATGGTATGTGCAGAGCTTCATTATTTATTGTGAATTTCCTCAAAGAAGCAGGATGTATTTTCTCTGCCTTGGTGTGTAATTTTGTTTAGGAAGTCCTGTACATTAGGGCTCTGTAAAATTTCTCGGGCTGTTTCCAATCAACACTGTTTTGACTCATTTTGATCTCGAAACAGTGAAATAGAATCGAAACAAAGGGCTTCAAAACAGCCTCAAAACAAAATGAAGCTAGTCGAAATGTTATGAAACTTTCAAAATGTTTCAAGTTTCGAAGCCAGCAGCGAGGTGGTGGGAGGCAGGGGAGAACCAGGGCTGCACTCCCAGCAGCAGCCGGGAGCACAGGCCTGGCTCTCCCCATCTTGTGCCGCCAGGCTGCGGGAAGCCGATCACAGCACAAGGGAAGGGAACTGAGCCTGGGCTCAGTTCCCCTCCCAAGTGCTGTGATCAGGCTGGGGATGGGAAGTCAGCTCAGCTGGCCTAGCTTCCCATCCCTAGCCCTATCTAGCACGGGTGATGGTCAGGCGAAACATCGAAACAGCGTTGAAACAGCCTCACTGTTTTGAGAAAGCGAAACGGAGCAACTGTTTCAACTTGAAATGAAATTTGAAACAAAATGATGTTCTGTTCAAACCTTGAAACTCAATTTGAAACAGAACAGTGCCGTTTTGCACAGCCCTACTGTATATATCCAGATATTATAGCAAATTGTTTGCCTTCCGGGACTTTCTGGAGGAGTTGTTATAAATTTGTAGTGTCTGTCTTTTGTGCCTCTGATGCCCATCCTCATCTTCCAGACAAAATGGAGTTTTGGGAACAGAAAACAATAGGACAGTCTGAATGCGCTGACTAATGCCCCCTGGCTTCCATTGCCTTCTGCCTAATAGATTGCCCTATGGCAGGGCCCTGCATCTAGTTAGGAATAGGGATGGAGAATTGAGGGAAAATCTTTCCATTGATTTTTACTAAGCTTAGGAACAGGGTCTTAGTGACTTCTTTGCTCTCCCCAGCCCAGTTGCTTCCCCTAGGGATGCGCTGTCCACACAGTATTTTTAAATAAAAACTAAAAGCTCAGTTGACAAATACAGCCCAGATGTTTTTGTCACTTTAAACCCACCAAAAAAGGATGCTGTGGAGCCACAGTCACTGCTCCAGGGGAATGGCACCTGGAACCTTGCACTGAGATTATTTTAGAGCCAAATCCTGCTTCTAAGGACAGGCCCCTATTCTATATTATAGAGTGGTGGTTATTTGCAGTAGCATTGAGGGAATGGGGTAATACAGCTAACCGCAGGGTAGCGTCTCTTGAGAGATCTATAATGCTTAGGGCTTTTCAGATTTATAACCCTTCACCAACACAGACTTGTTAATCTTACAACCCTCAATGAGGTAGGTAAGTGGTGTTATTCCCCATTTACAGATGGGAAAACTGACTTGCCTAAGGCTACAGGCGTCAGTGTTGGAGCTAGGATCATAGTTCAAGGCTTCCTAGCTCCTAGACCTTTGTGCTGGACAATGCTTCTCAAGAGAACCAAGGTCAGGCTTGGTCGCAAAAGCACCATAATATGGGGTGGAGGGAATCTAGTGCCCTGAGAGCATATTTCTTGGAAAATGCAGCATGTAATTCTACCAGGGCCAGATTCTTCAGACACTGGCATCCATTTTTACTGGTGCAAGTTGTGAGCACAAGTTGCGACAGCAAAAATGGAAGGCGAGGTAAGGCTGCTTTCGAGTTTGCTGTATCACCTCATCTGCAAAACATGCTTTGGGACCCATCAGATGAACACAATAGAGATTCCTGAACTGTTCCCAGCTGGCTATTGCCTGGAGACCTAGCCAAGCCCAGGAGCTGTAGGGCTCTCTGAATGCTCAGAGAAGATCTTTCACAATATCTGAAGGCAGGACTTCTCCTGCTACATTCATTGTCCCCATGCCTGACTTCTTCCTTGTAACCAGAACCATGACCTGCATGGTCCTTTTCAGAGCTGGCTGGCAAGTACCCCCATCTGTCAGGAAGCTCAGAGGATGGTGTCTGGGCATGGCATTGGGACTCTGGGTGAATTGGTAGCACCTGGGGTAGTTACGGAAACATTCAAAGGTGTCACTGCAGTTCCTGCAGGGCCCTTGGCGGTCGGCGAAGGCTGTGGAGAAGCGGACAGATGTCCTGCCTTCTCTGGTGGGGAAGGACTGGAGTGTGACAATGCTTTGGCGGCTGCAGCAGAGGATGGCGCGGATGGCCTGCAGCAGCGACAGGTCTTTGGAGAGAAATTTCTGGAAGTTAGGTTTGAAGAGCAGATACACCAGAGGGTTGTAGAGTGTGGAGGACTTGGCAAACACAGCACAGATCACAAAGGCAAGAACTGGGACCTGGCTGGCATCTCCGAAGGCTGCCCACATGGCAACGATGGCATAAGGGGTCCAGGCAGTCAGGAATCCAGTGCATACAGCAATGCTTAGCTGGGAAAGAAAAATGACATGGCATGGCCGTGCACTGCAGTGTGCCCCAAGCCAGTTATACGCACAAGTTACAGTCAAACCACCAACCTAGACGCATGGAAATGCTAAGGAGGAGGTGGGGCTTGCAGTTTGAACCTGGACCCAAAAACCAACTCCAGTCCCAGCCCCAGCCCTTTATGAGCTGAGCTGGAACCTCATTCAAATCATCCAAGCTCAGCACCAGGAACTCTTGCACGTGCCCAAAATACACTCATAAGGAATAAAGCTTATAGATCTGCATTCTGCACTGAGTATTTCGGGTGCTTTCCTTCCTGCAGCAACATAGCTAATAGGGAAGGGGCTGGGGGAAATGAGCCAATAGTGAGTCAAGACCCCTGGCAGCAAAGTTAAGTAGGTACCTCTTTATCAGTATTCCTGCTCCAACCCTACCAGGCCAGCCACAGATTTAAGTGAAATGCCACTCCTAAATTATTTTTGTGGGTTCAGGACACATCGCTAAAGAAAAAATAGTTCCTGAGAAAGACTGTGTGTCTGAAAATAAAGTGTGGTGTTTCAGTGGGTGAAAGATTCCCTGTTTACTCCAGCTGACTGTGGGGTCTTGGTGACACTTGAAACTTGGAATACAAATGCCCTGAAATGGTGTGCCTGACCCCCATGGTTTGTGGTTTGGAAAGCTGTAGGATGCTTGAATAGGGGTACAATGAAGCTTTTACATGGTTAAATTGGTGATCAGACGCAACAAAAATTATGTTCCAGCTCAGTGCATGAAGCTTTCAGTTGCTTCAGTCATGTCCCGTCCTACTCCATGCTGACAATGCAGTGGGGGAAGGTTAAGAAGCTTGAGACTTTCCTTGGTGTTTTGAGCTATAAAGACAAAAAGCACTGGGGGAATGCATGTAATGAGTGGGTTCAGACAGGCATGATTAGCTGTTAATTGTATAATGGAAGCATCAAGAAGCCCTGCCTGAGCTCAGGGCCCATTGGGCACAGGGAGAGACAGCCCCTTCCCCAAAGAGCCTGGAGCATGCCAGTCTTGGGATTCCACCTCCATCTTTCTTCACTGATGCACAAATGCGCAAACACTTGTTTTGAGTCTATGCTGGACTATATCTATGCTAATCTATATCTTCTCTACTTTTGACAGATTTTTGTTAAATTACAATATTGGCTCACAGTCTGGGGAACAATGAGTCATGAAGGCAGTTTTATTATTTCCAGTGTAATCTGAAACACAAGCACGTTCATCTGATGGCTTTAAATAAGGAGGAGAGATGTATTATTAGCAGCCCGAGTGTAAACACCTGGAGAATTAATCCAGCTTGGTAAACACCCTCTCTTCCTTCTACCAGAAGCCTTAAACCAGTCTCATCCTTTGCTACAAATGCTCATCATAAATGCTACAAATACACTATATTGATTCAGGTTCAAGATCTAGGTCTACATCATCAACCCCACTCTCTGCTACGGATGTGAAACGTGGACCTACTATCCACCATCTCAAGAGCCTAGAGAGGTATCACCAATCATGCATCTGGAAAATCCTCCACATCAAGTGGGCAGACTGCCACACAATGCCAGCAGCCTCACAGAAGCCAGTGTTACCAGCACTGAGTCAGTGATCCTCAAGCACCAACTCCACTGGACTGGACATTGTGCCTGACTCTTGACTCCCAAAACAAGTGCTTCTGCTCCCAGCTTATAGATTCATAGATTGTTAGAGTCTAGAAGGAACTTCGCAAAATCATTGGGTCCAGCCCCCCTGCACTAGGCAGGAAAGACAACTGGGGCCAGATGACCCCAGCAGTGTGACCATCCAAACAGCCTGAGGTCTCTCAGTGGCAAAAAGAAATGCTGCAAGGGCACACTGAAGGAGTACCTCAAGAAACTGGACATCGGCATCAAGAGTTGGGGGAGCTGGCTGCGAACTGACTTCAATAGTGCTGCAACCTTGACCAAGTGGCAGCCCATTTTGAGATCGCGCCCTGCTCTCAAAGCACAGAAGAGAGTGAAGGAAGAAAAAGGAAAGGAATCCCAGCCTGCAACCTACTCTTCCCTGCAGAAAGGCATGCAACTTCTGTGGATGGATCTGTGGCTCCAGACTGAACTCTTAAATTATCTCAGGCGACATCACTGAGCTGTGGTAGAGACTGTGGCAGAATGCCATCTCTGTCTCTCCCCAAACTCTGCCATAAGGCGGATGACCAGTCTGACAATTTGGTTACCATGGTCACTGCAGAGGGCAGACACCTCTGGCCCCATTAGCTTCAGGTAACCCTGAGTTCTAACCTGAGCTGGATACATTCCTGAGGGAGGGAGAAACCCGCTCTTTCTGCCTACATGACTGGCCTCACACGCCTGGGTGGGGGTTTAAACTCCCTATTGTTCTAAGCAATGTCATCCTGACTGGGAGGGGGGCTAGAGACCCTGCCAGTCTACCTGGCAATCAGTGATGCATTTCAAATTGGTTGGCTGGCCAACAGCCAACAGCTGCTGGCCTTCATTCGATCAGGGAAATGAGGCCATAAGGTCTATATAAGTTAAGGACTGCCCAGGAGGTGGGGCAGCAGCCATGATGAAAACTCTCAGAGAAGCTGGACCATCTGAAACTTGCTCTCTCTCTTGAAACTCATGTTCAAGGATCTGCTTTCCTCCAGAGGGAATCTCCACCTGCCTCTGGATGGTACTTGTGAGTAAGCTGCTCGAGATCTAACTAGATATATAGCTTGCAGTAACTCAGATGCATGATCAAAGGCTGCCATACCACTGTTTGTTCTTAGGTATTTCTCCGATAGTGCTCTACCCTGTACCCTATTCTAAACCTATTCCTTGTAATGAATAAAGTTCTCCTCTGTACCTAGCATGGGAGACTTATTGGGAGAGGGTCTAGATTATGCCTTGGTATCCCCTTGGTTTGGCTGACTAAGGGAAACCATTATTTGTGCTTCAGACTGAGAGAAGCACCCCGAGTCCTTGCAGTGGGTCGAGAACCCCGCAAGGACTACTAGGCCTGTGTTTCCCAGGGGGCACAGAGCCAAGTTCAGTCCAGATCCTCGGTAGTGGTGGCGTTATCTGCAGGCTTGCGGGTGTGCTCCAGGAAGGGGGTCAGCCAGATGTGAGGCACCCCTTAGGAGGCACTCGGAGCCTGGAAGGTGGTCGGATGAAGTGAGGTGGGTGGCTCAACACAGCAGCACCCCCTACTGGGGGATCCCCTACTGGCCCGCCACAGAGATCATCCTCGAATCAAGGGATTGTCGATCACAGATGCAGCTTCAAGCAGGTGCCTGGCTCGGTGCTCCAAACAAGTCAGCATTTGAATCAGTGAGCAAGACCTTAGTGTGTGCAAGTATCACCCCCAGGAAGAAGCCTCCATCAGTCACCAGTGACGGTGGCTTTGCCAGCCTGACTCCAAGTTTCTCCGGAATAAAGGACAATGCTCTTCTTGACAAATCAAGGCAGCTCTGGGAGGAGCCTGTCACATCGCTGTCACAAGATAAGCTGGGCTTCCCAACCTTTGACTTGTACTTTCCTTTTATTTTTATATATAATATGCTTTCCCCCATCATGTCGTGTGCCTGGTTAATATCAGAGGAGAGGTGAGTAGCCTCAAAAAAGATTATTTTTTATACATATAATGAGAGATTTGTACCTGTCCTGATTCTGCATGTTTCATTCATGTGTCACTGTGCAGGGAAACGGCACTAGCTGTCTCTCTCCCTTCCTATTTTCACATTCTCAATTATTTATTAGTTGCATTTTCCAAATCCTCAGGCATCCTTCTCAGCTGCCAAAGCATTTTGGGGGCATTTGGACACTGATATATGTATTTTTTTTTCTTTTGGAAATGAAAGAGATGGGACAGAGCTGCAAAATCTGGATTCAAGTGCAAATCCAGTTTTAACAAAAATTTGGAATGTGGCATCTTCAGCTTTGGCTTTGGGCCCAGTACTAGTGAGGAGCAATCAGGTTCAGCTTTTGTAGCTTTCTACTGCTTTTCTGTTGAGTTTTTGGGGACGTTCTAAGATGAGATTCTGTGCCTGTAGATACTGTGTCATTTGTAAATATGTGTGCATTCACTGCACGTGTGCACCTTAACCTGGTAATTATGTGCCTGACAGAATCAATCAGCCATCTGCATATGTAATTGCACATGAAAATTTGGCATGCATTTGTACATTTAACTTGTCCCTCGAACCCTCCCTCAGCAGTGGTGGAGGCGTATCACCTGATGGCGCCTGGCATTGATAACAGGAGGGTAATGAAACCTCATATTTTTGGCAATCACTGGTGAAGTTTGGAAGGAATTGCCCGTGTGTGTGTTGCTTAACTGGGCATGTACAGAACTGGGTGTAGCATCAGATACTGGCTGCTGTCAAAAGAGGAATACTAGACTTGAAGTGGCAGTGACCTAATGCACTAAGGCAAGTAATCCTGTGTCACCTCTAGTTAGGGACTGGGGTTGGGAGTTCAGCTCCTCTTGGATATCACAATAGTGAGAGATGGTGAAAGCCTCTTAGATCACCTACCAGGACCCCAAACCCAGAAGGGATGTATTGAGCATTAAACTAGTGGGTGATCAACGAACAGTGGAAGGAAGATACAAAGTGCATGATGCTTTCTGATGTTGCTGCAATACCAAGGAAACAGGCTCCATAGCCTATGTCCCTGCTTATACTAGAAGTTGTGCTTGAGCTGCAGAATTTTGTTCCCAACTGGCTTGAAATGTGAACCTCCTCAGAAACGCAGCTAGTCCAAATTCACAGCTACCCCCAGCTGCTTTTTTATATATGATCAAACTTTGTGCTCTACACACACAGATCTCAAGGGGCTTCACAAAAGTAAAGAAGCATCGTGGTTCCCATTTTCAGCTGAAGAACTGAAGGCAATGAGAGGGATAGGGGCCTGCCTCAGGTCAGAGGAAATCTGTGGCTGAGCTCGGAGCAGAACCCAAGCGTCCTGCATCCCAGGCCAGTGAGCCTCTGCATCTCCTCAGTTAAGAGTCTTCCCACATGTGGTGAGAGCTCTCCCAGCAATGTCCCCTGCCCTACCCCACTTTCCTACCTTTACAATCAGGCTGTGCACACTGTTGTTTTTGCTCTGTGCAGACATATGTTGCTTCACTGCTCTTCGGGACACTTTCACAGTCCAAAGGATGAGTGAGTAGGAGACGACAATCAGGAGACAGGGGATGATGTAACAGAAGATGAAGAGAGCCACGACATAGACCACTGCCTCTCTGGTCGAAGCTTTCCACGTAATGCAGCAGGCTGTTCCGTAGGGCTCTGGTCCATAACTGCCCCAGTCAGCTAGCGGTGCTATAGCAAAGGCAAGTGCATAGGCCCAGACGCACAGTAACAGGATGCCAGCATGGGTGGGAGAGAATTTATTGCCTGCAAAAGAGAGAGATACAGCTGAGCTAAGGAGAGGCAACATATTTCTTGCACCCTCATTCTGTGCTCTTTGATGCAGGTTTCTTTCCTTCCAGGCAGTGAATGTACTCCTGACTGTTGTTTTAAAAGACCCAGCTACCCCTTCCCTAATATTTTCAGTTTTCATTTGCAAAGCAACTGGTTTGAGAAAATGTGGCAAATGTACTAAGGGTTTAGACAAAAATGTAAGTTTGGGGTCCTAAAACTTGCGGTTTCTGGTTCAGGTTTTCAAAGGGCTTTGGGAAATGCAGGTTTTTGAGCGTGCAGTTCTTTTTAGGAGCACATATTCAGGCAGTAAATGGTCTGCACACAGAGGGCTCTTTGGGTATGTATGTATGTAGGGTTTCATGCAAACAGCTGCACCTGCAAATCTCTTTGGAAGCCCTGTAGTAGAAGTCCCTTAAGGGCAACGTCAGTGGAAAGCTCCAGCCTGGAGGGCTGGATCTGCATGTTTCAGTGTTAATCTGCTGTTGATTCATCCATACGCTGATTATGCCCCCCCACGCATACTGCCAAAGTAATACTATAGCAATATTGATTGTAGTAAAAGAATAATGTGACTCTTGGATATCTGCCATGTACAATGAATGGAATTCAGAATAGAAACCAAATGTGCATGCCCTGAAGGCTGATACTATGTGTACCTGCAACAGATTGTTTTCTGGGGTTTTCTGTATGCAGGACATCATTTGATGTGTTTTTTGAATTTGGTCTTTTTCCCAGCTGACTAGTGATCATCACTGTTTGTTCAAGACCGTTACAAAACACAGATTAGTAGATATGAGGCTAATATTTTCAAAAAAATACATTTGGTTGCACACTTAATTGACATAAAATCAACCTGAACATATACACTATCTTGGTCGTGTGGTAGTACCTCTAGGTTCTTAGCATGCAATCAGTGGGCATCTTCACATTCTCCAGTAAGGAGTTCCATAGTCTTGGCCCTATTGCCAGCCTCACCCTGAAGCCTGGCAACTTCCAAGTTCAGGGAGGAGTACAGCTGTGGAGAGAGGGTCATTGTTACAGAGAGGCATGCTTTGAGGTATCTTGGGCAGTCTCTGAAGCCTTGAAGGCAAGGTGCTCCTGGCGGCTATTCGGAGAACAGTGCTGTGTTCTGGAATTACTAAAGCTCTTGTGATGCTGCACAGCTCATACGCAGACCCAGCGAGGGGCAGACAGCCCACCTGGAGGCACAGTAGGGTCAGGCCTGCTTGATAAGGTGGGTCTCAGCCTTCTCGCCACTTGTAAATGAAAGAGAAGAGTTTTCACAGTCACTCTGATGTACGTGTTCAGTTCCAGTGAGGGCTCCGCGGGAACCCTGCATTAGCAGCCTCCTTTAATTCAGGGCACAATGTTAGTGGCAGCTAGGTTTCTAAAGTATTTCCATCTTCTCACTCAGAAAGTTCATCACTCCAACGTCACTTTTACTTTAGCTAGTTTCATCTTCATAAAGGCGTTTGTCTCATCTGGCCAGAGGGAGATGGAGTTTTTTCTCATCGGAAGAGATGATTAGTGACCTGCTTAATTCACACTTTTCACAGAAACCCCCCAAAAATGGCAGTATGTGTGATCACCAGGAAATAGTCCATCAGCCGTAATTTCCCATGAAAATTCCTGCAGATCAGTGCAGGAATGCAACCCTAATTTTCTGTGATTCTATGAAGTCAACCCCCTCCCAAAAACCAGCGTATTATTCATATAATACATGGTTTTAGAAACTTCCAATCCTTACCATGATACTTGGACAACACAGCAATCCCTGCAGCCATTCATGTGCTTGAGACTTACTGACTGGCTGCAGCGATGGCGGGGCCACTCCACCAATCTGCAGTGTGGGGCAGGGCCGCCAGAAAATGCCGGTGAAATTGGCCCTTCCTGCCATAAGCAAGCCACGAAAATGGTTTCACCTTGCTGCAAGTGAAGTAGGTCCCTAATGACGATACCCTCTGCACCTTGGCTGCTGAGGCCACGGCATCTCAAGTTTCTCCTCAGCATCCCCACATGGTGGGAGTGAGCTTTGGGAGAGAAAATCCATGGGTGAGCAGTCTGGACAGAGAGCAACAGTCGCCCCTCACTATTTTCTGCAAGCATCCAGGACTAGAGTCATTTCAGAGAGGTCTTGTACCAATTGAGCGTCTTTCCTTGCTGTGTAGGTGCCTGTTACCCATGACACAGCGAGCCAAAATGGGACAGAACAGGCTTTCAGGCAGTTAGCTGCTGAGAACAGAACTCTTTCCACTTCACTATAGGCAACCCCCAGCACAAGGGGATGATGGAAACTGCAAGGCTACAGGCAGCCCTGCCGAAGTGTCAGGCTTTGGGCAAACAGCCAGAGCTGCCTGCCATTCACCTGTGACTTGTGTCCAGCCAGGAGGATGCTGCAGCAAACGCGCATGGCGTGGCCTTCCTCAGCAAGAGCAAAAGCAGCTGGCTTTATTTTAGCTCAGAAGGGAAATGCTGGAAAAGAACAGGGCCTGATGTTCCTCAGAGGAGCCCAGAGAGTTGCGTGAACATTAATTAATAAAACTCTGTGAGGCTCCTGGGAGATGTGCACACACGTACTGCTCTCCCCAGCTGACAGAGCAGAGAAGCAGGGAAGAGAGGGAGGCTCCAGTTTGCACAGCAAATGCCAGTCAGTTCCAGACTTCTGCAATGGCTGGATAGCCCTGGCTTCCTCTTCGCTCCCGGGGTCCATGTAAATCAATGCCCGATTACCCCGGTGACTTGGAAAATGGGTCTGTTCAGCCTGAAGTTTGTACTGTGCAAAATGGAGGCACCCCAAGAATGAGCTATACTAATTCTTGACTTATAATAGTCTTACAGGCAAGACAGGAGAGCATCAGCATTTGGATTATTTAACACTCTTGCCTATCCTTTGTCTGGTAGAGGGACTGTCTTTGGAGTCAGGGCAGCCTTTGAAGTCAGAGCTGTGACTTCTTTTGTCCATGCAGCACCCATTATTGATATACTAAATACTGTCTTCACTGTAGATGATGCTGATAATGATATGGAGAACGTGTTGAAATGAAGCCCTTTCTATTCAGGCCCTCATTGGCCCCATGGATGATGGCTTGAACTCTTTCACCTCCAGTTCCAAAAATTTTGGGCCATTCAGGAGTTTATAGGCTGAAAGATCTGAGAGCCCCTAAACAGGGCTGGAAAGAAGGATTAGGGAAGCAGGCAAAGGGTTATTGCATCTGGGAATGGGGAGAGGAACAGAGGAAGATTGGGTCTTTTTATTTCAATTCAAATCAGCATCATAATCAGAACTGCTTTCATAAAAGCCAGATTGTTCTGCACAAGGGTGGGTTGGGCTTTTTCTCGCTGTCTCTCAATTCTTCCCTCCCTCCCTTAAATCCTACATCCTCTGTTCTGCCAAGAGCTTAATTGTAAAGAGCTAAATCTTCAGACATATGTAAGAATAACTTTTATTTTGAATCTATGCAATTAAAAATATGCTGAGATTAGTCATTTCCTAGAGGAGAATGCACAAGTGCATGCCAGGCAGATAAGCTCAAGATGCCATGCAGGCAGCACTGAAAAAATCTCAAGAGTCGGACCAGAAATTGCAGAGGGAGATGGTGCTGGTACCTGGCTGCCTTTTCCCATCCAATATTATTCTTTATCTTTCCTTCCACCTTTTGTGATACTTTCTGCAACCATAAAAAGGAATCCCAAGAGCCTTGTGCTGGCTGCAGCTGAGATGAGTCCGTTCCAATGCCAGCTACAAACTGGACTGTCATTAGCCAGGGTCAAGTGAATGTTGAGGTGGCCGCCACTCAGATTCCTGCAAAAGTTTGCAGGCAAATCCTTATGCCTCAGCAAAACAGACTTCTTGAATATGCAGCTGCAGGGTTAAATGTGGCAAAACAGGGGTTTGAGCTGTCCCTCCCGAAGGTACAGCCTCCCAGAGAGCTCAATCCTGCTCTCGCCAAAGTCATGAACAAAACACAATAGTTCGGGATCAGAATTCAATTACCCTTTGAGAAACTGTTGTGTAAACTAGCCTGGGTGTCCCTTCCTGGGCCCACTGTATTAGAAATGCGTTACTGTGTTATGAGCATGTTTAAATCACTAGTCTGCCAGACACCGTCACAAGATGGATGCCAGCGTAAGGGGTGACTGAAATCCTGCTATTTGGGTCTTACCATACCCACTCAGCATCCATTCTGGGCTACAGCAAAAGGAATTTATGGGAGAATATATCTCGGAAAATTTGTCTGCAAATCAAGTTAATATCTTTCATTTTTATGATATTTATATTTCAGCCTGTAAGCCAAAAGCCACTGTGAAGATATATGCAGGCGGGCAAGTCCGGCTGCCTAAATAGGACAAAAAAGGAGCAACTCCTGCAGGAGGAGAGCTGAACACTTTGGCTGCAATTTCAGAAGCTCCCTCTTTTGTGGGTGCAATTTGTACCCCGTGTTTTCTCCTAAGCTTGTTTTCAGGTAAAAATATGGTCTGTCTCTAGGAAAATAACTCTTCCTACTGCCAATCTGATCCTAGAGTACTGATGATTTAAATAGAGTCCAATAAATACTATTTATGGTGGATCAACATAAAAGATCTGGAGGTTTGCACGTCTGAATAAGACGCATACAAGCCATGGCAGCTCCATTTCTTCCGTTTTAAGAAACTGCACACATGGAGCTCTCCCTGCTGTGGCACTGAGGTGGAGTTTATGCCCTACGAGCCCTGTCTTTTGGAGTTTCTATGAAACAACTGACCTTGCAGCTCAACAAAACTTTGCACCCCTGGTACTTCCTGCCCTGCACCAGCTCAGCTTCTAACAAACCTCTACCTCCTAGCAAACTGTAGGGCCTGCTTCTGTCCCAGAGCTCTCAGTAGTCTCATCAAGACTGCTTGGGGTGTTGGGATGGGCATCTCTCAGTAAAGACGCACCTTGTACTGTGACCTGGGTCATTTCAGATCTTGAATGTGGGTGGATTCTGAAGGTTGAAGGACTCTTGAAGATAACACAGTGCCAACAATGCTTCCTTTTAATACAAGAGTGACTCAGCTGGACCACATCTATTGACACCATGGTGTACTGCCTTGGCTCTCAAGGAACATGCATGTTTTCTCTGAGAAATTTCCACAGTGCATATGACCTTCTTGCATATATGATATATATGCAACAGATAAAAGCCCAGACATTCAGAACTGAGTCTACATCTGTGTGTGCTGCTTGAGCCTAAGCTGAGTCTATGATTATCCTCCTATAAGCTGACAGGACTTCAGGTCCAGCCTTGTTCAGTAGGTGCAGAAACAGAAACTGCCTGAATATTTTTGCACGTACAATCTTAGGCAAGTTGGTCCTGACACATTTCTGATTTGCTGCTGTGCAGTAGTTTGGACTAGACAAGCTCTACTTACCAGGGGCTGCAACTGGCTTTTCTTTCAGTCTTGTACAACACTAAGCATAAGGCTGATGGTGATGATAAGATGAAACTTGCATCTGAATGCAGACTTGCAGCCATAAAACAAGAAACTTCCCAAATCGGACACAGGCAATATGGCCACTAGGTCAAGGCAGAGTGCGTGACAGCTATGCTATAAGCCCATGTTAAATAACTTCCTCCAGCTGCCAGAGCGGGTGCATTTACACGTGCAAATAGTCTGGGAACAGTTTACTCTTGAGGCACATGTCTACATGTTCAGAGATGCAGGAGGAGATTTGCTGCTCTGAGCAGCAGACTGCTCCCGCTCCCTGCAGTCCTACAGTGGGCCCCTGCAGCTGCCGGGGGAGCTCTAGGCTCCCCTTGGGTACCAGCCCAGGGGCCAGGAGACAGCTGTCTCCTGGCAGAGCCTGGGATATTGCTCCCTGCCCTTGGGAGCTGCCTGCTGCTGGGGTGGGCTCCACCACCAGAGCGTGGGTGGGGACAGTATCCCTCTGCCCCAGCACCATGGAGCTCCTAGCCCCCACTCTGTGATCGCAGAAGGATCTCCTAGCACTGGCCCCACGACTGTAGAGCTGGCACTAGGAGAGAAGGATCTCCCATCCCAGGCCCTGTGACTGTGGGAAATAAAGATCCTCAGCAGCAGGCAGCTCCTGAGGGCAGAGAGCAATCTCCTGTCTTCTGCTGCCCAGCAGCACATTTGCTCCCAGTCAGGTGTCTACATGTGTGCTACTGCGCAGTAAGTAATCTCAAATAAATTTGCTACTTGCATTTGCAGGTACACAGATACTTACTGCACAGTAATTAGCTTTACTGCACAGTAAAACATCTCGTATAGATGCACCCAGTGACTCTCAAACTGGTGTAAAATTCTTGCCTACCTCTGAGACCAGCTGTGAAATCTTTCCCAGCCTGATCCTTACACAGTGAAGCTGCATGAAGTAAGTATAATTAGTGCAAATGCCCCAGCACACCTAGGGAGTTGTTTTTGGGAAGTAACTTCTGATTCACGGAGCCAATCAATCTCTCGATTGCTAGAAGACACACTCGTGTGTCCAGTTGGGCCCGGTGTCCTAATTCATTGCTCCATCTAATTTGGGACTGTGAAATAAGACATATAAGTAACTAGCTCCCACCCATGCTTCCAAAAACATGCTGGATTGATCGCATTGCATGAAATAGTGGCTGGGATAATGATACATTTACATTTTGCATCTTACAAAAGGAAAGCAACTAGCTGCAGGATCACTGTTTGTGGTAATTAATGTAATCTTGAAAACTGTTTGATGAATCCATTCCCTAATAGAAAGCTCTTAGAGCAGGGAATTGCCAAGGGATTTGTGAGTGACTGACAAAATGTGGAAGACTGAGAGGAGCTGAGGGAACATAGGGAGGGAGAGGGTAACATATCTCAGCACTTACCATATGTTGGGTAACAGACCTTCAGGCAGCAAACTGTGCTTAGCACTGTGAGACTGGTTAGACTGCACAGGCCAAAAAACACTCCACAGAAGGCATAAAACGTGCACATTGCATGGTCAAACAGCCACCTGGAAGAAAAAAATCATCAGGTCAAACCAAGCCCTTTGTGTTCATATAATATATTAAGCTGAGGCCTCCAGTTCCTTCTCTGCATTTCATTGACACAGTCCTGCTCTTCTGGCAGGCTTGTGACCTTGTATCAGTTGTAGGGAAGTAATAAAAACAGCTAGCATGTCCTTAATACTTCTCATCCGGCTCCCAAAGCTCTTTACAAAGGTCAGGAAGGATCATTGTCCACATTTTATAGATGGGGCAACTTTCTTTGGGGCACTAAGAAATGAAGGTATTTGCCCAAGGCTGTGCAGCAGGTCAGTGCCAGAGCTAGGAACAAGAATGTAACAGGTCTGTTTTGGAAGGACAATGCATGTAGCCAAAATATCTGTATTAAAGCTTAGTTCGGAGACATGCAATACTTTAAGTTACAAATCCTGCTGCCATAACATCCTGCTACGGCGTAAGGCAAGGCATCTACAGTTTATGTCCTGTAACTGACTCCTTTGGGACAACTCTGGCTTCTTCCACTGCCCCAGTGGTTCCCTGCAGTGTCACAGGGATTTGGACTGTCACTCTCAAAGCCCGGCAGGTCCACCCCTTGTTGGGTAGTAGAGACAATGTGCAACCTGCAAACGATATGCTGGCAGCAGCAAGTCTGATGGCCAAACCAGGATCGGCAAGGGGAGCAGTATGAGTCAGCACAGGGAATGAGAAGGAAGCTATGTCCAGAGAAGAGCACACATATGGGGCCCATGGCAGGGCCAGCAGCAGCTACTTGTGTTCAGGAGAGTATTGGCTAGAGAAGAGGAGGAGACAAGCAATGACTACTCCCACAGCTGGAGCCATATCACATTACATTTAGTTCACTGTTGAACATAGGTCTTAGGCCTGGCCCTGGGAATAACTTCCTATTGTAGAAGAATTAACACTGTATTTTCTCCCCATTCACACTGGATTCATTCCATGAGATTTACTCCAAACAACCCCTGAATTTGTCCCCCCTGAGAATTCATCAGGTCAAGGCAGGATCTTCAGATTGGCAACCCACTTGAAGTGCAATGGCTTTCAGCTGAACTACCTGTGTGCAAAGAAGGAGGGGGCGGCCAGAGGGAAGAGCGTCAGTGTCATGCCCAGGTCACTGACGGCCAGATTCACGATGAAGAATTCGGCAGGCTTCAGCATGGATCTCTTCCGATAGGCCACCAGCAGGAGCAGGGAGTTCCCAAAGAGAGAGACGATGCCTGAGAAAGTTAGAGAGAAACCAACCTGTAAATGTCCAGTTTGCCAGCAGCAGGATCAGTGAACAACTGGGAGTGGGATGCATCCCTGTAGGTAGGTATGCGTCTTGCTGGTCACAGGCCATCTCTACTGTGGGGTTGTGTTCACTTAACCAATCCTCTATGTGTACCCAGAGGCCAACTCTCCCCCGCCTGTCTGAATGTGGTGAGGGGAGAACAGATACACCTCACATGCACAGACCTTGGGACTGGCCTTAAGATTGGTATAATGCTCTGAAAAACATATCTTCTTAATTCTTAATCAAGAATAAACAGAGGAATTTGGGAGTATAGTGGGTACTTTGGGGATGCTCCTCCAAGATGGGCATGATCAGCAAAGCTCCTAACTCTGCACCTCTCCTTCATCTCAGTACCTTATGCATTGGTTAATGAGTAATCAGAAATCAGACTGGTTGGAGACAAAATATGAGACTGCACTAGAATTCAGTTCAGTCTGTCTGACCAGCCTCTTGAAACGAAATAGTTAATACTGGGTGTGCTAGGGCAGGAGTCCTTTGTACTACCATAGCTACACTATCTTGTAGAATTGCATCTGTTCTCATACTACCTCCCCCTGCACCTTGCTTTAAGGAGCACCAAGTAACCAGCCAGAGCCAGGAACTTGAAGCTGTCTTGGATGCATCATCTGAAATGTTCCAAGGACAGCAGTGTCTTCAGATTGTTCAAGGTCTGTCACACCCCAAAACATGACATATTTCTTGGACATGCTGGTAAAAAAAGTGGCTTTTAAAAGTTCAGCGCAGAACATCCACGAAACTAACTCACAATGGCATCAGGCTCTGAGGGTGTTGAGGGCAACTTTCAATGTCATTACTTCCAATTGCTGCTAGAGATGCTTCAGAACACATGGGCCCAGGGCAGCAGGTAGATGCATGCAGGACACAGAGTCCAAGACAAAACTTGCTTCTGATGACTGAAGAGACAAGCCCAGCCATTTCCATGTAGATACATGATGTATTTTGCTGCTGCTGTTGCGACATGATGCCAAGTAATTAGGCATGTTTGTTCGCCAGGAAGAAATTAAAAATCTCCCTAGTGTGAGTCTGTGCTGTACAATGTTGGGCTTACAAAGTAAACGAGGATATTATGAAGATTAAGGGAAAATCTAGCATAAACGACAGGGAAAAGCTGGTGTTTTCTTTTCAACGTATTAAAAAAAACCCAGCAGTAATTAAATTGTTATGCCCAGGGTTTTCTCATGCTACTAAGCAACATTAGTTTCATTTAAAGTGTGTTTTTATGTATCCACAAAGGGGCCCCCAGCTACTCCAGGGGCAGGTTACATGGTACTGGAATTACTTCCTAATGGATTAGGCTGTAAATTAAATATTCTGATTACAATTTGCATACCTAAACTGTATAATGGCTAATACAAAGATCTTTTCCTCAATACATTAGCAGTGGAGCTTGCTCCTGAGCACACTGCTGTCTGGGTCACTTAATGGGAAAAGGTTTCGAAACATTTGTTCTTGTTTCCAGTCTAGTGAGAGCTCTGTAAACCTCTCTTGGCTCCTTCCCTCACATCTCATTTTGCCAGCTTTAGCATCTTCTAGGATCTTTAGTAGCTATCTATCTAGAAGGACCTGGCATTCTCAACTTTACCATCTCCAGCATAGTTGTGAGTGGAGTGCAGACCTGTTTCTTTCCATGCCCGCTGTTGTGCCGATCTCTGGGATGAGATAGGAGGTCATCTAGTCTCAAAGCAGGACCATCCTCAATTGACATCCCTTCCAACCCTCATTTTCTATGATTCTTCTCCATATGGGTGCTTCTGTGCACTCTTTCATATATGTACGACCAGGGGTGCATATGTACCCAGGCTGTGGTCTACTCTATACTACATTCTCCCAGCAGCTCTTTGACTGTGTCTACCTCAGGGTTCCTCTGTAGCAGCACACGTGCTTCCCTTTCTGCCAACAGTGTTACATCCACTCTCCTGAGCTGAAGTAGGCTTCTGTTGATGCCCAGCAGCAGGAAGGTGCAAGCAGACACTCCCATGCACTTTCAAGGGTGCACTTTGTGCTCCAGCAGCACAGCAGATGCAGTGGAACCAGGGATGTGTGCACACTTAGCAGCCACTGCTGCCAACCCACCAGCCACTCGAATTTCTGCCAACAAATCCAGTTCTGTAGGTTTCTGCAAGCGTGTATTCTTTGTGTGCATTTCTGGGGCTGCGTGGACGTGCATTCATAGTTTGGTTGGATGTGCAACCCAGCATTTGCAGTACCTGCACACCTTCCAGGTTGCAAAGACCCTTACGTGGGACATAAAAGTGGACCAACGTTCCTAATTAACATGAGCTCAAGCTGTATAAAACAATGTAATATCCTTAAGTGTTATAGAATCATAGAAAATTAGGATTATTAGGAACCTCAGGAGGTCATGTAGTCCAACCCCCTCCTCAGACCAAGACCATCCCCAGCTAAATCATTCCAGCCAGGGAATGATCATTGTCAAGTCAGGCCACAATTCCAGGTCATTTGTCAAGTCAGGCCTTAACCTCCAAGGATGGAAATTCCAGCACCTGTCTAGGTAACCCATCCCTGTGCTATACCACCCTCCTAGTGAGAAGGTTTTTCCTAATATCTAACCTAAACTTCCCTTGCTACAACTTGAGACCATTGCTCCTTGTTCTGTCATCTGCCACCACTGAAAACAGTCCAGCTCTATCCTCTTTGGAACCACCCTTCAGATAGTTGAAGGCTGCTATTAAATCCCCCAAGTCTTCTCTTCTGCAAGCTAAATAAACCCAGATCCATCCACCTCTCTTCATAAGTCATGCGCTCCAGCCCCCTAACCATTTTTGTTTCCCTTCGCTGGACTCCCCCCAACTTGTCCACATCCTTTCTGAAGTGGGGGGCCCAAAACTGGACATGCTATTCCAGATGTGGCCTCACCAGTGCAGAATAATTACTTCCCTGAATCTGCTAGCAATACTCCTACTAATGCAGCCCAGCATGCTGTTAGCCTTCTTGGCAACAAGAGCATGCTGCTGACTCATATCCATCTTATTGTCCCCTATAACTCCCAGGTCCTTTTCTGCAAAGCTGCTGCTTAGCCAGTCAGTCCTCAGCCTGTACCAGTGCATGGGATTGTTCTGTCTTAAGTGCAGGATTTTACATGTGTCCTTATTGACCCTCATGAGATTTCTTTTGGTCTAATCCTCCAATTTGTCTAGGTCTCTGAATCCTAGCCCTACTCTCCAGTGTATCTAGTACTCCACCCAGCTTGGTGTCACCTGAAAACTTGCTGAGAGTGCAATCCACCCCATCTTCCAGATCATTAATGAAGATATTGAACAAAGCTGGGCCCAGGACCGACCCCTGGGGCACTCCACTTGATACTGGCTGCCATACTGGAGCTCTGAGCAATCGTACATAAAGTGCAACTCCTCCTTCTCTTTTCCCCTCCCTGTCCTTCCTGAACAGTTTGTACCCATCCATGACAGTGCTCCAGTCATGCGAGCTCCCACCAAGACTGTTTTTCCAATCATGTCATAGTTCTTTGACTATGCAAGGACTTCCAGTTCTTCCTGCTTGTTTCCCAGCTCCATGCATTTGTGTGCAGGCACCTAAAGTAACCAGTCAATTGCCCTACTTTCTTAGGAAGAATGAGGCCTCTCCTGCTTCTGCTTCCTCCAGGTCCCCCACTTACCTCAGGGCTTTGTTCTCCACCCCCTGGCAAACCTAGTTAAAGCCCTCCTCCTCACTGGGTTAGTGAGCCTGTCTGTGAAAATGCTCTTCCTTCTCTTTGTCACATGGATCCCACATCTTCCTAGCAACCCTTCTTCTTGGAACATCCCATGGTCAAAGATGCTGAATCCCTGCTGGCGACCCCACCTGCACAGCCATGTATTGATCTGTAGGATCCGTCCACTCCTGCCAGGGTCCTTCCCCTTGACCAGGATTGAGGAGGACATGACTTATGCTCCTGTCCCCTTCACCCTTGCACCCAGAGCCCTGTAGTCACTCTTGATCTGCTCAGGGTTACCCCTGGAAGTATGAGCAACATGGGGTAGTAGTCAGATAGTTGGATGAGTCTCAGTAATCCTCATGACATCTCCAATCTGTGCTCCAGGCACACAGCAGATCTCCTGGGACAACAGGTCAGGCTGGCAGATGGATCCCTCCATCCCCCACAGAAGGGAGTCTCCAACCAAGAATAAGAACAAGACAAGTACAGGAACAAGATTTTCTGTGCTCCGGGGTTTGTGATGGGTGTGCTGTTCCTGGACTGGCTTCCTTCCAGAAGAGGAAGCTAATCAGACTTGGATAAGAGGAAAGTAAGTATGCAAAATGCAGATCCTTAGCAATAAGACCCCTTGAAAATCACAATGCTGATATTGAAAATCATGATATTTAATTATAACAGGCTGGGTTCTCTGCTTTTTTCTCATGGCCCTAAGAGTCTTTAAGAAGCTGTTAGGTCATATCTGTGGAGTAAAAGCTTAGAAGTGCAAGAGCTAAAGACTTCAGTCATTGAATGCTGAGATGCTCCCTTATTTATGTGTCTGCCGGAGTTGTGGGTTCATGAGAAACATAAGATTCATGATAAAATCCTAAGAGCTGCCAGCACAGCTATTGGGAACCTTTCAGCATTACAGTGGCCTGTCGCACAGTCCCAGTTTATTGGAGAAGAATGGAATGAAACTCTAAGGATGTGACCAGCCTGCCTTTCAGCTATGAAGGTGAGTTCAGAGGTCAGGGCAGGCTCCCTGGTTTGTAGGTTTTGGAAATGGTCTTAGAGACACTGGGTGAGTTGTATCTAATTCAGGAGCCCAGGCCTGCTCAGATGACTTGGGTGATCCCTTTATTCAACAAGCAACTTTTTTCCAGAGACAATCAAGTGATTAGTCCCTTCTGTGTCTGCCAGGAGACATCCTTCTGTTCCATGCAACTTTAAGCATCTCCTGGCAATATCTACCCTGCCTTTTACTTGGCAGAACTGACACTGATTAATTTCCTTTGCTCCCTATTGAAACCCACAGGAGACAAGTCACGTGTAAGACAGCCGCACGGGACCGTGCACCAAAAGTCTGTGCTCGGTTACACCAGTAAGTATTATGACTGCAAACAAGTTGCTCTAGATTTACACCAGTGTCACAGAGCAGGATGTGACCCTGTGAATACTGGGCAGCTCTGGTGCTCTTTGTAAAGAGTCCTTTGCTTTTTTTTTTCCTGGGACTTATCTTTCTCCATACCTTAGTGGCTGCTATAGGATTCCTCTCTCAGCTCACACTTTTTACTGGAGCTGAGCAGAGAAAGGCTGACCACCTCCAAAATCTGCAATGTTTAAAACTTCATTTGGTTTCAATTAGGGGAAAAAAAAAAAAAAAGACATTCAACATTCCTTATTGAAAAGAACAAAGTCCTGGCAGTGGGCCAGTTCACTGGAGCCACAGGTCCTGAAAACCCTGAGGTCCCTGGCCCCAGACACAGCGGGAGAGCCTATACATCACCCTACGGCAACATAGCAGTTGTGTGTCTACACACGATCAGCTACATCGCCATAGTGGCGCACTCCCCAGGGATAGTGCACCGTTACAGCAATGTAGCAGCAAAATGCATCCATGTGCACAGCACAGTAACCAAGCATACTGCGCCATGCTTTAGTACTTTCAAAAGGGAAGTACTAAAAGCACGGCACCATAACAATATTGCTATATGGCAGCGTGTAGACAAGGGGCGGGCAATTATTATGGGCAGAGGGCCACTCAAGATGGCTTGAGTTTCAGCAAGCCATCAAGGGCCGCATGACAGGCAGTCCAGGGCAGATTGATATGAATTTTCTAAATGTTTTAGGTGTCCCCCGGGCCAGATAGAATGGCCTGGTGGGCTGCATCTGGCCCTTGGGCCGCATTTTGCCCACTCCGGCGTAGACATACTTGCTGAGCTGTGTGTCTACACTAATACCCCACATGGAGCCATAAAACAACTTTGAAAGTCTGAACATGTAATTTTGATTTTGCTTTAAAACTTTCTACGAAATTTTTCTTTAAGTTGCATTTTGAAAGACATGTATAAGCTTTTGATAGTGTGATCTGTGTCTTATTTAAAATGTTCAATAGAAGTTTTTAATTGGAAGTTGTTAATGCTAGAAATGGTAGACTACAAATCTAAGGAGCCTTAATTCAAAAGGAAACTACCAACAGATTATTTTTATCAAAAACCAGAACACAGCAGTCTGGCATAAGACATCACATGGACTAGGCATGGTTTTATCCTAAGCAACGGACTTCAAAACATATTTAGGTTTTAAAAAGAGGCTTAAATGTCTTAAAGAATGCTTTATTTAGGAACTAATAGGAATGGAGAGAGCGTGTTCTCGCACCTCAAAGTAAGCTCTGAAAGTAAGTTCTCCTTTGCTCCCTTCCCGTACAAGAACAAGCCTGTAGTTTAAACCTACTCAAAAGGTGCTAGATTTTTTTCCTTTTACAAATAATGGCTTCCATGAGCACTCTAAAAATCTTCATTCTTTAAAGTTTAAGAAAACCATTTACAGTTAGAAAACGTCCTACAGTTGGTTAGTTCTAGCTAAGTCATGTTTCCTAATGGTGTAAGTCTTTGTTTAGTAATTAAATCTCATCAAATAACTTCAATGTGCTGTTGCAATGTGAATGCAGATATAACGCCATCACTTTTAAATGTTAGTGAGAGTGAATGCAAGGAACCCAAAAAACTCTGCATCAGGCATTTCAGTAGTCTGTGTTGTCCTTGATGAAGGTGGGCATGTGACTGTACAACAGGCAGTCTTTCCTTACCAAAGAGTGAATAAAGGGTTCCAAAAATGAGGTCTTCTCGCTCTGATAAGGTGGAAATGAATGCTGAGGAGTTGGAGGCATTTCCCATCTGCAACACAGGATGCAAATATAAGTGAGACTGATTTTTGGTTAATTAAAGAATGTTCAACTTCCCAAGGGAGGACTGCTCGCAGAAGATGCACTTTTGGCCCAATGCCTCCCTCAGGCTGTGGCTAAAACAAAGCCAGCTGCCAGAACCGCGCACACATCATTGGCGCTGTGAATAAAGGAAGCGACACAGTTAATACAGAATGTGGCAACGAGCTAACAAATTGTGCGCTGGGCTGATAATAGGATCAGGCTGGACTGCATAGCTGCTGGTAATCTCACTCAATTACAGTATGGTGTATTTAATTACAGATTACACTGATTAGCTGCATGGTAATGCTTTTTAAACCTTCCAGCTTGTGTACTTTACATGAGTAAAAGGCCACTTGCCGATCCAGCTGTCCCATGTTTCTCACTATGAATGACATCCCAGCCCCATTTGAGTTAAAGCAGGGGGGGAGCTGTCCTATTTTACTGAAGAGGCTGCATGGAAGATTTTGCTGACCGTTCCCTTTTGCCTGTGGAAGATGCACACTCACAGAGAGAGTGGGCTCACACCTGTTAAACCTAATTTCTGGGGACTAGGTTTTCAGTCAAGCTCAAGGCATCTGCATTCAGTTTGCATTTCCATCCTTCTGCCTGATTTGTGCTCATCAATAACCATTTGTGTACAAAAAACAATTGTAATCACCTCTCCTGGGCCATTCGGTTCCACTCACAGAAGCGGGCAGGCTGAAAACATGTCCCTGACTTGCTGGCAGAAAGTCAGACCAGTCAATGATTGCTTGTTGTAATAAATACAAATACCAATCCATGTCTTTGAAAGGGGAGGAGAAATATATCACCTCAAGCCTGGGTAGGAGAAAACTCTGCTCTGCCTCCTTTGGCTCTTCACTTTCCCGTCCATATATATTTCAGGAATTCCATGAGAAATCAAGCTATCCACTTCAGCAGTTTATTTGCTATTTAAGTACAATTTTTTGCAACTTAAGATCAATTTTTCAGTTGATTTTACAGCTCTCCATCCTTTCTGAGAAAGATAAGCTGAAAAGGCAGCAGTTTTCTATATAAAACTCTTTCAGAAAGGGCAGCAAACCTAAAATACTGTGCCTTCCCTCTCAAGACTATCTTTGAGCCCAGCTGCCCTTTGGGTAGACACGACTTCCACCTGCAAAAACAAATAAAAGTTGCAGGCAGCCAACTGCAGGCTCACTAAAGCCAGGCTCATAGGTTGGCATAAATCAGATGCGTGACAGGCAGCGTTTGCATCCTAGGCAGCAGTCGTGGTGGGGCTGCCAGCAGCTGCTGCCAATCTTGCAGGCCCTCTACATCAGCTCCCTGGGCTGGTGCCCCACTCGCCTACCCCTAATTATGCAACTGGTGCAAATTTTAAGCCCACACATTTTACAAGAACAAAATCAAGCCTGCAAAGAAAGAGGACTGTGACCTGAAATTCACCCCCAAACCAAAAACCATCCCTGCCCAAGGAGTTCACGATCTACACTGGAACCAAGGATTGGTGACTTGAATAAATAAGTTCAGTGGGGTCAAAAGCTTTCACCCCAGATGCTTAAGGGGACTACTCAGAGGAAGAAGTTGGTTTAAGTTTTGATCCATATGGAGTCCTCCCACTGAGACTCCATCTCCAATGGGATATGGATCACACCCTTTCACAGGCATAGATGAGCAGAAGGGATTTGGTTGTTCTCTTTAATTAAGTTAACTAACAGGTCCAAGTTTGTTGGCCTGCTGGAAGGAAGCAGGGGGAAAAAGACAATTTGCATGGTGTTTCTTCTTACCCACACATGCCCTCCAACCAACCAATCAATTCCTTATTCAATACAAAAGTACTTCCTGGATCAAAAGGCTGAAGGCAAATGAGCAGCAGCTGGTCTTGAGCCCGAGTGATCACTGCTATATACAACCTCTTCTGTTGATGGTATTGTTTGGTGAATGTCTTTTCAAGTACTTGCATGGTGAGCTCACTACAAGAACCAACCTGGAAAACAACTTTCTGTCCCATCCACACTGCTTCTTGTTCATGAACTCGGCTTATTTTTAAGCTGGGCCAGCTCCCTCTCAATCTGTTTAGCTTCATGCATATCTGTGAAAGTAGGCCATTTCACACCTGCCAGAACCAACCCTTCCTCCAAAGATTTTTACTCCAGGGGACAAGCTGGGTTCATTCTCTTTCCAGCAAACAGCTCTTATTTTTTGTGTTCATTTAGGACAGTTACATGCCAATAAGTTATGTAAACCTTTTGCATCTTCATTCACCCCTGCCCTTCCACGATCCCTCCCCATGGCTCACAACCATTTTCTCCTCCTAAGCCCCTCTTAAAGACTCACTTCATTAAGTTAACCCTCTGGCATTGCCCTCCTGTCCTGCTTCCATCCATTTCTGTCCCCAAATTACATGCTGTATTACCAAATAAATGATAAGGTTTTAATCTCACACAATTTGCCCCCTTTTTTTTTTTAAAAAAAGAAACTGATTGGCCTCTGGTCACCCGGTGAGTAGGAAAGAGAAGTGGGGAAAGGCTGCGAGGTACAGAATGAGTGAACTCCCACAAGTCCAGCTACCATTGCTAGCAGCTGTGGGTGCTCGTCATCACCCGGCCGCAAGGCCCTGAGCATTTGCAGCCGCCCTGCTGCAATCCTGGTGAGCCAGATTCTCAGTGTTCAGTGCAGATGAAGGGAAGCACTCCTGCTACCTGCCTGCCCAACTGCATATAGGTATGCACCTAACTTAGCACATTTGGGGCTCTATGTTTGTCTTTCAAGTGTTGGACAAAAGACCAACACGTGGGTTCAGCAACAAGCAGGGCTGGACTGTGCTTGTCCTTTTCCAGAGATCCATTATGAAGCAGGAGGAAGAAGTAAGGGATCCCCCCACACATTTCACAGTGTATTAACCAGGCATAACTGCAGTGCCATGATTGAGAGGAACTCCAGGAGCATACCCTCCTCCCTCCCTTACAAAGCACCCACGTAGTCCCACCTTCCCCTTCCTCCCCAGCCCTCACAGTACCACCAGCAGGCAGGAGCTGGTACTAAGCATCCCTTCAAAATGTGCAAGTGCTGAGACATTCATGCATGCTATGAAGTCTGATGGGACATTCTGCCTCCCACTGCTGGGGCTGCAAGGGCAAGACTCCTCCTTGCCCCCCTGAAGCAGAGGCACTGGACTCAAAAGTAGGATAGAATACAGCCAGTTAGATCCTGTAAAGGTTTTAAAAGCAGGAAGCATTTGATAAAAACTGCTCTCATCAGGTTGGTCACACCACCAAGCTTGTAGCTAAGCTGTCTGGTTCAAGCTGCTAAAGAAACTACCCATATAGCTTCAAATCTCACCGTTGACACAAGGGGCGTTCACAACCCATAGGCACTCCATCATGTAGTATTTCTTGTATGACATGTAGCCCCTGAAGTGCAAAGAGGCTAGAGAGCCAGCACAGTCTTTCCACAAAACATTTTTTGGAGGCATATGATGCTTTATGCCATTAAAAAAACCTGCTGGAACCAGCAGTGTATGGCTGCATCTCAAAGATACACTAAGTGCCAAGACTAGTGCATCTGTCTCATGGTGTTTTCTTTTATAATGAAGTCCTTTCCTATGCAAGTCATCTCATTGTTATACTGTGGTAACAGCAAATTCCCAGGCTATGGCAGACTGCTGGATTTTCTCTTTGTCACTTAAATTCTAGTTGTAGATGTGTATGAGAGGGGGAGTTGTGAAATGGCTACACAAAGAGTATCACAGCCACTCCTGCTATATGTAGCAGGGCTTGGATTTTATAACCACATTGACAGGAATGGTCTACTTTATGTTATTAGACACCATTTTCGAAGTCTTATGATGTCTTCTCTCCTTATAAACTGGGGGCAAGATCCTCACTGTTGCTGCACTGGAGTCAGAGTGACACCAAGTTGCCATCATCTGAAGACCTTAACTCAGTTCTTCATTCTGTGCTACAGTGTGAAACTCCTGAAACTCATCTGCATAACCCTTGAGACCTCTTCTGATTTCCATTGCCAGGTAAAATATGAAACGGCACAAGAAGAACAATGATACAGACGCACCGTTTTCTGAGAAACTGCTGAATCCCATTCTGGAGGGGACACCCAGGAGATGCCATCGCTGAAAAGGACAGCAAATTTTCATCCCCTTCCAACAGTGCATTGCTGTTTCTCATAGGTAATTTTTTGTTTGTTTACTCCAGTAATTCCTCATTAAATTTCCTGCCAGGGTAGATCGCAAGAAACTAGCTTGCTAATGTCTGTATATTAAAGAATTTAAAAAGTTATGTTCCCTTTCTCAGGGTGCCCGACTAAATCACTGTGCTTTATTGGTCTAATTAGTTTCCTTGCTATTTCATAAAGCTGAGCCAAAGGTTCCTGGGTGCTTAGAAAGTTAATAGGGGGTAGTGGAGTGGAACATTTGAGGGCTTTCAGAATATTCACTTCAACTGATAACAAATAAATGGAAAAATATTTTGCTCCGTTTAAAAACAAACGGGGGGGGAGAAAGTAATGGCATAATTATATGTTTTAATAGCTGTTGGCCTGCTTCTGGGATGTTTAATGCCTGCAGTATTTCTCTTCTTTTTCTTCCACCTGAGCATCATGTGGGCAATCTAGTAAGTAAGATGCAGGGCACTGAATAATAAAACAGCAGGCATTGCGAAAGGAACACAGGTGAAGGCACTGTGTAAGAATTGTCACCATGCTCTAAGGAAGACCGAGACCAACAGGACATGTCAATGGAGAGGAGAGATCTCACTCAGTGATGAAGTGGGAAGACAGGTGGGGTGTGCCGAGTACCTGCTCTGAGGATCTGCTTGGTAAGTGGGTGTAGGAGCCATTCAGGATAGTAGGTTGTTGAAGATAGCTGGACTCAGGGGACAGCTAGTCATAATCTAAGAGCTGAGAAAGCAGGTGAGCGAGCCATGTGACAGATGCTGCTATCCTAGATGCAGGAACAGTTTGTCCCTAATTTGGATACAGTCATGAAAGGGAATATTAACTAGACAGACCTAGCCATGCACAGAGAGGAAGTGAGAGGAGCAGAGGTAGGCCAGCACTACCTTCTCCGCAGTTCCCGAACAGTCTGCCTTGCCCACTAGCAGGAAGGTCTTTTCCAAGACATGGGCCACCAAATACAGTGTTTGAATACAGAGCTTTAGGCATGTGCAGGATCTGAATGCTTTAGTTAGGGGTCAAGAGTGATCTCTCTTTGGATCCTGAATGGTTTAACAGGCTCTGAGGGGTATAACCAGAAGGAACACAATGGTTGTGAGAAGGGAAAGATGTGGGTAGGATATCAAGAAGCTGACAGTGTATCAAGTGCAAGATTCTCTCACCAACAAGGGTGGAAGCCCCAGTATTTAGAATTTTAAAGCTAAAATGCACAAAGGAATCGTTAACATACTGCGGAGAAATATCCCACCCTGCTCTCAGAGACCCTAGCTGCATTTTTACCACCTCCAATTTCTATGAATTACTGAGCAAAGGAAGTGTTATTTGCACCTCCTTTTTGCAGATGGAGAAACTGAGCAGTGACGTGATTTGCCCGAGATTACTGAAGGGGAGTCAGTGTCAGCCTGGAGTTCAAGTTCTCAGCTTCCTGGCTCCCAGGCCTGTGCTTGGCCCACTAGACCACACTGTTAAGCGCAAAATGTTATTGAATTGCTAACAGACCTTTAACTGCAGCATCTCAATCAAGACATGAGACTACTTAGTGGATATCGAATGAGCTAATAGCTTTGGGGGATATAGTATTTCTTTCCGTGAATACTGATGACTGGCTCTCACAAATGGAGCAACCACAAACTAGTATCTATACATAGGTAAAAATGCCAGACAGGCCTCCAAAAACAGCACTCAGACAGATGGAGCTAATTACTTCAAGTAGCAACTAAATTGGCTTTGAGTGTAAATGTATTTTAAGACACTAATTGGTGTTAAACTGCCAATAGAGCCTGCCAATAGATCTTAATTCTCCAATTACTTCCTCCTGAGCACCACTGTTCCCTGGACCAGGTTGGCCTGGTTCATGACACTCTCAAGACACTGGGTTGGTTCTCTGCACAGGTTACTGGCTGTTGGTTGTTTGGGTAGCTTTACCTACCAGTGATTATTGAGGAGCATCCTGTAGGAACATTTCAAAGGCATTGCTGGTGGAAGTGAGGATTAAGGGGGAGCCAAGCTATATAAATGCTTCAGTGATCATATTGCTCCCAGTGGTTTGCTGTCCAAGCATCAGAGCGCAGCCTCAAGAGATTAGACAGGAGAGGCATCACATTAGTTGTTGCGAGTGCCCTTCTACACTGCTCGGTTAGGAATCTAGATCCCATCTACAAAGCAGCTGGACTCTCTAAGGAAACATGGGTTCATATCTTGGAGCCTTTCATCCCTCCATGGCAGACAAATTGACCACACTGCAGGAAGTACGTGGGGGCCATATGGTATTTGAAGGGCACCAATGTGCATTAAGTTGCTGAATCATGAAGACAGTTTTTAGCTCTAGATTAGGCTGAGGCTAAGGCTTAGAACAGTGGTTTTCAACCTTTTCAGACTTGAGGAACCCCTCAAAAATGCCAGCAATTCTTTTGTTGCAAAGAACTCAGTAAAGACCATATATCAAAATATTTTGGATACTACGGATTTCTATTTGAAATCTCTGGGTTTATCTTCTGAATCATGTTGTCCCACATAACAGTAAACTCTACACCACTCTTGAAAGGATCTCAAGGCTCACCAGGGTGTCATGGCTTAGATCTTGCACTAAGATCCAGCTTTCAAGTTCAAATTTGGTTACAGGTTGTGCTTTGACTCACAAAAGGTCAGAAACAGTGATGGATAAAGGGAAATGTTACCCCTCAGTTTCTTTCTGCTGAGTACTCACCGTGTTGGTTTTGATGCTGGGTTGTACTTAGAGGAGGACCACAGGCAGAGGGGCCTCACCAGATTAACTGCCAAGATACCCATAGGTCTCTAAAGCGTGCAATCCCCATTCCCTGCAACCCAGGGTTCCCTGTGCAACTGAACTCCATAGGGTGCAGCTTTGCCAGGTTCCCTCCTCCTCCTTTTTGTGCAACAGACTCATAGCAGTCGTCTGCCCCCTTCAGCAGTGCCAAGGGGACACGCTGCAGAGGGAGTCCCTGGGTTGCATGAACTAGTGTAGCCATCTGTAAGCCACCTGTCCCCCTCCAAGATGCAGAGCACCCATGTCAGTGGTGGCAGAACCAGAACATAATCTTAAGGTGCTGCAAGTTACCCTGGGACTGCTTGGCCCCAAGTCAGCCTACAGAGTAAGGTAAAGACCTTTCTACCTCCACACCAGGTCCTGTACTGAGCAGAGCTCTGCTTCCTGCCATATTCCTGCTTCAACTGTAAATGTCAATAAAAGAAGCAAAAATTCTTTCCTCTTACCTTTCATCCAAAGCATTTCCAAGCCAAATCCCCTATGGAGCTGCCATTTCTGCACAGAATACTGCTTAAGGTTAACGATTTCTAATGAACAAAGAAGAGCAGGGAACGGTAGAACCAAGCCACATAATTTTGGCCATCATACTTGGGCATGTTCCAAAGAACATGTACAACACAATCTGAAACATAGGGAGCATCGACAAGCCAGATTTTGGCTGCTTCTGCAGACATAAGACAACTCTTGTGCTATTGGCAAGCCTTCAGATCCTCAGGACCTGCTTCATCCCTGCTTTTGGATCGGCAGCTTAGGCATGAATGTGATCGTAAGTTGAAACTCCTTGATGTTCATCCTACTGAGAGTCTTGCAATCCTGTCACACTCACTTTCCCTCATTCCTCCTCCTTGACCTCCTTGATAGGGAGAGAAAGGAAGAGAATTATGTGTTGTATTAAGGACTGTTGCATCTTCCTGAATGGGCTTGAGTGGTATGGTGTGTCTGATTAAACGATGTTCTTGGGCCACTTGTGATCATCTGTAAAATAAGGATCTTAGCTTATTTGTTCATGTTTCCCAGTACAAAAGAGCTCTCCAGTCAGATTACTCTATTTCTGCAAAATACCATCTGATTCTCAGAGAATTATTTTAAAAAAACTTCAGTAGAACAAGATTTCTGTTGTAAAAGGAAAAATAAATCACTACAGGAGGGTGAGGCTGTTTTAATGCTGTAATGGAAAGAGGTAGCCAGAAGCCAACGTAGGTGTGGGTCTCCTGCTTTCCAGACCAGGGCCATGTCTGCTGGCACCGAAGAGCTGTTAAGTGATCCTGGCTAAGTTCAGAGCCACACAAACGCTGCAGCTAGCTGATGCATGTCTGGTTTATGTTGAGACAAGCTTTTAATCCATCCTTAAGCTAGGCTTTGATTTTCTGCACCCAAAAACCTACATTTGTCAAGCAGGTAAAAATGCTGCCTGGTTGAACAGTTTGAGGTGACTATCTGTTTGTATGTACAATAAAGGTTCATGATTGCTTTAACAGATGGAAACACCTGGGTGCACAGAACAAAGTGTAGATAATGAAGAGGAAGCCTGAGACAGAAGCAATGGACCATTGTAACATTCACTGCATTTTAGAGAGAAACTTTAGCCTTCTGCTAGTATTATCCAAGACTACTGCTCTAACTACAGTCTACTAGGCACTGATTTTTAGGACCATGAATATACAGCTGTGCATAGGAAAAGACACAAATTAATGTGATTATACATGCAGATTGCTAGCTAAACACCTACTTACCCATCTGCATGTGAAAAATAACCCTATTTTGTCACTAATTGCATATACAAAGCAGACACGTGACCGTGTACACTTTTTGACCTCCATTTACACATGCAGTTTTGACACTCGGGCTTAAAATCTCAGTCTGCGTAGTAAAAATATACAGAAGTATATCTGACAGTACTAAAAATATACAGGAAAAAAATTGAAGTTAAAATTTGCACCTTGGAGATTTTCCACTATAAAGAACACAGAGCTGATGTCAGAGAAGCAACCCAAATACCTTTAGCTTTTACTTACTGATAAGGAAATTGCTTTTCAGTTTCGTGAGCTCATAGCTAATATTATCCAGTTTTTCTTGTGTGTTTCTGTTTTATAGGTGTTGTTCAGTTTGCTTTGCAGTGGTTATTTTGGCATTATATTAAGTCTTGCTCCAGCCTCCTATATTTGAATATCCTAATTTACAGGGTGATTTAACTGCATTGATTTTTAGATCAGTTGTAATTTGCAAATGTTTGTTTTATCCCATTTTCAGACCCCCTCCTGGCTTTGCTGGGGCTTTTCTAACTGTTTGTAATGCAGAAGAAAATGTGTCTGTCACCAGTGTCTCAACAACAGCAGAATACATTCATAAGAAGGTTATTGTAAGTCTATGCAGCCTCCGCCCACTCACTTCAGCTTTATAGCTCTGCAGGAAGAAAGGAAACTCCTCAGCTCCCCTTAGGTAATTTTACTGTAACATAATTATCAGGGTAAAGTAAGCGTCCAACTTGTGGAACAAGGTGCAAAAACCTGCCAAGAGCTAAATTCACTAAATTGAAGAACAGGATTGAGATGTGATAATTTCCTATGTCAACTTCTTGGGACTTCACATTTATCTTTAACTTTGCACTCATCTTTATCTCGGCAAAGCTATTTGAGGACTCATGGCACTCGGGAGAGGTCCCAGAAGACTGGAAGAGGGCCAGTGCGGTACCTATCTTCAAGAAAGAGAGAAAGGAAGATGCAGGGAATTACAGGCCAATCAGTTTGACCTCAACCCCTGGAAAAATCCTGAGGGGAAAAAAATAAAAAAAATCAAAGAATCCATTATTGCTAGGCAAACCGGACAGCCAACATGGCTTCAGCATGCCTGACCAACCTCATTTCCTTCTACAATCAGGTAACTTGCCACCTAGATAAGAGAAATGAGATTGAAGACATATACTTGGATTTCAAAAAGGCTTTTGACTTGGTCTCCCACAATGTCCTCATGGTTAAATTGGGAAAATGCAGCTTCAGATACTTTTACGATCTGGTGGCTAGGTAACTGGCTCCGAGATAGGACCAGTAGCATCCCTCATGGTTCAGTACTCGGACCAGTGCTTTTCAACATGTTCAATTATTTGGATTAGGGTGTTAAAAGCGTACTGGCAAAGTTCGTAGATGACACCAAATTATGGAGCAATGTGGTTGTGCTTGAGGACAGGCTGGTGATACAAGCTGACCTAGACAGACTTGCAAGGTGAGCAGATCAAAATGTGATGATGTTTAACATGGAAAAATGCGAAGTGCTCCATCTGGTGAGAAATAATCTGCAACACACTTACAGGCTCGGCACTGCTACACTTGCCAGCACCACAGCTGAAAGAGACCTGGGGGTCATCGTGATAGACCACAATGAACATGAGCCGTCAATGCAATGCCGTAGCTGGCAAAGTGAATAAAACAGTGGCATGCATCTACCAAGGCATCTCGAGTAAGATTAAGGATGTCATCCTCCTGCTCTGCTCGGCCTTGGTGAGGCCACAGCTGGAGTACTGTGTCCAGTTCAGGGCGCTGCACTTCAGGAAGGATGTGGAGGAGCTTGAGGGAGTCCAAATGCATGATTAAGAGGTCTAGACACCAGGTCATATGAGGAGAGGCTGAAAGACTTGGGACTCTTCAGCCTGGAGAAAAGAAGATTTAGCAGGGACTTGGTGGCAGCCTGTAAGTATATTAGGGGCGTTCATCAGGGAGCATCTGTTCACCAAGACCCCCAGGGGAAGACGAGAAACAATGGGCATAAACTGCTTGCAGATTGCTTCGGAATGACATAAGGAGAAACGTCTTAGGATTCAAGTGCCTAGGGTCTGGAACAGGCTCCCCCCCAGGGGTGGTGCAATCACCTGCCCTGGAGATCTTTAAAAAATGACTGGATGCACACCCTGCAGCGGTCATCTGACCTCAGCAGTCTTTTCTGCTCAAGTGCAGGGGGGCTGGACCCAATAATCTCGTGAGGTCCCTTCCAGCCCCTAGCATCCAGGAATCTATGAGCACATGCTAAATCGCTGAGGAAATTAATGTGCTGCCCACTTTCCACATGCACACCATGCTAAATGGGTCTTGGAGAACCTGGTTTGCCCAGCTCACAGCCTTTGGCTCTCAGATGTATACTGAGGTTGACTGGCCCCTCTCTGACCCCTCTGAATAACTGATGGATCCTAGACCACCAGCACGCTTCCCTGCTCCAGAAAGGTCAGAATGCCCTGTAGCTTTCTAACCCTAAAGGCTTTTTGAGAATTAAATGGGTGGAAATATTTATTTGAAGTCTATAGCCCACAGCATGAATTCTAGTGAAAATGCACACAGCATAGAGAAAGAGACTGGGTCCAATGGTGGCTTTAAACTGGGCTTATGCACCCATGATCCTGGACTGGGCCGGGCCAGCTGAAGTAGGCCTGGCTTCCAGCATAAGTTAAAGTAACTAAAAACCACTCAGGCAGCCAGCTGCCACAGGGACCCATACCTCAGCCAGGCCCCCTTCACTTTACCATATGCCCTTTGTTGGCCACTGGAAAGGGCCTAGGAGAGTTGGCAAAACTTGTTTAGCACCATGAAGCTAATCCTCCTCTTAGCTATACCTGTGTACAGGTTCTCCTCACTTAGCATCATCCTAGTTAACACCGTCTTATTGTTACATTGCTGATCTATTAGAGAAGAAACTCATTTAAAATCGTGCAATGTTTGGTTATAAAGTTGTTTGGCCGCCACCTGCTAGTAGGTAACTACTGTGATGTAACTGGGTTTTGCTTAAAGTCATATTTTTCAAGAACGTAAGTATGATGTTAAGCGAGGAGTAGCTGTACTCCTCCATGAATGGAGCGGCAGCAGCCCAACACAAGGGAATATAGCTCATTGTATTTAACCTGCATTCACAGCTTTGTTTTTAAAAATGAAATTTCATTTTAACGCAGACATGGTATTGACTTTGAGACGTGAGCTACCTGCAAACACAGCAACTGCTTTTGCACCAAGTTTCCTTCACTTAAGAGATTCAATTTCAGCTGAATTTTGCCTTTTATTGAGTGTCCTCCTGGTTTGTTTTTCACAGAGTTTCCACAAAGAAGCAATGAAACCATAAGGATTAATACAGGGCAGCCCCCTCTGCTGAGGAAGGGAAATGTTTCCCAAGTTTTTTCCCCTCTGCTCTGTGCAAATCCCAAACATGCACAACAGATCTGTGTAAAGAACTGTAAAACCAGTGGGGTTTGCACTCAATTTTGTTTCTTTATGATGGAGGGAAAAAAGGTTTTTTT
>NW_017728942.1:227567-231218 GCF_001723895.1 Crocodylus porosus
TGTTCACATTTAATGAGTTTCTGCAATGCAGGAGTTCTCTACAGCACAACCGGGCTCTCCTCCTTACCTGAGCACATAGAAAGGAGCACATGAAGCAGGATGGGAAGGTGCTTTCATCATTCCCAGAGTGAAAAAGCTGCTTCACAGTATTTAATTTCACAGCTAACAAAAATCCAATTTTGTATGATGAATGTCCCCAAGAGCTCACCTCTTACCACTCTTTTGCATTTAAGCATTTTAACTAATGCTAAGGTTAAAGTTATTAGACAACCACCAAGTTATTAGATCCAAAGTGCCAATGTGGAGAAATAAGAAAAGTGATGATTTTTTTTTTTTTGGGGGGGGGGAGAAGGGAAGGGGGGAGCTGTATTATTCTGACTAATTATGTATTAATCGTTTTAAATCTTATTTTAAATTTCTCTCCAGAATTTCTTGAGAATCTGATGTGGGGTAGATGCCCCCCCTTCCTCAAAAACATAACAGAAAATGTCAAGAACATCTAAACCCATAATTGAAACTGGTGCATTTATACACTGGGGTGAATGACTACATAAATAAGCAGTTATATGTGTAACTCATTACATTACACCACTTGTTCATACAAATGCATATTCTGTTTTGTTGGTACAGTTGGGAACATCTTGTCCTGTTTATGGCCTTCAGTTAGCATGGCTTAACTCCCGACCAAAGCAACCTCCAAGCACCCAATCAATATACGTTCTTTCCAGAATCTGAAAAAAAACCACACAACTTTTGGTGAGCCCCAGCAAAAAAGATACCAGAGTAGCATACTGCTAGGGAAGAGCCAATTGGACCACTACTGTTTCACCAGGCCAACTAGGAAGCTTAGTGAGAAAAAACGGGATGCTGTTAAAGCATTTCCAAATCCCTGCTGCATAAGGCTGAACCATGGTGGATGAAGTTTGGGGCAGGTGACAGTGAATCTAGCAGACAAGGAGGTTGCTACAATACTTGGCACCTGCAGCCTCCCTTGTCCCAAGGTGAGGATGAAGGCATGGCTCTGGAGCGCTCAGGGGAATTCAGAACCCTCCTTGGAGACTGAGGAGCTTCAGCAGCACAGGGAGTATAATTTATACCTCCCTGTACCAGCTCCAGTGAATCTGTCCCATAGAGCCCTTATGTAGCTTCATTAACCTAATTGGAAACCACCTTTATTTAGTGCCATGCAAGTCATTTCTGAGCCTCTAATTACGCATGATTCTCCTTGGAGGCCATATTTCATTCTTCCTTGGGAGTACTGGAATGGGAGACATGCTGTCTCCAGCACGTAACTGCACAGCTGAAACTCTCCTATGGGATGCACAAGAATTAAGAAAATTCCAATGAAGAGCTTATTTAAGTAGGCATGATGGAGCCTATTGAAATATGAAGTGAAAAAGGAGGGAACTTCATTATAGCTCTGAAACAGAAACAAAACCTGGTAAAACACAGCCCAAAAAGGTCAGATCAGCTGTGGAAATGAGCTGTTTTCTTTTCTTAGCATACACAAAGAATAAGAACTTGGCAAAGTTTGCAAGACTTCATTATTTCCTTCAGTTATAGGCAGAAACCTGTCAGTGATCCATCCTCTTAATACATTAAGGTGCAGGTGTCATCGTATGAAATCAGGATGTCAAGAAAATAATCCATGAGATGTGCTTCTATTTCTAATATATTAGGTAGAATATAGCCTGTTTTTATTGGAGTGCTTGAGCCATTTGTAAACATACTTTTATCATTTTCTCTATTACAGTGAGGAATGTATATGTATTACATTGATAGATGTGCTGAGATCATTGACACTAAGCTAGGCTGACTGCAAATCAGCATGGAGAAATGTGGAGATTTGTCAGGTTTGCGTCTCAAGATAGTCAAGACGACACTAAATCCTGTCTACTTACCTTGCTGGTGAGCCTGGGCAACGTAAATTAGAATCAGTGAGGATATCATCATAAAAAAAAAATCCATTTCTTTCATGCGCTGCTTTCTTTCTGGGTTCAGGAAATCTCTCCCCATAACAGATAAATCAGAAAGGAGTTAATTTGTTTTAGCTCATTAAGTAGGTGGGATCAGACGGCTGGAGAGGGATTTATCCGAGATTCTACAGACCTTTTCCTCTCATCTAGAGGTCCAAATCTGGCCTGAGGATGTACTGAACAAAAGTCAGCACTGTCTTGTGACTGTGTGAAAGGAGGTGGTGGGTTTCCATCCCCTTCCTATGCATATGTGAACACGAAAAAAAAAAAAATCAACCCCAGCACCACTTACACTGCTGGAAATCCAAGGAAAAGATGAACACAGCAAGCATCTCCCCCTAGAGGTACTCCACCAGGTAAGGGCTGGAAATATGGGAGCAAAGCGGTAGAGGGAAGCTTACACACCTTTTGCTCTGTAGTAGAGGAAAAGACTTCAAGCTGCAGGAGTGTCCATCACAAATGCTAAATGCACTCTTTTTTTTGACAGCAGTGACTGCTGCAGTTTCGTCCCTCCTTAAAAAGAAAAAAAAAAAATCCAACTCTACTTGACCAACCCTAAATGTCCTGGAAGGGAGGGGAAGGAGACTCCCCTCAACCTGTCCTAGCTGGCTGCTTAGCCACGCTCTTCAGAGGCCCAAAGCTGCGGCTGAATTCGATTTAAGCTCCATTGCTCAAGGTCTCTCCTGAGAAGAGGAGGACTGTAAAAACTCCTTTCTGCTCAGTTTAATCAGATTTCAAAACGAGATGAAGTTTTCCTAGCAGCTGCAGCAGCAGCACCAGAAACCCCAGCGTCCCACATTACAGCCCCTTTCATTGCCGTCAGGAGAGCAACAACACACGGACCCCAAATCACATCCAAGACGGAGACACAGACAACGGCTGGACTGGAATTCGGAGCTTGTCCTGCGGCACCCTCTCCGTCCACTCCCAACCCCCTTCTTTTACTGTGAATTGCTGCCAGGGCTGAGCTAGTCCTCTCTGCACTTTCCCCGTCTCTTCCCGTTCCAGCTGCCCCACAGCTTCTCCTGCTGGATCCGAGCCCCCACGCACCTCCAGTTTGACCTGCACCACCAAATACCGGCAACTGATCTGTGAGACTCCCAGTGCATGGGGAAGCGACCACATAGCACAGGAGCCGGAAAGCCAGGAAACCTGCCCACATGCTTAAGAAATACGGCAAATCAGAGAAATGCAGAGAAGGAAGGTATCTCCCCAAATGCTGCCACCCCCGCTCCAGCTGGGGCATTTAGTGAAGAGAACCGGGGTGGTAAAGGGGGGGGGTCCCCACCACTGGGAGCTCTTCAGACACGGCTGGTTTCCTATCTTGGGGCTCCCCCACAAGGGAACGGGGCCAGGCTGGTCTCCAAAGCTGCGGGACCCCTGCAGCCTCTGCCCCCACCTCGCTGCCCAGGGGTCCCAAGCGCACACAGCCCCTGCCCGCAGCACCCTCACCTGCGGGGGGCTTCTCCTCCCCCCACACACCCAGGCTCCGCGCGTCACTCCTCTCTGGCGCGCACAGCTTCACACCGGGGCCCCTCACGCACGGGCAGCCGCGGCTGCGGCGCTCGCCCCCCACTCCCTGCGCGCAGGTGCGTGCGTGTGAGGGCGGCTGTGCATACGGACACGCGTGTGCGGGCGGGGGCCCCGCGTGTGCATCGGGGCATGCATGTGCCGG
>NW_017728942.1:231318-291984 GCF_001723895.1 Crocodylus porosus
TGGCAGCGCCCGGCGCCCCCGAGCCTCTGCTCCGCCGCCGGGGAGCCCCGGCCAGTGCGGCTCGGCAGGGGGAGGAGAGAGGGGAGGAGAGAAGCGAGGGGGCGGCGCGGGCCGGGGGGCTCCTGGGAGGCGGCGGCCGGCGGAGCCCAAAGCCCGGAGCCGCGCCCGGACCGGGGGGAAACTGAGGCAGGCGGAGTCCGGGCCCCCGCCCGCTCCTCGCGCTGCCCAGGCCCGGGGGTTGCCCCTGCCCCGCGTAGGCAGGGCCGCGTGTGGCACGGGGTGGGCCCACGCGTGTAAACGAAGCCAGAAAACAGAAACCTGCAGCTCGGTGGGAGCAGGCGCCTCCCTTCCTAGCCTGGGCTCCCCCAGAAACCCGGGAAGCAGCAGAGGCGCGGGGGATCCCCGCTCTCCGGAGAAGGCATCCGTCTGCAGCGTGACCAGAAGCACGAGCGGACCTGCACACGGGGGGAACACGCCGGATCTAAGACGATGCTGAATTTAAGATGACCTCCCTCCTCCCAGTTCGATTCGAGACCTGGAATATGTATCGGCACCGTCGTTTTCCAGGTCTCGAATCGAATGGCTGGTCACCTCGAATTCAGCCCCTTTCCCCCCAGCGCTGCAGGGGAGAAGGCAGTGGGGAGGGCAAGTAGCTGGGTTGTGCATGCCACCTCTGCCCCGTCCCCACCTCCCCTGCCAGCCTGTGCTCCAGGCCGGCAGGTTCAGTCCCTGTTCTAGCCTGGGGCGCTGAGCAGCGGGCTGCACACAGGCTGGGCTGGGCTGCGGCCTGCTCAGCACCCCAGGCTAGAGCAGGGACAGGGTAATGGGGAGGGTGGGGCAGCAGAGGCTGCACGGAGGGGAGAGAGGAAGAGGCTGCAGGGGGAAGATGGGGGAGTGAGGGGGGACAGGTAGCAGCTGGGGCTATGGCTCTGACCCTTGGCTAGGGGCTGGAGCTACCCCCACCGCCCTCATACTCCATTCTAAGATGAGGGGCTTTTTCCCCCCATCCTAGAATCAAGTAAATAAATACAGTATTTCTAAATTTCCAGTCAAGTTTGGGGCTCCACTTTGCTGATTGCTTTAGGCAGAGTAAACCATGGAGCCTGCAAACTAACAGGACAAAACGTAGGACAAAAAGAAATGTTATCCCCATTTTACAGGAGAAGAGCTGAGGTGCAGAGAAATAAGGAAAATTTAGAGCAGAGGTGGAAACACAAGTCCCAGTTTAGTGCCTTATCCACATGGCCTTACTAAGGTACTGATTCTAACTGTTTCCTTTCAATATGTGACTGTGTACACAGAAAATCACATACTTCTTTTTTTTTGCTTTATTTGGATATTTTTAACTTGTTTAGATTGAAGAAGACTTTAATCAAAATTGTTTTTGTGAGAGAGAACAAGAAAAATACTTGAACTTTTTATGATGACTTTTATTTAGGAGATTAGTCAAGCACCAGATCCAAAGCCCCACCAAAGAGACATTGCAGAGATTCAGGTATTGTTTATGTTGGCTCAAGCACTAAAGTATTTTTTTCTCCTTCTTCAGACTCAAAGACAAAAGATGATTTGATGTTTGCAACTCCAAATCCCAGAAGAGACGATACCCTGTTGACAGAAAACTATCAGAGGATCCTTGAAACACTATAGAAATAATACTAAAAGAGACTGCACAAAACACGACACATCAAATCAACACCAGGTAAGCTGTGTGTTTATGGGTGCCAACAGGGAGAGTTTAAACTTGAAGAAACTTGTGGTACAGGTTATAGCCTGAGACTGGGGACATAATACAAAGACCCCTTTCCCCACTTCAATACTAACCTTACCCCTATTAGCAGTGCTAACTTTTTTAAGTTAGCAGCAAAATCTTTGTCAAGTCTCCTGAAGCAGGATCAACTTTTAAATATTTTACAAAAAGTTAGGCTTGTTTTTTCCCCATGTGTGAAGTTGTATACCATTCCCATGTCCTGCAGACATTGCTGTCAAAGCCAGGGAGTTTCCATTGCTTTCTAGCTAGACCCCCCAAGTGCATCTGAGCATACTTTGCAGGTGCAGCTCAGCTATGGTGTAAAAGGCTTTTCACTATCTTAAGGATGCCCAATCCTAGGAAGAAGTCTAAGGTTAATTTTGCTCCTGGGCACAAGCTTGAACACTCCCAGAGTCAACTTGTACCAGCTGGAATAGCCCTATAGATAGCATTGTAATTGCCCAGGTTCACCTCAGTACAAGGCAATCCTGCCAGATTTCTAGTACATCCCAGCACACAGAACCAGCTAAAGCATTTTTATTCCAGCTATGTCAGGGGTATAAGTTATAGCCATGTCGGTCTAAGGACATAGGCAGACATGGTTCTTTGGGTAAATCTGGTATATTTTATTAAACCAACTAAAATAGTTGAAAAACTTCTTTGCATCCATCCAGGACAAGCACAGACCAAGTGCAGGCTTCCTCAGCCTAAAGAAAGGTGCTTGCAAAGAAGAATTTTTCCAACTATTTTAGTTGGTCTAATAAAAGATATTGGATTTGCCCAAAGAACCTTGCCTGCCTTATTCCAGCTAAGTGCTTCCAAAAGAGGAGCCAGGATTTGGCTCCCTATTCCTAACTATTCCTATTCTTCTGTCAAAATGAAATAACTCTTTCCTGCTAGAAAATATTCTTTCTCCATATTTTGTAATTTTCCATTAATCAGCTCAGACAAGCATTTATCACCATGTGATTAAGAAGACTTTGTGTTTTTAGCCTAAACAGATGAATGGGGAACTGGCAGCATAATTGCAGTAAACTGTGGTGATGATGATCTACTGATAGCACAGAAACTCTTCTGTTCAAGGGCTCATTAACAGAGCCAGCCTCAGGGATTTATAAGCAGGCATCCTATCTTGCATCTTTAAAAAAAATTAAGTTCATAGTCCTCTTCCTAGCAAATATGTTGAAAAGCTGCACAGAATAAACAGCTGAGATGCAATTGTGGAGGTTAAAAGGAATAAGCATCCAGATTCTGCTTGTGCAGGGAAGGTTGATCACTCTTATGTGGCCACTCCACCTAGTAGCTGTTTGAAGAAGTCATTTAAAGTATAGTGCATCCCACCAAGTCATCTTGCATACCTCCCCAGAAATCCTTAGGCCTGTTTTATGTAAGATGAGTGGGGGGGAGGGGAGGGATGTTGTGCTGTTTTCCAGGGCCATCCACAAATTGCTGCATTTGGGACTGTTCGTTACATTTTGTAGCCCTCTGCTTAGGTGGCTGCTTCCTGGGGAAACTGGTGTGAAACAGGAGTGTTTGCAAGGGGGACACACCCTGCATCCACCACCAGCACTGTTAGCAGTACAAACACTCTCACCTTTATATCTCCAGCAGCAGCTCAGATCAAATGAGCCACAATCAAGTGGAGGTATCTGAATCCCAAGACCTCTGGGCTTGGGCCTGTGCATGGGATGCCTGCCAACGGATTTGGGAGTATCTGATGTCCCAGGGTCAGAGCCTGAAACAGAGGATGCTTGCCAGTTGTAGCACCATACATGGTATTTAGAATGATTGAGTTCTGCCTGCTCAATTGACATGGTTTTTGGGATGATTGAATTCTGCTCCATCGATATGATTTGGAACTGATTGGGCTTTTTTGACCTGGAACATGAAATATGTTAATAAAAAAAACAAATCCCTGTAATTTTACAGCCTTGCATTGCTCAGAGTTTGAAGCCGTAGTTCTTGGAGTATCAGTCTTCATTTTCCCCTAATTCCTAGTAAAGGGCGTTAATTTTATCCCCAGCTAACCCATCACCTTTGCTCTGGGAGAAGCCAGTACTTCTGGGAAGTCTGTTTAGCTCAAGAACAAAGAGGACTCCCAACTCAGTACCAGAAGGGACCTGACACATTATGTTTTTGAGAAGGCTCTTGTTAAAATGTTGGCAGCATATCACTGATAGACTGGCAGCCATGGGAGATTTTGGGGATAGAAAAGTACGTGGTGTTCCTGGGATTTTGTCTTTGGTGAGTATCAAGGACTTACCTCCTTTTAGTTATGCTGCAAGACAAAGAGGTCAAGAATTTTAAACAAAGTAAATGGACAACTGTGTATTAAATGCCTATGTAACTGTGTGCCTAAATTGTATGCACAACTAATATAAATATCCAAGCAAACTGGCTAACTCTATTAACAAAGAATGAATTATAAGGATCTTTGTACCCAGTTAACTGATCTATGCAGTAATTTTGAGGGCAAATTAGGCATAGTAATCATTATTATTACCATTTAGATCAGAGCCTAGGAATTAGGATTCCTGAGATCTGCTTTTCGCTCTTCTGTTGTGTTTTTCTGTGACACTGTTGTATGGCTGGGTGTCAGTTTTGATCTCGATCCTGAAACACCTGCTAAGCCAATAAAACTATCTGATAATGGGGGCACCGAGAAGGCAGCAGATGTACAGGATACCTTTTGAAGAGCTGGAACTTGGGGAGGGCCAGAGAAAGCTGCTGCTCAGACTTCAGTGCATGCCTGTGAAGTGGAGACTAAGTATTAATTGGGTGAAAGACAAATCTGAGAATGAAGCTAAGATCAAACCAGGAATATGCACAAAGGTAACTAGCAGAAAAGAGATAAAATACTGGGTTTCCCCCTATGTTGTCAAATTTCCCCATGTTTGAAGGCACCAGCAATGTATTAAACTGACTTAGTCAAATACTCTGGCTATTTTTAAATGTATCTTGGATTACTTTTAGCTACAGTATGTTGGCTCTGACCAAGAGATTCCAGGTTAGAATAATGGAATTTAGTGAAAGACAAGGATGAAAGGACTTGATCTGTCTGAGTGGCACTTGTATAGGTGTTAATAGGTTTCTTTCTGGATTCTCCATTTCTTTAGATACAGACAACATTTGCAGAATCAGACAGCAACTATTTGCAAACAAAGGTAGCTAGAAAGAGAATAGCAAGTACACGTTTGGGCATGTAAGAAAGGTGATCGGTTGGCTAGAATATTGACTGGCTTCAGGAAATCAGGGCTCAGTTCCTGGCTATGCCATTCATTCCTTGTGCTACCCTGGTTTGCTCCTCACCATCAGTTCCCCACCTGTAAAAAGAAGAGCCTTTTCTCCTATATTACAAGAGCATTGTGAGTAAAACCCCCTGAATGATTTTGAGATGCTCTGATACCATTAGTAAGACGGTCATGTAAGGCTTGTATAAAAACAAAGTATTGAACGGCCACAGCTCGGGTCACTGAGATGCTCTGAATAAAGGCAGGGAATGTTCTGAATGGCCAGAGTTGCCTGTTGAGAGGTATACAGATTCTTGCTACTCACAGAGGGATGGCAAGCTGGCTGCTAACAAGTCCCAGAGATTCATAGAGGACTTACTACCGGCTGACAGTTGAAAAAATAATGAATATTGATTAGGGGCAGGATGCCCTCTGTCAAACACAGAGGGCTCCCCAATGGCAGAAGACAATTCAGGAAAAAGATGACAGAAGCAGAGCTCTAATTGGTGTGACAGGGAGTTAATTCAGATTTTAGTTCTATTGTGAAACAGGTGTCTGAGAGACAATTCAAGTGCAGGCAGACTCATTAAAGGAAAACTCCAGTGTAATAGACAAGATATCCTAATTGCTACATCTAATTAGGAAGAAGAGTAAATTGCTATGAGCAAAACTGTGCATCTGATAGAATATAAACAGATAATTGACAATCAAACAGAGAGCAGCCATCCATCTACATCGACTAACGATGCTGTGTATAAAAAGAAAAAAAACCAGCAGCTTTTAAAGTTGTAAAGATCCCCTAATTTGCTAAATGTTATCATAAAGGGACAATGTCAACTTAAACTGGATTCACACTAAAACATTTGGTAAAAAATACATTTTATAAATTTGAAGACCAATAGGACTATTTTCTTAGAAAATTCCAATGAAATCGTCTTTTTAAGAACAAATAAACTTGACAATAAAAATGACTATTAAAAAGTGATGTGGGTGTTCAGCAACCTAATTTAGGCAGCTGAAAACAAATGCAAGAAGTATATTCCTTACAAGTGACCTGGCTGTTTAAAATTCTTGGGTGTTTAAAAATAAAAAGCATTATGTGTCCCGTTACAAAGAAATATGGAAATTAACAAGCTATGGGATCTGATCGGATGTAAAATGGTACAATTCTATGAAGTTAATTGGAAGTGTGTTAATTCACACCACCTCAGGATCTGGCTAAGGGCTTTTAAACTGGCAGTGTCCCTTTAACCAAGAATGTGCAGGGGGTTCTTTGCTTTTAAAATAGAATTAGCCTCCCAAGAACTCTCAACATCCCTGGCCTCTCCCAGGCATTCAAATCAGAGCTATGTTTTTGGAGTCCTATTTTGCATTATCAAGCTGGACCTGTTTCTGAGGAGCATCCATATAAGGGCAGCTTCTACTGAGACAGTGAGGGATTGTTTTTAATATTAGAGATACTGAAACAGGAGCAGATGCTTCTAAGATCATTTTATAAATCGATATTAGTAAGTATTTGCCTGACTTGCATGCTACAGCTGGCCACTGATGCTTTTAATGCTTCGCACCAACATCTGCACAAAGATCACTGAAGGGAGAAGATTTCCAGTTGCCTTTTTTGCCCCAGTAGGACTGTTTCTGTCACTTTGTCATGTTGACTAGTACCATACTTTGTAAATGTTCCTCCTGAAATAAGTGGGGCTCTTGCAAAGTATTGGAGTAGTGTAGTGTGCTGCCCAGCACAGGGAGGGAAGGGATCAAAGCCTTACTGCATGTTATTTGTCATGGGACATGCCTGCAGAATATGTTCCTCACAATTGTGCAGTCAAATCACTTGGAGTGTCGATGTTTGACCAGCTTCTTGTATAAGTAAAGCCAAGGAACGTGTCCACTAAACAAACGAGAGTGAGGCATTTGCAATGAAGTGCAGTGCTCATAAATGCATGGGTGACAGCTACAGCCCTGGCTTTGTCAGTAAAGGCACAGATGAAAGCTCGTGAGTCAGAAGCATATACCAGGCTTTAAACACCGGTTCCTGTGCTTTACCTTCTACATCCATCTCTGATCCTGCATGCCAATGGCAATGCTGAAGTGGCAAAAAATATTTTTTTTTCCTAAGTATGCACAGCAAGGATACTATGGGCTAGATTCTTTGTTGGTGCATTTGGCATAGCTCCCCTAAAGATATGCAGTTGTACTGACCTCTGCTAGCTGAAATCCTGGTCTCCCCTGTACAGCGGTTGAGGTTTACTTGATTAATTCACTTTCACAGATCATTCCCTGTAGTGTACCTTTAAACTCTGGCCAAATGCAGACCAGGTACAAATGATGCCTGAAGTAAAATTGCATCTCCAGAAACCAAGTCTGACTTTAGCCAATGATACTTGGTGCTGTTAAAAGGTCTTAGAGATCAAAGCCAGACCTCTGAAATAACTGGCTTGACAGGCCTGGAGATCGAAGGCCCCTATTCATTCCCACCACAGGTACAGCAGCAGTACAAGTGTCCCTGCCTGGGTTCTCCAATGGGAACTATCCTGGTGAGAAGGCGACCTCAGTCTTTCTGTTTAAATGGCCACCTATTGCCATTTATAAAGATATATTTTGTGATATGTGTATCCAGAGCACCAACAGAGGATGTTGTCTGAGCCAGACTGAATTGTAGTGGTGGTCCATAAGCCATTATCAATTTCTTGGACCCAGCCAGTCTCTCTGATGAAACATTTTCTAATGGGTAGAGTCAAGATCTAGATTTCTGGGGCTGACCCTTTCTTGCAAGCTTTATTTCCTCATAAAACAATCATGTTAGCAGCCTTGTGACAACAGGGTATAGCGTGCATTACAGCCCTAACTAGCTCTTCATGAGTTTTGTCATTCAGTGAGTGAATTAACCAACCATTTCAATCCACTAGGGCTGCTTAAGTGATTGAAGCAATGTTTCTGGCTGCTTTATCTTTAACTGAGAGATCTGTGAATGCACCACATACAACCACAAGCCACTCCAGCTGTATAAAAATGCTGTTAGGTTCTGTGTGTTATGACCCCTCTTTGAGATGGCTAGTTCCAGCTGTATTACATACATCTCTTGCCTCGCTCAGTTTATTACTGGATTTAGAATTTTATTTTAAGAAGGGAAAAGGTGAAGGAGTCCAGAATTGCATTAAGGGATTGTATAGTGGTATAGCTAAGAGGTAATCTGTGAATTTATTGGATTTCAGTGGTTTAGTTGTACACATGTTTAATTTTTAAATTAGATGAGGTTAGCTAGTACTCCTCTGTGAGTACTTTAGTCATTCTTAAAAGCATTGATTCACTTCAAGTCAGAAAAGGTTGTACATTGTGGCTGATCTGTTAGGCTGAGATTAGATTGAAATCTACAGATCTCCTGTGTCTTGGCTTGTTAGTGATTGGTAATGGTATTTGATTAATCACTACTGATGTATTTGGCCCCCTTCTTTGACTGTTGAGGGCTTGTTAGTATGCTTGTTAGTGCTGTGAATCTAATTGGGCTTTATCAGAATATCTCAATTAGCCAAAGGTGTTAATATAGCCTACAGCAGCCCAAATTGCCATTATATTTTCTAAACTACATCTATTTCTTTACTTGTGGCTTGTGGTAATGTGTTGCAGTGTGAACATGAAGGGAATACCCTTGTTTACACAAAGTCTCAAGTTTTACTTACATTTTTACTTAAATTTTATCCCATATGGTAAGCACTTTGTGTTAAATTTAGGAAAATGTAATGCTGTAAAAGTGGCTGCTATTATGTTATCCTGTAAATAGTCCTGTACACTCACCTTTTTTAATGTACTTTCTGATGCAGTAGCTAGGTAAATGTGTATAGAAAAGAAACTTTTGCTTTACTGTTCTTGCTGTTTGTGGCATTCTTTCCCAGGCCCTACCACAGTCGTAGAAGCAGTTCCCTTGGTCTATAGCAAGAGGACAATGCTATGTATAGGAGAGATTATTGATTGAAGTTTGTGGAAAGCTACACAGATGTGATAAGGATAGTTGAGTTACATGAATGGCAATATCTAGCACCTACACAAATAATAAACTAATCTTCACTGTTCTTCAAATTTTGGTACTGGAGAAAGTCAGGAACAAAGGATTAATGAAGGGTAGGAAAAAGAACCCACAAATTTTGAATCCCTATTTCCTGTCATAAGAATTAACCTGCAGTTTTACTTTGTCTTTGTATGAAATCATGGATATACTTTGCATGCATACACATGCTGATGTGCTCTCCAAATGTTAGCTGAGATTCTCAATACATATAAAGCAAAAATTAAAGCAAAGATGCAAAGAAATCCTGTGTCTTTCCTAACAGCATTCCTTATAGACTGGCATTGCAAGTTATACAGTGCAGTAAATCTGTACAGTACATTAGAGAGAAAAATGAAGGATGTAGCCCAGACTCTGAGGTACTTACAGTTTAGGATAAGCCATGTGCATTTGAATAATTTCTTTGTAACAAATTGATGATGATAAAAACATCCAGTGTTGGCCTATATCTGTACTTACCCTGCAGAAGTCTTGGCAGCAAGTAGCAGGCACCCCTGCCAAACTACCCATGTGCTTCTGGTGGCTCCATGCAGGGGCTGTGCTAACAGAGGAAGGGCCCTGCTGCAGCCAGAAGAAGGAGTGTGAGCACGTAGCTTGAGTTTGGTGCAGAAGCCTTATTCTACTTGGCAGAGACAGAGACTGGCAGAGAGGAGGGCTCTGCTGCTGCAGAGGAGCTGTGAGTGTGGATGTGCTCAGAGTGTTGCTGTCAGAACACAGCTTTGCTGGTCACATCAATTAAGTTTTGCACGCTACAAGGTAACTTGGATCCAAAGATCCAAGAATACCTGTACAGTTCTGCAAATGAAGAGTGAATGAATGAATGAAGCTCAGAACTTGGCATAACTAGACTCATCTGATCAGATGTCTTAGTTCAAAACAGGAAAGTAATTTATTTCCATTAGAAAAAACTGTCAAAAGAAAACAGTTTTTTCATATGTGACATATCTTGACATTTAACTGTTAGCCTGCCTGGTGCCTTCCAGGCAATCCAAAGATTTGAGTGCATCTGTGTGTACATAATCTGTTCCCCTATCTCCACTGTCTCAATGAACTTAGGAGTGAAATGTTCACAATAAAACATTAAACAATACTTTAGCACCTACAAAAAATGGAAAGCAGCTAAGGGAGTACTAGGAGCTGGGAACCCCTGGGGTCTAATTCTGCCTGTACCATGGACTCATGTCTATGGATAAGATACTAAGCCTCTACCTCACTTCATCACTCTAAAATGAGTATGATACTTCTCTACTTTGGGGGAAGTTTGGCAGATGAGTCATTGCAGAGAGATTAAAAAATGTGAAGTTGTTGTTAGCGTGATTGCCTTCTAAATAAACTCTCAGGGCTGAAAATTCTTCGTGTTACTCTTGGCATCTAAGCAAGAGCCTCCTCTTAAACACATTGAGCGCTGAGGACAAATATATGAAGAGAATGGTGACAGGAAGTATAGTACACAATAGTGTACTACAAAACTTGAATAAAGAGAAAAAGTCTGTCTGATTAATCAAGTCTAAGTGCTAATCCCTACTCAGCACAAAATACTGCTGCACGAGGAGTGTTGATCAAAAATCTGAGTTCCAGGGAAAACAATGCAGGTCTGAGTTTGGGGACTCTGGAAGAATTTTTTTTTTATTAAGAACTTATCTATCAAAAGGAATCTCTCAGCTAGCTGCAAGAATCTGATTATGGAAAGCATGGGATTTCTCTTATGCAAATTCACACCTGCTATAAACTTGTAATAATATACAAAAATATCCCAATGGTGTTTCAAATATTAAAGGCTCAGTAAGAAGGGTTTTTAAAAAGAGACACTTTACCATAAATATTATCAATTTACCTTGCAAATATTATGACAGTGGATAACTTAGGTGGTACTCTAGTGAAAATAATTGTGCTGGCAGTTTTTTATTTTGAGAATGTGAAGTTGAGTAGTTAGCACAGAAGCCAGAGCTCTGGTGTCTATTCCTGACTTTGTTTCTGATTCATAGTGCACCTTTGAGCAAGTTAACCTAAAAATGCACTGGGGACTGGAAGAACTCGGCAATGAAGAAAGATTAAAGGTACCAGGAAATAAATCTGATTTTTGTTTTTAGTCTCTCTGGCACAGAGAGAATAAAAATGAGCCACAAAAAATAGGTGAAGAAACCCCTTGGTCCTGGAGCAGTGCCTACACTGATCCTAATGAAAGTCTGCATACACAGTGGTTTGCATCAATTTGTAGAGTGGTCCAGAGGCAGAGAGATGCCAGGACATGTTGGGAATGGAAAGGATGTGGTCATTCAGTGAAGACTGTGGGTTGCAGATCAGCCTATTGGCAGCCTGGGGTGGGCTGCTGTAACTTAGCAGAGCCCCCAGTATGCTGCATAAAAGCACAGCTAGGATTGTAAAAAGATGGAATAGATGCTTAAAACTAAACTGGACAAACCACTAGTTAATGTCCTGTAAAGAATAACCCTGCATTGACAGAAAATGCAGTAGGAGATGTAATGGGATTTGCCTTGAGTGCCTCATTATCATCACTTGTGACAAGGAAAACCTGTATGACAGAGGAGCTGTGAAGCTTAATTTACTGCCTGTAAAGTGTGTGAAGATCCCTAGGTAGAAAGCTGCTATTATTATTTATTTTATCACGCTACATAAAAAATACCTAGTGGCACATTCAAAATGAGCCATCAGGGGACCCTACTAGAGAAACAATGTTTAGGTTTTACATTAAGTATCATTGACAGATACAGATTGGGAACATGTTCCAGACATGAGCAGGAAACCAAATTGCAAGCTGAGGAGGTAGTGAAGCCTGAAAGAACCAAATTTGTTTATATGCAAATGAGGGAGTTGTTCACAGAAACATGAATCAATGACAGGACATGTGTACAGAGACTAGGAAATGTATTACCCAATCTCACGTGAAGAGGACAGGGATACTTACTCCTCTCTCTTGTGTACACCTAGTTTGTTCCTGCTGAATAAACCATCACGTACAGCAAATTGTTCTCATCAATAATCAAAATGGGAGAGGCAAAATAATGTGACAAAGTGGAGGGACCCAGGTTTCCAGTGTAAAATTGCTCTGGGGATTTTCCACTCAAAAGAATGTGATCTTCAAGCTGCTCATTTAAAGATGAATCTGTCTAATTGTTCTGTGTCGGTGGGAGAGGAATATGGAGACACTGAGGGCTGGTCTTACCCTTCCCAGCACTTCAGACTGGAGTTCCTTCAGCAGTGGGCAGCCCAGGGTGGAGGGAGAGAATTAGAGCTATTATTCCACACAATCACTCTCCTGCGAATCAAGAGACTCAGGGAGATAGAAGGCATGTGCGAGGAAACATATGATGCAGCAGAGGCCATTATGTTACGTCAGTAGGAAATGGAAATTCAGCTCCTGCTACACAAAAGAGAACACGGTCATGAATCTGAAAAGCGACTAGAAATAGCAGCACGTCCTGAAAGCTGCCAAGAGCAGCAATGGGGAGTCATGAAGAACACCAGTCAGCAGTGCTCTGCGTTCAGAGCTGTATGCTACCTGGCCTGTGTTGTCAGTGAGCTGAAAGGAGGTTCGTCCTTCAGTCAAATGAAAAATTAGTTAATGGGTGTATTCATTGTACAAGGGAACACGGAGACAATCAGAAGGGAACTATTTCCATACTAGCCAGGATTAATGGCTCAGAGTGCTGTCCAAACAGCTCTGTCTGATACTGGGGATATCTGCAGGCAGCAAAAGGCTCGGTACCAGATGCAGCACACTATCTCCTCCCTGCAGGCCGATGTTGGCGTACTGGGGCAGGGGAGCTTACTAAAGGAAGAGCCAGCCTATATTTAGACTACTCATTGGAATAATCGAACGTTGGGGGCACAGACAAAAAAGCAATGGGTGTGATATAAAACCATAGATGGATAGATAAACACTTACCTGCCTGATCAGTAGTAATAAAGCTTAGCAGTTACATAGTACCTCACTATACTATATCAACTTTAATAAATAAAATCTCAAGAGATTGATAAGGGCTACTTACCCCATTTTAAGGATTTTCAGTATAATCTGCAAGGGTCATCAGCACAGTTTTTGAAAGCAAAACCTTAAGCATTGTAGCACAGCTCTTTGCTATTTAATTTAATGGAGTAAAACTTTTAGTTGAGAGCAGTAGTAAACCATTATCCTATGGTGCAATAGGTGCTAGAAGAAGACACTGCACACACTTTGCTAGTGTTTTACACGTGCAAAAATATCTATATGATTGCACATGTTATGAGTGCAACTGCATATACAGTCATTCACTAGCAATTTTTGCATGTAAAGTCAATAAATTGCTGCACAAATTATACATGCAACTCTGTGTACTGAAAATCTAGGTGGCAAATAGGTTAATGACTGTGCCACTGTCTCTCATCTTGACTTGGGAGAGGCAGCAGGTGTTTCTAGCTACCAGTCTCCTTCTGTAACCTCTAGACAACACAGTTTCCCTCCAGCAAACATGCTCCCTTTCTGAACATCAAAATAGCCTTCTCATTTTTCCAAGCACAAAAGTCCACAGAGAGTAGTCGAGGTGGGCAACAATACCCATCAACCAAAACTAAAATGGAGGTTTCATTTCAGGAGCTATGTAAATATAAAAAGCATTACCTTGAAATTGGTTTCTCTCTTTCATAGTTTTTCACTTAAAAGTTCCGCTCCATTAAGCTTCTCTCTAATGTTTATCGCATCTGTAGAACTATTTGATGAATCCTTTTTCCGTGTGCACCTCAGCCTGTGCTGATCATTCATTTTCATTTGACAAAGTCATTTCTTTCTGCCCTTTGAAAGAGAGCCTTCTGCAAATACCTGTGTTGTGCTGATACTATGCAGCAGGCTACAGAGATCTTTATATACAATAGTGGCTTGAGCAGGAGGATTGTGAATTAGGACTGCTGGATTGTGGCTCAAGCTTTGCCCTTAAATTTCTCTGTGACTTTTGGGCAAGTGACTTAACTTCTTTCTGCCTTGGTTTCTCTAATTGTAAAATAGTGATAGCACTTTGCTACCTCCTGCAAGGGCTATAAGGCTAACCCAGCCTATCCAACTGACCCAATTCCAATTAGCTAATACATTTGAATCGGGTCATATGTCGACTCCTCTGCTTTCTTTGACTTAGCATGTCTTGGACCTCCCCCACCCCCAGCCCTGTGATTTTTGAATTGGGTCTGCCACAAGCCAGTGTTAAATATTAAAGAAATACCGGCTGATGTTCCACTGACATTCATTCAGATTAATCAATGGAAAAAGCTTTGGTAGCCAGTGTGGTTCTGCAGTGGGGTGTAGGTCAGACTAAGCCATGGGTTGATGGCTTTTAAAAATATCGAGTCTTTTATGAGGAGTGATCTATAAAAGTAAGCAGTCATGGATGAAAAGGATAATTAGTGAAGAAAAAAAAGCCCCAGGGTGCCAAGCTGGTAAGCATTTGAAAATAAAAATAAAAACATGTGCAAATATACAATAGCAGTAAATACAATGGAAAATAGAGAATTGATTCATTAAATTTAAAAAAAAAAGCCTTGGAATTGAAGGTAGGGTGCAGGGGATTGCCAGGTAGTTAAGTGGCTGTTTTATGTCTGTCTTTACAGCTGGAAGAGAGATGGTAAATTTAATAGATTTCATAGATTTTTAGGGTCAGAAGGGACCTCAGTAGATCATCAAGTCTGATCCCCTGCCCTGGGTAGGAAAGAGCGCTGGGGTCAGATGACCCCAGCCAGGCGTTTGTCCAGTCTCCTCTTAAAGATCTCCAAGGTAGGGAAGAGCACCACCTCCCTTGGGAGCTCATTCCAGATTGTGGTCACCCTTACCAAAATGTTTTTTTAAAGTATTTCCCATCTTCAATGAATACCACAAACACTAACTATGCTCTGGAGGAGGGTCCCCTTCTCCATTTGGAGAATTTGGCAGAGACTGGATGGAAGTTAACAGAGCTTGTGTAAGATCAAGGCATATTTAACTACCGTTCAGATCGCTGGACCATTTCCTTTTAGACAGCATGTGAAGAGTGGAGAACAAGAGTTTCAGTGGTCTTCAAGGGTCAGTGGTTTTATACAGCTAAAGATGAACTAGGTGGCATTTAAGGGCTTGCTCCTTTAATATTTATTTCAATGGCAAAATTGAATTTCACGTCCTCTCTGATGAGAGAGGTTGGATTCTTAGGGATGGGAAAATCTCAAATGTTCCCACAGACAAGGTTCAAACCAAAACCTTGGATGTAAACAAAGTTGAGGTCTCTGAAGGTCTGGGGTTGGAACTGTGCCACGAAGCTCCAGCTCTTCTCTGTGTGTAACATAATTTGAGCAGAGCAAAAAAGTACAGAGCAGTTGCTGCATCTTTATACAGGTAACAGCTAATCATCAATAGTCAGGCAAATACGGTAATTTAGTTGTCTCTGCTGAAGATAAACTCCCAATAACTTCAGTGGGGAATGTACCTCATCTTTATAAAGGGAAACAGTTTGCCAGCTGTTTCATTTGATTGAATTTATTGCATGTTTTAATGTTTGCTCTTCAGGATCCAAATACTTTGTGAGTGTGTGTATATGTGTGATTTGTTAATAAAACAGCCCATAATAATTGCAATGGCACTGGACTGTTTGTAGTCTGCCTTCTTGGTCTCTTGCCTCTACCTACCCTCTGTCACCTCCTGGCCTGTTTGTGGGAGGAAGTGGGTTTTACCCCCATGGTTTTGAATCAGCTAAAAGAGAGTACAAAACAGATGTAAAATGCTGCCCATTCAAAATAGCTATTTTACACCCCCTGTATGCTTCACAAGGTTTTTCCAGGCTAGCAGAGAGGGGAGGGTTACAGTGCAAAGAGCTTGATTAGATAAGTGTAACTCAGATTAAAACCTCACTTAATACCAATGTAATCTAAAATTAAATAGGTTTTTAATTCAAGTAAATTAGCTATCTCAATCAAAGCAACCAACCTTTTTTTTTAACTAGCCTAGACATGCCCTTAATGATAATACAAGGTGCAAAGTAAGGAGAATCAAGCCGGGAGGATGAGGAGATAGAACCTAGAAATCCCCAATTCTCCATTTCCGACTCTGGGGAGGATTTTTTTCTAGAGGTTCAAGAAGTAATCTGTGAATCAGGAGTACTGGGAACAGATCCTAAGCCAGTATAAATTGCCATAGCTTCATTTGTATTCATTAGAGTTGCAAACATTTAAAGATGCAGATAGAAGTGCTGCTCCCTGGTTTAACTCATGGCACTTCACAGAAATTGTCATGAGTTAGACAGATCCTCCTGACATAACAGATATTAGCTGTTGGGTTGGCAGGGTGGGGGATTGAAGCGACCCAGGAAGAGTCTCTATAGGCTTTGCAGGGACAAGGCAGGGGAGGGAGGTCCATTCTGGGGTTTCCCCACTGCACTGGAGTTGGGATACAGATGGGTTGGATTCCCCCACCTCAGGGGGCCTCCAGTCCACCAACCCCACTCTCCAGTGCTGACTGGGCAACCCCCAGAATGCGCTCCCTCTGCTGCCTTCCCCCCAGTCCCGTTCTGAAAACAGCACCGGCGCAGTGTTGGGCTACATCAGCCCTGCCCTGCTCCCATTGCCTGCAGACACAGGTCAATGAAGGTGCTTTGCTTTGGAGCACCTTCATCCGAACCCTCATGTAATGAGTGTTCAGATTGTCATGGGACTGTGCCTTTTTAAAGCACTCTGCATCCATGCACTTGTGTTTGGTTACAATGGTAGAGTGCTTTCAGGGGCCAGATTGGGCAAAAATTGTCACTTCTGTCTGCACCTTCAGGTGAACCAGAACTCCCCATGGAAAAGAATTCAGCAATGACGGGTGTGTACAGGAGTTACTTTTTCACCATTTAAGGGGCTTTATTGCAGTGACTTAACAGAGATGCATGGCTTTACAGCACTTTAAAAATGGGTATCGCAATTTAAATTAGCCATTGTTAACTGAGATCTTAAATTTGAAGTAGTGTATTTTACAGCACTTTAAATAACTTCTGTATACTGGAGCCTGCCTAAAGTCACTTCTCTGTGGAGTGCTCCCTGCATCCTAGCCTGGAGAGTGCAGTGAGACTCAGAGCTCTGCGCCCCCTCCCCCCACAAAAAACTGCACTTCAGGCGAAAAATGACAGTTTCCCCTGTCATGTTTAAGAGTACTGTACATTTATAGTGCTATAAAAAGTGTTCTAAGTTACAGCGGTATAAAATGTGCACGGAGCACTTCTGTACACACCAGAGGAGTCTAAGTCTATCCTAACTGTAACTTGTTCTGTTTATACAACCCCCTGGAATACAGGTGGCCCCAAATAGCACTCAGGGAATCCCCTCTTTAAGGAAACCAAATCCAATACTAATATCCAGTTCTCAGGACATGTTTTGCTATTAATTAGAAACCAAAGAAAAGAAATAACTGCTGTTGCTTATGCAGGCCCCTCTAGCTAGAATCTTGACTAACCGAAGACTGGATATTTGCTCATTTCCTAAGAAAATGAAATTGGAAGACTACATGTAGCAAGGGCTCCTGTTGATGCCTGGCATCCCTGTTTTACAGGGATTGTTCTGAAAAACTAGCTGATTTTTGATATGTTCTGCAAAATCCTGGAATGGAATGATCCTGGAAGATTTATTTCAAGTTCTGCTGTGTAGTCTTTGACAAATCACAGCCTCTCTGTGACTCAGTTTCCCCTGCTGTAAATGAGGACAGTCGCATCTAATTACTACACAGGGTTATATGAGGTTCCAATAATTAAATGTTTGTGCATTGCTCTTAGATCTTGGCAGAATTAGTTTTACAACCCAGCAAAGTAATATATTTCTCACTGTCTCCCAGGCACATTCTGTACCTACTCATCTTGTATATTAGTTTACCGTGCTTCACTGTGTCAAATGTCTGACAGAAATCAGTGTCTGTCGCTTCCCACTTGCCTCTCTGCTCAGTGTATTATTGTGTTATAAAAAACGATTCCCACCACATTTGCTGCACAAGATTTAGCTGTGGTGAAGCCTGCTAGCTGGTCTTTATCAACTTGGATTTCTCCTAATGTTTTTGTGATCTCATCCCTTATTACTGTCACTAGGATCCCAGCTATCACTGAGGTCAGACATGCTGGTCTATAATTTCCTGAGCTTACTAGTGCTGAAGAGGCAGCCAGACATCTTTGTGGTGTGAGGTGGGAAGAGGCTGGAGAGGAATGATGCATGAGTAACAATGCAGGGTACAGCTGTGTGTTGCACAACCAACCTCCGACCTCTTCCTACCTTCCATTCACCAGATGTGCTTCTGCATGTGCTGAACCTGGGTACACATGCTGGGTTGGGGTATGGGATAAAACACATGCTGTGGTTTTGAAATATGTTTCTAGTTCCCCATATCCAATTGGAAGGAAAACAAATTTCCCACAAAATTATTTTTTGGAGGAAAAACAATCAGCTTGAGTAGATTGAAATGTCAACTTTTAATTTTATGTTATTTGTCATTTGTTATAAATTTCAAAACACGACTCCTTTTTCAAAACAATTCATTGAAATGTTCCTTTCAAACAAAGCAGTAGTGGAATGTTTTCATCTCATTGAAACCCTTAATTTTTCTGTGTCTCACAGGCATATTCAGTGCCTACTCATCTTATATATTAGTTCAGTTTGCTTCACTCTGTCAAACATTTTACCAAAACCAGAGTCTCTGTGTTTCCACATTTTTTTTCAAAGTGAAATTTCAATAAGACCAACACATTTGCATGGAAAGTTTTGGATGGAAAATGTTCTATCAGAAATTTTTCAAGCAGTTCTATTGAAAAATCACTATGCATAGATGAAGTTGGATGTAATATGTTTGTCCTTGAGGTAAAAGGACAACTTCCTGAGCTCTAAGAGGTAACAAAACCTTTTTTCCTCACTGTGGCCCAGTCAACAAAGGGCAACATCCCTCACTCCATGCTTATCAGCATGTAAAGGGCTCTGGGCGATGCAGAAATTCAGGTGCTCTGTGAAGCACAAAGGCGGGGGGGGGGGTCTGGCTGTCTGATTTACATGTAATTACTTTCAACACTCTCCTAATTTATAGCAGAGATGGACTGAGCTGGGGGATGGAGTAAAAGGTCTGGGTATTGCTTTCATAGGTTTTTTTTTATGGAGTTATCTCAAAGGGAGCAGACCTGCTGTGATGAAACATCATTCACTGACACAGCGAGTCCTTGTGTCCTCTGTCTGGGATGTCTCCTTGGTAGCTACCCCAGCATGCTTTTCCAGGCAGAACTGTGGAATGGTTGTCCCATTCTGTGCTTTATTAAAGGTATTTGGGCAGTCAAAGCTTAATTCCCTGCTTCATTTTCAGCAGAAACTCTGTCAACCTGGAAGATCTCCCTTGTCAGAGAAACTCTCATGCAAGGGTAAGTGCTTGTATGGTCACCTGGAGGGGAGCAGCAACCATTGTTCCTGCCTCTTCCCCAAACTGGACAGTGCACAGTTAAGGGAAGAGGTGGGGGGGCTTTGTCCTGCTGTTCTCCCTGCCTTGGGGGGGAGTGTGGGCATGGGCATGAACTTCCCTCCTGCACAGCATTTTTAAGAGCCCCACACCCACAATCTATGTCCTAGTGCCCCACATAGGAAGCACCTCACGCCACCTTCAAAGCCTGTGCCCACAGATCTGTCAGGGTCCCCAGTCTGGGAAAGGGGGAGGCTTTTCTCCACTACTCCAGTCCCCCAGGACTGGGAGGAGTGGAGCAGTCTGCTCCCTGTGCCTTCCCCATACTGATCACCAGCAGAGAGCAGGAGAGAGGGGGCAGATGCAGGCTGAATGGCTGTGCTGTTCCCTCTCCTGGAATGGTTTCTAACAGGGGAAATTACTCAAAAATTCTCCTCACTAGAAATTAAAGCTGGTTCAAGGCCTCTGCAACTGCCCCTTGGTGCAGCCGTTAAAGTTCACAACTTCTTGCCATTGCACTGCAACCAGGAATCTGTGCAACCAGGCTGGGTATCTAATTTCCTGAACTACATAGTCAAAGACCTATTTGTACAGGCAAATGTAGAGTCCTGTATGCAGAAGCATGCATGGGTTGTAGAGGTGCTTTGCTTTAGCTCTACAGAGGGAAGAAGTGGGATTTCAAAATGTTTCAGTCTGTTAATTTACTAAATTATTCTACAATAACTTTCTATTCTATTCTCCCTGTCCCAGCTCCCAGGGCTGTCTGGTTGGCCCTCTCAACACTGGTGACACTCTCACAGTCTGGTAGGGTCTCACCTGGTGATTGTGGGTCCTGGTGATTAGGAAGGTCTTTGCAGATCAGCAGATGCCTTATAGTGACATAGAAAACTGTGAACGTATCTGGCATATCCCACTTGACAAGAAGTTAGCTCTTTGGTTCACCAAAGCTACAGAGCACAAAGCCTGTACATCTTCCTCTCTTGGACTGCTTCTCTGGTATTTCCTAAGGGATTTCCAGGTGTGGCTGAGAGGGGGACAGATAAGCCAGATGGGGATCTTAGAGCCAGAATCTTGGGCTGGGAAGGCTGGGAAACCATCTAGTAGGTTATAGCCATAGCCCCTTTGGACTTCCTTCTGCTTTTCGCCTTCTTGGATGAGCAGTCTTCCAGTGATCAGGCCTTGGGTGCCACTTGCTACCATGACCTGATTTGGCCAGATCTACCACTGATGCACATAGATGCTTTATCCTCTTAGTTTGAAACAGGGCCCAAAATCACAGGACCCAGCTCCCTATCCCAGCCCCCTCCAGGACCTTCCAAAGAAGATGGTGCTCTTCTCCCTGGCTCTCACAGCTGCTGCTTCCTCAGTCACCAATGATGGAAAAGTATGAGGGTCTAGATGGCAAAAACATGCAAAAAAAAAGAAGGAGAGATCTTGCACTAGCCCGTCCCAGCCTATTTCCCTACCTAAGAATAAGAATAAAGCAGGGATACTCAACTCCTGGCCCATGGGCCAGACCCATCCCCCTGCACTATGTCATCCGGCCTGGGGGCATCCCCATAAAAACTTGGCAGTGAGGGAATGGTGGAATCACTTCCCTGCTGTCAAATTTCTGGACCCACGGAAGCCCCATGGGCCAGATACTGCAGGGTAGTGTGGGTGCTGATTCTGGTGTGCAGGGCTGGACACAGAGCTCTGGGGCCCAATCCCAGGATGTGGGGGCTGGGTACAGGTGGCACAGAGCTCCAGGGCCCAATCCCTGCATGGGGGCAGGCTGATGTGATACAGAGCTTCAGGGTCTGATCCATGCATTCAGGGGCCAGGTAAGGCCATGCGAGGTGAACGCAACATGGGGCCTGAGCCTGGCATGGGGGTCCAGTCTAGCCTGTGTACCAGCCCTGCACCCCTCATCTAGCCCACAGGGTCGAAAGGTCAAACACCAATTGCATACAGCACTCTGGACGCTATTATGCAAACTAAGGAGAGGAGTGAATCCTGTCCCCATGGCCCCCTTAACCACCCCGCAACACTGAAGTTCACTGAACACTTCAAACTCAAGCTGGTGAGCACCTTTGAATGAATATAAAAGATATCAGACTCACCCAAAGAACTTTGTCTGCCTATGTCCTTAGACCAACACGGCTACAACCTGTATCCTTTTACCCTGAACAGAACCAGTTTTGGCACAGTCTCTAATTTTTAGAAAATATGTCTGCAGTTAATTCCCTTTGGAGATACACTGGTTTAAATAGATATTTGCTTGTCTGTTCTATTTGTTTCTAATTCATATTCCCTTGGAAATCTGTCAACTCCCTTTGTGCATACTGTGCTCCTCCAAATTAGAACCTACAACTATGGTATTTCAGGAAAGATTCACTTATGCATGTGGACTCATTAGATATCACTTCATTATCTTGCTCAGTCTTTTAAATCAATTCCTCCTCCTTCCCTTTGAAAAACTGCCAGGCCAATACCTTCCTCATTTTATCTCCCTATTTGTAGTACTACATGGCCTTGGTGTTATGTACTATGAATTGTCTTCCCTGAAGGCAAAAGCTAAATGATATTTCTCTTTCTCATGTTTTCTGAACTGTAGCGTGATATTTTTTTAAATGATACTTTCATGCCTAGTCTAGTGTTAATGTGCTCTCACACATCCCAGCGTAAAATAAGAGCATCTCTATTGCAATCAGTAGAGATATGCTGGTGAATACCAGAATTATTTCTGTAGGACTTGTGAGTATAGAGGGAGCAAGATCAGCCCTCTGGGCTTCATATCAGTGCTTTTAAAAGACATTCCCAATGGGAATCTCTCTTAAATATTTTTATTTACCTTGCATTTATATTTGTATTTGTATTTATCTTTATTTGCTCAGTGGCAAGTCATTATTTTGGTGTTTTTCAGCCTAGTTCCAGGGGGACAAATATCTCCCATCATAAAAGCCATCACCAAAACTAACTGGCAAAGTGTCAGCAGAGTAAGGAGACACTGGGACCCAAAGGGTCTCTCCCTTCTCTCAGAAAGATTGTGCCTAAAAGACAGTGACGCACATTGCCAAGATAGCCTGCTGGGGGAGAGTTTGTATTGCCAGATTCTTTCTTGCTTCCCAGGCCACAGACTGATAGCAAAGCGAGGCAGAGGTCACACGCACTTTTTAATGATGCACTAGAACCACTCAGGCCACTGTCCTCACCCGGACAGCTGAAGCTGGAGGAGCCAGGGTCAGTTCAGGGCCTCCTGGAACAGGGGTTTTCTGTGCTGGGAACCCTCTCAGTGGAAGATCTTCCTGAAAGACATTAGAAGAAACCAAAGTCATGCTGTTTTTAGGGCATGGCTCTAAATCATGCCTCTTTGCAAAAGCCTTTCTCTTTCACAGTGAAAACTGGAAGACCAGGCTGAGGGAGCATGTGTGTGTCCACAATTAAGAAGGCTAAGTTTAGAAGTGGTAAAGGAAAGAGTTCCTTTGGCACCAAACTTAATGCAAAGTCTCAAACTATACATGTGATGCCTGGACTGTAAATCACTCTAGGAATTGCTGCCTTTTCAATCGCTCTAGGAATTGCTGTGTTTTCTGAACTAGCAAAGAGACCCTAAAACCTGTTCCCTCTTCCACAGGTCTGAAGGGCCTGGCCTCCACGGAAACACAAATAGGAGTCAGACAGTCTGCAGCCTTTTCCTTCCTAGAACTCCTGGACATGCATCTGCTGTGAAAGTTATTTCAGGCCTGAGGCGGTAGAAACCTGTACCTCTGCAGAGATCCTCATAGTCCAGACCAGACCTTCAGGCAGAGCGCAAAAGGCACACTGCAGCAAGAGATGCACATTGCTCATTTATTGTAGCAAATGGCATTGAGTTTTGCTTACATATAATAATTCAAGGTGTCATAAAGCCTTGGTTGCGACCACATGCATTCTGCAGCTGAAAAGTTGTGTACCAGAATCTCCATTTATTGCTTTAAAAAGCACATCTCTAGCCCTCACAGTTGTCTGAGAAGCCTTGGAAACTACTGTCAACAATGGTCTCTGGGCTCACAAATAGCCTGCAACAATAGCTCTGAAATGTGAATAACCATAATCATCAGAGGCATCAGCATTAAGTATTTCATCACTAAAGATTTTGCAGAACCTGCCAGAAAATGGGGTTATGGGGCTACCCACAATCCTGAACTGCCTTCTACACTTTCTAAAATTTTAGCATGCTGAAAACTAAAAATGGGAGTGGCAGCATCAAATAAAACTAAATATCATTATAATACACACAAGGCAGGGGCTGCTGTGTTGGTTGGCTGCTTCAGTATCATATATAATAGAAACAGAATCTCCACTTTTCACGTTTAAGTCAAGCACCTGCGGAACATAGCCTTATCGAACAAGCAAAGAAACACTCAAATCTACATGGCACCTCCTACAGCATCACTATTAAATCCCCACTCTGCTGTGAAGAGCGCCTACCTGGTCAATGGAGGTGAAAATTGTCCTGTATTACAATACTTTTAATTCAAGGATTTCAGATTGCTACAGATACAGTATATGAAGCCGCAGACCTGCTGCAAGGTAATTACAATCTCCTGTTCTATAGATGGGGAAACCGAAGTGCATAGTTAAAGTGATTTGCCCAAGATAGTCTAGCAAGTCTGTGGTAGAGTCTTGCTTTAGTGGGTCACTTGACTGAAAAAGGTACCTGAGGGGAGAACTGCTGGATGGGGTGAGTAAATGTGCTCCTTTGCTACCATTTACATACAGTTGTTCTGTGAGTGGAGTGATGTTGTTGTCAGGATGTGGTGATGGGCTCACCTTTGCTTGTTGGGGTCACCAGGTTGGGGGGATGGACACACACCCACAAACCAGACTACAAGGATAGGTAGGCTACTGTAGATGCTTATCCTTTACACAGTAGCTACAAAACGGTCTTCAATCTGACCCTGAGTGAAGAGAGATTGCCATATTTGGGGTAAGGTAGGAATTTTGCCCCACAGTTAAGACTAGTAGAGTCTCTGGGGGGTTTTGGCTTCCTTTCTGGTGGGGTAATGGCTGTCTTTGGATCTCTTGAGTGTATTTTGACCATTCTTGCAGCAGCAGGACCCTGGCCACCACTGTCCCACTGCCTGACCTGTGGCAGGTTAGGGTGCTAGGGCTTGTGCTTGTGGTGTTTGACTGTCTGGTTTTGTATTCAGTTAGACAAAGAGTGGTTTTGATAGGGATGATCCTGCCTCAGGCAGGGGATTGGACTAGATGACCCCCAAAGGTTCTTTCCAGCCCTACTTGTCTATGGTTCTAAGAGGGAATTTCACCTGGTTGAGACAACAGAATTACACTGGGAACAAACTTACTGCAAAGATGTTAGAGCCCAGGTACTTGCATCAGGTCATCTGCAATCTCCCTCTCCCCCTTACAAGCAAAGTTTGTTAATAGGGGACACCAGTGTCTTAATTAACAGCTCAGAATGCTCACTGTACAACACACCTCGGTGAATTTGTCATGCTCTCTGTGTTAAGAGAGTCTTTAAATGAGAGAAATCTTCATACTAAACACCACAGGCTTGAAGGCTATTCTTCTGTTTAGCTGCCTAAGTTACACCAATACCTTTTGCAAATGTAGGCTGGAAATCTTCAGTGGGGATCTTAGAAGGGTCAGGGAGCAGAAGGACCCCAGTTACTGAACCCAGTGGGTCTGGTTACTATTGCTTCCTAAATCTGCCCAGAAGCACCTCGGGGTGGACTGTAACCCTAAGCATTGAGGGCAGATGAGGATCCCATGTTGTGACCTCTAGTGTCAACCTATAAAACCGGTGTCTTGGGTATCACAGAATCCTCATGGGTGGAAAAACCCCCTCTGTGCAATTAGATATAGACTTTAAATGGTGTTTTTCCTTTTCCTCCTCCATTAGTTTTTGTTTGCCTGTGCTATCATTTTTATCCATTTCTCTGCTTTCCAGCCTTAAGGCATGGTCCATCTGACATTGACTTCACTTCAGAAGCTGTAGGTAAATGGATCTTTCAGAAACTGGCCAGAAATAAATCTATTCCCCCAGATCAGTGTTGTATAGTTTCAGCGTGAAGAGTGCTGAGCACAAATAATAGCTGATACCAGAGTGCCATCTATAGCTACTTCATATGACTTCACAAGAAACCAGAGGAGGAAATACATATGCAGATGCTTGCATGCATGGTGTGGCTGCCAGCCTAGGCTTGGAAACCAGTGGACAAAAAAGAATGCAAGTGAATAGAGTCCTGATATAAGATGTCATAATCACAGCACCCAGTAGATCCTTATAATTCAGAGCAGGTAAGAGCAAAGCTGTTCCAAACCTGATCTGCAGCAGCCCTCTAAAAGCCAGAGGTTAAATCAATCTCCATAGTCCTTTCAGTTCCCTGCTTTCTGCCAAGATGGCTGAAAGGCAGCCAAGGCCTTTGGGCCAAATGCCCAAGGCCACAGAACCCCATTTCTTCTTGTATATTCTAGTAAAAAAGATATTCCAACAGTATCTTGTCTTTTGATGGAACCTATGGCATAAAAAGAACTGGAAGTGGCACTTCCCTTTTGATATCAAATCTCAATGTTGAGTGCTGGATTGAATGAGCAACGCAAGAATGTGGGCAACATTCCCAGGCTGCTGCGAGGGCAGTTTTCCAAGAGGAAGTGGTGGAACTGAGCGTTTGGCAAAATTGCACAGAATTTACAGGAGTGTTCACTGGATCTCTGTTAGGGTGCAACTGGCTGGTCCTGGCTCTGTAGCCATGGTGAGGATACAGCTGTCCCCTTAGCGCTGGGGAGGAGAGCACACCACCAATAGCAGAGCAGGGGTAGGTTAGGGAAAGCTCACTCAGGTTCTGCAGTTCATGCACATCACTACTCCTGAAAAGTGCTGCACCCTGTTTTAAACACAAGTATTCATTTAACATCTGATTACAGGTTTAGATAGGTCATAAAGTCCTGGTCTCATGAAGCATAGAGTTTATAGTAGCCTGCAGTTCCTTATGCTCTCTTTCCCTTCAGCAGCATCTATATTGTGTGTATACAGACCCTTATGCACACACAACATACATGGGAGTTGGAGATTTTCCATACATTTTAGCAGTCAACTATTGAAGGATTTCTGGCTAAGGCTGCTGTTTCCTCCTGGGGCAGCCAGATAACATGCTGTTATCTTTGAATGTGGACTAAACCTAAATGGTGGTATGTACAATTGTGCCTCTGATAAAGTGAGCTTCAACCCACAAAAACTTGTGCTTGCTGTATATAATCTACCCTGCCTTTGGCATGTACTTTTCCTATTACATGCTCTGAAAACTCATACCAATCTTCATTCTATTTGTTTGAATGCTTTTTCGTAACAGCATCCTACATGAAGCGTGCTGTCTTCCAGAGGTGAACCGATAGCACCGCTCTTGGGAGGGGCTGGAAGGTACATTAGTGTCAGACTGCATGAGTAGGGAGCAGAGTTTTAATGGAGGTCGATTCTCTCCTGTCACACATTTACACTGAAGAATCACCCTGACTACATGTAATTACAGTGAGTCATGCAAACAAACTGTCACTTTTAGACATGCTGCTTGGTAGCAACTGTTTTGATTAACAGTTAATTAGAGGGCTTTGGTTTACACATACCATTGGTAATAATTCACACTTAGGTCACTACTGAAGCACATAGTTTTGCTTAATTTGAAAGTAAACCAGAAGGTAGCATTTGTGTCATGTGGCACAATGGTAAAATGTGCAATCTCGTCCCTGCTCGGAAAGGTAGCACCTCAGGAATTACTCAACAAAATGTTGGTGTGATATGGGAATCTTGGGTAGAGTAGTTGAATTGATGCTTGCTGCATACAGAGGAATGTGAACAAGATAGCAGAGGGAGGGTGATGTTTCATCCTGAGCTGGGGGAAAGGAAGGGAGAGGATTCTTTAAAGGAAAGAGTCTCCTCTGGTTAGAACAACTGTCACACTTCGATTTCTAAAGCACTGAACATATCAGCCCCCACCATTCACAAGTGCAGCAGCAGCTGTAACACTCAAGCTGTTACACCACCTACTACAGGCTTGATCTTCAGCACTGAAAGTAAGGGGATTTTTATACTGCCTTCAAGCATGAAACCAACCAAGAACCAGATGCAAGGAATTTTTTTTTTTTTTTTTTTTAACTGAACAGTAGCCTAACTCAGAAGAAGGCTCATCTCCCCATCTTAAAGCAAGACTTGCTTTGATTGATAGTCCAGCTACAGAAAACATTCATTTTATAGGTCAAGATTGCAGGAGTACCACCAGTATGAAACTAGGACTCTCTGCAGCCAGGAAAGGCTGCTGTAAGTAACTAAGAAGCATTGGACTAGATACAGTAATACTCTTACATACCTTGAACCAACTCTGATGTGGGCTTTGGCATCCTCCAGATTCTGAACATGTGAAATGCAAAAACAAAGCCCTTTGTTATGGTAAAAATTAGAGCAGCACTGAAGTAGATGGTTTCATTTTTACATCAGCCTCCCCGCCTTGCATAAGACAGACTTCAAGAAAGGAAAAGTGCACAAGTAGATGCCTCTGTTAGGTTATATAACCTCCTGAAACTAAAATAATTTATATAAATCACTACAATACAGGCTGGGAAGATGGGAACAAGAGTGTCGTGCACACAGTTCCACATCAAGACTTGATTTCTTCCTGTGCTCATGGATGGCCTTTTTGTTTGTTTTGTTGCTTCCCTGACTTTAGTACATAGGCTACCTGCTTGCTCCATAGCACCTACATATGTAGCCCTTAGATCAGGGGTGGGCAAAATGCAGCCTGCCAGGCCATTCTATCCAGCCTGCAGGGCCTCTAAAAAATTTAGAAAATGAATATTAATCTGCCCTAGACTGCCCGTCATGCAGCCCTCAATGGCTTGCCAAAACTCAGTAAGTGGCCCTCTGCCCAAAATAATTGCCTGCCCGTGCCTTAGATGCTTCACAGTAGCATCCAAACCTCAACAACCTGGATTAGGATCCCAGAGCTGGGCACAGTGCATGCACAAAACATGGAGACATGTTGCTATTGCTTTCCATGCGAGTGTGCTTGGAAACCGGTTTTGAGCCTAGCCAATGAAGCAGCTGCTCCTTATTTTTACCAGTCTCCTCCTCACCAATCTGCAAAGCCTCATCCAGGTTTTCATGAAGCCTCATCCAGGTTTTCCATCTTACCCTTTTGACCTCTTGCCCCTGTGTACTGCATCAGACTACTTTGCCAACTCAGAACAGGACATGCGCTGCCGTGATGCTGAAGCACAGATGCACAAGAAGTTAATTGCCTCTGCCTCCTAGATTTTCATATAGAAGAGACTGGCAGGAAAAGAATGTTTTCAGGTTAGCTACAGCCCTAGTGGAGATGGACGGTATGCAACAAGGAAGAGATGAGCAGTGTGTTCAAGTTAAATCTTTCTGAAAATTAAGCCTCACCCTCACCTTAAGCTTGAGGTGACCTTTTGCAAGAAAGATAACAAAATCCCACCTTTCAGAGCCAAGTAAGGACTGTCAGTCAAAAATGGCCTGGAGCATTCTTAGCCCGACTCTTGCAGCTTAACATGTCCATTACTGCGGTAGCTAAAGGCCTACTCCAACTCTCTCTGATATCAAGAATGAATCACATTTAGCACGTTGCCTTGATTTCTTTTCACTCCCACTCATCTGCCTTACCCACACAGGCTCAACGTACTGTCAACAGTAGGAGCACCAGAGATAAGATCAGTACCTTTTAAGAAAAAAAAAGTTCCTGGAAAGCTCAGTCTCTTCTTCTCAAGGGGTAATGATGCATAGTGCAGGTGGTTAAAATCCAGCGACAATCTCCCACAGAACTTAGAAGTTCAGATTGCATTTGATTCAAACTGCCACGTCCCTTTAAACTTATTCAGGTACTAGAGGAAGCAGTGACAATGAGAAACACAACCAGAAATGTAGATAATAAATTAGTGAGAGATTTGTACTGGAAATAAATTGGTACTAAAAATGCAAAGGCAGATAGGAGGACCCTGTCCCTCCATGCCCCTCCCTCCCCTTCAGCAGGAATGCATCACAGTTCTGCTTCTTTGGCCTGCCTTTCCCAGGCCCATATCTGGTACAGCAAGACACCTCCAATGGATCTGGAGAACAGAGGGTTTGTAGGTTTGAGCCTCTAATAGTTTAAATATTCCTATAACAGTTTTAAAGTGTGTGCAAGCCTAATGTCAGTCACCTGGAATTTGGCAAATATCGTTGCTCTGAAGCTAGTAGGATACAGCCAGTAGCCTCAATGAGCCTGCCAAGAAGCACACTAATAGTACCACATGCCTTCTACAAATGAGATGCAACACATGCTTATACTATGAAGCTGATTTAAAAGAAGTGTGTATTAAATCCTTTGCAGGGAAATATCAGAGTGAAGGTGGTAAGTTCCTTCGGTTAGCCCAGCACCGTACATACCAAAATCTGCTCTGCGAGTCCCACATCACCTTGATAACTGCATACTTTTTGCCACAACTTAAACACAACCACCTCACATCATGGATCAAGTCATGCTGCTAGGACTCGCACACGCACACAAAAAAGAGAAATCTGCATTTCATGAGAAAGGCACTCAATTTCATGAAGTTGCAATTCAACGTTGACATGCACTCACAGAGTTTGCCCACAAGATACTTTGGATGGGAAAGATATTTTAAATATGCTCAATTTCAAGAAAAGGCTGTCTTCATAAAGGCCTCTATTTTTAAATTCCTCTGAAGCAAAGACTTTTTAAAAGCAGAAATCAGATGCAAAACACCTGCATTTTAAATTAGCATATATTTTACTGTCTCAATCACAGCAACCTCATACAGTAAGATACACAAAAAATAGAGCATGGTATCATTTGAATTCAACACAATTTTGTACTACAGTGTTCCATGACATATATACACAGGACTTTTCCTTTTTCAAAGCAAATATAGTCCCTGCTATGTTCACTGTATAAGTTACGTGGCATCACAGTTTTAGTTATTTACTGTAGTGCGAATAGCAATATGGAAACAGAAGTAGTGGGTTAGGAGATACACTGGATAGCAGCCAAACAGGCATGACAGGTCAGAAAGATGTCTAGAAACAAAACTATTGAAATGGGCGCCACCCTTACAGAAGGTATTTTAATAGTAAAACCATTTTAAATTTTGCATTATATACATACTATATCTACATGTGTTCTAGTATATATACACATATATATATTTATATATTTATTAAAAAAGCCATACAAGATTTTGAAAAATCTTGAAATCATTCTCCTAAGCAGTATTTACCCTAACCTTCAGAATCAGCAAGATAGTACTTGCCTATAGCATTGTTTAGTTGCAGTCATTCAATTTCTACAAGTCTCCTGATAGTTAATCATGTGCCATTCGTTCTCTTTAAATTAAGTACAAGCTATACAGTAGCTTGTTATTCTCAGCTTTTCATGAAACCCAGGGTTTGCCTCATTTCCATCATGCTTTTGACACTCAGTTATGGCTAAAGTATATTAGCTCTTACACTCTTTGCCCCTCTCCCCACCCCCCAACTCTCAGCCAGTAAAAGAATTAAACAGCAATAACAACAATATTTAAAAAATTGCAACCAATCATTCATGCATGTTTCCATCATGTAAAGGGTCCAATGGACATTTAAATTTAAAAGCACAGATTCTTACAATGTCCAAAAAAAAAGTGTATGATTTCAGTGCACAGTGGATTATTTAAATTTACTGTCATTAGAGGATTTCCAACTTTTAACTACAAAGCTCAAACTGAGTCGCCCAATGTTTTGCCTTGATCAGTTTGTCTTTATGGAAAAGAATAAGTTAAGCGGATCTGGCAGCTTTCCTTTGAACATAAGGCTAAATTCAGTTCATGAAAAGGTGTAGTTTAAATGGGCTTTGGGTCATATTGTACCATACTTAACACAAGAAAGTGCAATCCAAGACTAGAGCTGTTTTGGTATTTCAAATAAGTTCAACTATTCAATTCATGTGCAGATTTACTGTCATGGAAATCACCCAAGCTACATCTGTTTTGTTTTTTTAATGGGTCACCGCCCTCACCTCCTGAGCCAGGCTACAGACTTTGCATTGGAGGTAGGTGCAAGTATTTTCTAACCCACTCAACTCCCATAAGCATAAATGGAAGAGAATATGTACTCCGAGCCAAAATCCTACAGCCCTTAGACAAGACTGCAGTTAACTTAGTGGGAGTCTTGCCCAAGTAAGAACTACAGGTCTAAAAAAAGGCAAACAAAACAATGAACTCTTTCTGAGTCAATAACAGCAGTCTGCCACAGTGACTGTAATAAGCTGTGAAGTACAGTACAAGTAAAAAAAAAAAGTCAATAACAGCAGTCTGCCACAGTGACTGTAATAAGCTGTGAAGTACAGTACAAGTAAAAAAAAAAAAGTCACCTGAACAAATAACCCAGAGAGACTTCATAGTTATATAATGATTTTACCACTTAAGAACTCAACATATTGAATATATTTATTAAAAAATAAACTGTTTTCAAATCACCTATGTACAGTGCAAAGAACGGGATTTAATACATGTGTGACAAAGTGAATAAACTCAGTTTTCATCCAGAAAGACAACACTCCAGGCATAATTTAAGTGACACATATACAGATTCACCTTTTTAAAATACCACACAGTAAAAACCAGTAGGATGGTATTGGCAACACTAGAAAATAAAGCACATACTGTTCAAATCCAAATTGTATAAGCGAGATAAACATCTTGGGGAAGAAGGGGAGAAGAAAGAAATAAGACAAAAGGAGATGTCCTGGTGTTTACATTTTCGAGCTCAGGAAATGCAGCCAAAGAAGAGAGTCCCTTTTGGCATACAAAGTCATTAGCAAATATTTCTGGACCATTTTGACTTTGTACTCAAAACAGGCAGTAGATTCATAATCCACTGAAAATGCAGATCTTAATTCCTTAGTCCTTGTCTATCCTTATGCAACTGTATGTGGGCAAAATGACGACTACAAATGTAATACAAAGGTGTAATGTCACTTTGTTAAAGTGCAACAGCTGCCAAGATTTAAAAGGAAAAATGTGCTCTTCTCCCCCTTGTAAGATGTAAAGCAGTAATTAGTTAAGAGTCACATAAATGATAGCAGCATGAACTCTAATGGTTTTGTAGCACTGAAGCCACAAAAACACAACCTGGCACCGATAATCACTGAAATGTATTTCCAGATACTGGGGCACATGTTTTACAGAGAGAGGTCAGTATAATGTTTCTTACTGTAGAGTCAGAAAAATTAATTGTTAGCCCTTTTGCCCCTCCCCCCCAGACACAGGTTGTTCAAGTCTATCTATAAACAAGATGGGGCATCTGGGCTGATTTATAGTTTAACTGATTATTAGGCATGAATTTGTGGAGCTCACTTTTTCTACAGCATGGGTCATAAAAATAAGCATTGAGGCAAGCGTCACATGAGACTTTTGAACAGAATGTGCATGTGTTTGCAGCTCCCAATCGGTTACAAAAACCACAGCGCAAGGTGCCTGAAGATTTGGATTTTGAACTTAGTTGAGCAGCTCTCTCTTGACTCTGAGTCTGTGGTGTGTACTGAGTTTTCTCTCTCAAAGCAGATGCAGGAGATAAGCCATCACTTGGCATTGTTTTGATCGAGTAGCTGCTTTGTTTCACCGCTGGATATTCCTGCCTAGTGTTAAACAGATTGTCACATTTTTGACACACAGAACTGCCACAAGATAAGCCACAATTTTGGCACTTGAGGGAAGCTGTCTCTTTGGCTAGATGGGTACGTTTGTGGTAAATGGGGTTGACATCATTTCTTATTACCCATACATCAGGTTTAGGCGTTTCCTGTCTTTTAAAATTTAACATACTTCTGGCATCAGGATCAGTATATAAATCTAAGTCGTCTTGAGGAGAAAAATAGGAGCTGTATGCAACGTTTGTTCTTAACATGCCATTAGGATGAGATGAAGTTGTCAAGAAGTCATCTGAACACCCATGCAGTGAGCTTGACATTGCAAGAAGAGACGGAGATGGGCGAATTATTTCATCTTTAATGTCATCTTCAGCATCCACCAAAATTGGGTCTTTTCTGAGACTATGTGAACTCATCAGAGGGGGCTTCTTACTTTCCCAGTAACTGTCGTATGTGTCCACTGATTTAGAAGGCTTGGTCACTTTTGGCTTAAAATAATCTTTAGAGGAGGCCCTTTCACTAGCCGATTTCTGAAGTACCATTCGTGCCATGGAAGTATTCAAGTTTTCTTTGCATTCTGCACGCCGTCTCATTGTTTCAGAGCAGCTTCTAACATCTTCATTGCTATTTTTCCGTTCATTTACGATGTCAAGCTCCAAATAACCTTTATCCTTCACTTGTAAGTGAATTTTGAGCAGCTGTTCACATTCTATTTTGGCTAAAAAGAGTTCAAATGAAACCATTTTCACCTGGATGGTATCAACCTGCTCTCTGAGCTTATATGCTGTTCCCAGTTCTTGGACATACCCCATGTAGTTCAGAATCTGTCTTACATCCTCTTCAATTAATGTTGACTTTACATAATAAACAAAGGGTCCTGTGTAGGTCTGACGGAGGGGAAAAAGAAAAGAAGAGAACAGAAGAGAGAAACATTAGGTTAACAATTCAATGGTAAACAAGATATGCAGATGCTTGAGTGATGGGAGCTGTATCACACTAGCAATAATAAAACATGATACTTTACACCAGGCAACTCCAAAAAGCAAAAAAAGGGAGGGATTTGATGAAACTTCATCCATACAGTATCTTCCTGTTTCGGTTTAAATGAAACTAGCACCAAGTTTCCAATTTTTAGCAGAGCAGAAATGGTGTATGGGTTAACAAAGGACTACAATGTAAAAGTTATCAAGGGAAAAGATGGAGGTTTCAAAAGCTGGGTAGGAAATGGCTGAGAATTTTGGCACTCAGGACACTGCGCAAAAACTGGGAACACAAGATTGAGAGTTAACTGAAAGTTTCTGCTAAAGGTATCAGCCATGAAATAATTTGAATTCTTATCATAATTCAAATTGAAGGATAGTGAACATAATGGAGCTGGCACATATTTCAGCTAGTGTTTCATGCTTTAGGGTTGTTGGTTATAGCCATATTGATCTAAAGACAAAGGCAGACAAGGTTCTTTGGATAGATGCGATATCTTTTCTTAGACCAACTAAACAGCTGGAAAAATTGTTCTTTGCAAGCTTTCTGGCACAAACACCGTTCTTCAGGCATAGGGGAAATCTGCTGGTGTTTTATTTGTTCTCTTGGGTAAAATAGAAGCCAATATGCAAAATGCAGGTCTGTGAAAATGCAAGCATGTGGCACTTTCTAATCCTCAAAGGGAATTTACAAAACACCGTTCACAGACAAGCCTATGAACTTCATTTATTAAATCTACTGGGTACAAAAAAAAAAAACAAACAAAAAAATCATGGGCTAAATATAAATAGCTGGTCTAATGAAAGATATTGGGTTTACCCAAAGAACCTGGTCTGGACTAAATATAGACATTTGATTTATGGCACATTATAACCTGCCTCCCATCTAATAACCCCAGGTAACCTGTCTGCATTTTACCAGCTATGTTCTGTCACCAGTTCAACATTCCCCCTTCCCCACCCACCTGTCTCATACCTATTGTCTCCCATTCCCTCTGATCCTCACTGCCACATATTTACATTTTCACAGACCTGAATTTGGCATATTGGCTTCTATTCTACACCAGAACACACCAGCGGACTCTCCCTGTTCCCACAAGCTTGCAAACAGTAATTTTTCCAACTATTTAGTTAGTTTAATAAAATATATCTCACGTCTACCCAAAAAACTTGTCAGCCAGTGTTCCAGGCTGTTTGAAGATTTAAGATGAGAACCCTTAATTGGCTTATGCCACTTACATTTCAAAGGCTTTCTTTGAAACCATAGGCTGCTGAATTTAAAAATAAATAAATAAAATAAAAGTTTATGTTTGGAAAGCAAATCTACAGGGAGGAGTGCATGTTGCAGCTCTAACAATAATTCACACCTTGGCTGTCCCAGGTATAATGGGTCTCAGATGAGAAGGGAAGGCTACTGGACTCCCCAGTCTGAGAAACCCAACAAATTTTTGCCTAGTCCACTTTCAGTAGTGCTACAATTAAGGAATAAAAGACATGGCAACCCACTGTCAATGTGATCTGTAAGACACTGGCTCCAAAAACTCTTAGCTCAGGACAACTGGACTTCCTGCTTAATGCCAGCAAGTAAAACAGTCACAAGAACTTTAATTTTGCCTATAGTTTGAAATCAGACCACCACACCACAGAGCTAAGGGAGTCATAATTAGATCATTTCAAAAAGCTACCCTTCAAAACCCCAAAATACATTCTGAGCCAAGATGTAACAGAAGGTTAACAGTCTCGCTGCCAGAGCAGAGCAAACAGCAACTTTCAGCACTGTCAATAGCTGCCTCAACTTCAGTTTAGCATTTGATTTGGCAAGTAGCTTCCAGATTCTCTTTAATCTCAGTTATCTTTTCTGTCAAAAATTTACAGCAGAAAAAAGCAGAGATAACACAAAGTCTGTGTGGGATGAGTGAACATATGGTTCCAGTAAGTAATGTCCCTTGCAGTCGAGTACAGTTGAAAGGTGTATTCTGACCAACATTCAAAATCTTATCTTGGAGCACAACCAGGAATAAATAAGTACTCAGTGGGCACATCTACATGAGGTTTACTGTGGAGCTAATCAGCTCTGCAGTAAAGTCTCTGCACCTACATTTGCAGCCCTATTAGGCCACCGTAAACTAATTAACTCTTCCATAGGTTAGTACTTGTAAATACAAGTACTTTCCTCTGGCAGCATTATTTACGGTGCTGCAACACACATGTAGATACTGATGGAGCTGGGTGGGGCACACGGGTGCTTCAGTGTAGGGACTGCCTGCCAGCTAGCTCCACACTGGAGCACCCTTATGTCCCAACCAGCCCCTCCACAGCATAGTGAGCCAGGTCAGAGAAGCTGCTCTGACCCAGCTCAATGTGCTGCAGTCCCAGGGCCTGGGAGTAATAAACCCTGGTGCGATGTGTGCCAGAATTTGTTGCTTCACATTAGTTGTGCATGTAGATGTGCCCATTGTGTACAAGGATCACTATCGATAACATCTCGAAGAGATTCCTAGGGTTGGAATAGCCAAGAGCTCACAAGTTAAAACTGAAGTACAATGTGGAAGAAGATCTATGGAGCGCTTCACTATTTTGGAAAAGCTTCCCCTAAGAATGTAAAGGGGAGGTCCCATTGATGGCCTCCATTGGTATTCAAACAGTACACTAAATGGGTATGTTGTACAATGCAAGTTGAGGGGCAATGTCAGTTTAGAATTTAAAAAGAAGAAAAGCTTTATATTTTAAAAATCCACCTGCAGCGCTCATAGAATAAACAGTGCCACATCTACAACTGGAACACAAAAAAAAAAAAGAAGCAAACTAGTTCGCACTGGCTATGTCAGTGGTCCTTAACATTTCTGGACTCAAGGCAACCTTCACTGGATTCAAGGCACCACTCCACAATTTGTATGAATTGAGTGGCACCCAATGTCAAAAATGAATTTATATATTATAGTGCTTACCTCCCTACACAGGGGCTGGGCAGTATGGGTAGGGGACTGCCTAGACAGGGATAAGCAGATAAGCAAAGCTTAGGCTCATCTCCTCGCACCTCATGGCACCCTTCATAGGATCTGATGGCACCCTATGGTGCTCTAGCACCCTAGCTGAGAACAACTGGTCTAAGCTAAGCAACATGCAAGTATCTTTGCTATTTACATTATTTAAAAAAATATATTCTAGCATCAGCCAAAGACTCTACCACAGATGAAGAATTTGAAAGGCTATTAAACCCAGACTTCCATGCAAGTAGGATAAGAGACATTCTTAAAGAAATCCTCCTGTGGAAGCATGTCAGTTAGTATGAAACAAGTTCCTGGGGAACCAGGAGAGAAACAGCAGCAAGAGCTGTCCTTAATGACACAAAGCACACTTCACTATTAAAATTACATTGTGCCAAGTTAACAGCAGGTGCAAACACCAAGTGCACGTACAAATCAACAACTCCCTCATCCTGGAGGAAGCGTCTTCCAGGTCAAAGCCAGAACACATTGATAGGGCAGCGTGAGAACAGTGTCACAACAATTATGCCCATGTTGTAGCTGCAGTTTGGACACAGAGGCCTTCAGGCTCCGTTGCCTCTATGGTACCTTTCATTAAAATCTACTCCATTCAATCTACAGTTTTCTAATACATCTGTTTATTATTTATCTATACACCTACTATACTATTTGAGAGTAAAATCAGAGGTCTAGCTATTCACACGGCAAATCATTCTCTTCTATTGCTACTCTCCAGCAAGGTTCTTACCTTAATAGTTTTGAATTCCTTTTTCCAGGGATAAAGAAAGACATTAATCCCAACTGTCTCCAGCATACTGAATGCACTATGGAGAGAATGTAAACTTGAAGATTTCAGAGATCTGAGGGAGTTTTCAGCCATCTCATAAAATTTTATCAACCGGAATCTATAATAGGGATCGATTTTGGGAAGGCAGAGCAAGGCTGATGCTGCCACTCGCAGATATTCATCATTAATAGGACACTGCTTATCAGAGGCATTCAGTTTGGATTCGTGGAACTGTACATATTTCCTAAATAAATCGTCTTTGTGTTTTGTATCCATCGAAATACGATTGTGGTTCACTCTTGGGCAGCTACCTTGCCTCTTTCATGGTTACTCTGGAGCAGGCTGGTTATCTGGCACTTGGAGTCCTCAGTAACAGCAATTCTTCTGAAATAAAAAACAAAAACACAAGAGAGAAGTCACACCATCTGTACTAGCATACGCTTAAAGTCTAGGAAATAGTTCACATAGCAGAGGACTCCAACCACAGGCCCTTCAACTTTCTGTGAATGTGGACACAAGCCTCTTGTTCTCCCTGGAGCACCCTTCCAAGTAATATACAGATGTTCCCAGTTGTGCCCAAGCTAACTGGATGCAGCCTCAGCCTGTAAAGAGGCAGCTGGGATGCCTTCAGGGTCCTACTCATCAGAACACAATGGTTTACTGACTAAAGGGCCTAGGTACTGTGAACACACTGGAGACTTTTGAGAGTCTTAGTAAAGTTGCATGAAGAGAAAAATTGTTTTACTTTGGCTGCAGAGGAAATGTTGCAAGACAGAATGCAGAGGATGTCTGTCTGCTTAACTTCAAATCACTCCCGTGTTTCTCTATAGCTGCAGGATGCTGATCCATGCACTGGAGAGACCGTCAGCCTTATCCCTTCTATTCATGCCTTTCATACAAACTCAGCCAGCTACGTAGAGTCTAATCTGCCACCGGGCTGTAACTACCTAAACATCTCTCACAACGGTGGAACAGTGCCTATACAGCTTAACAGGAAGAGCGGGCATTGATTGGTACAGCCAAGGTTTTATTCTGCAACTGGCACTTGTATCCAAAGGCCAAAAAGTTGGTGCTGCTGCTTTCTTTGAAAGATAATGTTAGCATAGCGCAAACGAATCATTTATGGCTTTTACCTGGGAACTGACATTTGCGCTTTGGCTTCACTGAATTAAGGTCTCCTGCACAAAAGAGCTCTTTCCCCCGACTTACAAAGTGCTATTTAACTAAATCCCTGAAGCACAGATGTCCAAGTGTGCAGACTGCACATGGATAACCTGCTGTATTTGTGGTCTGGACATCAGATCCAACATAATCTAAGCTTTCATTTTTAATCAACATACAGGTCTAATCTTTACTTTTACAAGCATAATCTCCCAACTGAGGCACATGTAAACTAACATAGTGTTGTCTTCCTGGGTTTGCAGTCAGCCTGAAGAATTGAGAAAGGTGAACTTCTCCACTACATATTAAAAGTTACTGCCATCAGTAACTACCTTGGTCTTTACAGAAAGAAAAGCAGCAGAATTCTGTTACTCAATTAAAAACAACGACAATTAGGCTACAGGACAACTCCAAAGGGAAATTGTTTACTTCATTCACAGCAAACTGTACCATTTACGATGGGGAACAAGCTGACACTGGTAGGGAGCTGAATGCTTTAACTCTTCTGTTTTTGAGAGAACTATGATGAACCAGCTTTGTTTGGCAAGACAAAACATCCTCTGAAGGAAAAAAAAGGGGGGGTTCAGGGGTCTTTCATAAAGACCTCAGGCACTGTGACTTTCATAGCCACCTCCAGCTCCAATTACAGCTTGCCACTTGTGGATGTGCCAGGGTTCACTAAAAACATGGCTGCAAATCAAAATATTAAAGACGACAACAGACGGCAGCTTTCAAGAGCATCTGTTTTGCCTGTTAACACTTACAGTTTCTGGGAGTTCACACTCATCTCAACCAGTTTGCTAATCATGGGGTGGGTTCCCATAGGTGTTAGGTGGTAACAGTTTACTTTCAACATTGCTGATTAGAGTGCCTGGTAAGTACTGTACACAACTCGGCCTTGATTAATACAGCTGTAAGAATAGTGGTAGCTCAAGAGAATTCATCAAAATACAAAGCCCTTTCACTGCAAGTTACTTACAAGATTTTAATGTCTCATGGCTGATCTCTGACCTAGCAAATGGTGGCGAATACATAGTGAATGGTGGTGATCTTAGCTCAGTGTCCAGTGGACGTAAAGAAAAAACATCTAAATCTAGTCCCTTCAGTAAAAGTCATGGCAGGTAAATCAAAGGGTAGATGTGCCGGAGAGATTCAGTTACCCCAAGGTAAGACAGGAGTGAACATACGGTCACAGCAACATGAGGAAAACATAAAGATGATGGTCGAAGTAGCCACATTGTATGTGGGATAAAAAGGATTTTCATCTCTAAAGATTTTGCCGTACACTTAAAAAAGCTACAGAATTGCACTGAACATAGGAAAACACTTAACATTCCCAAACATTTTTTTTTTTTGTGGTTAAGAAAGCCCAGCTGAAAAATGAAGATAAAAAAAAAAAGGCGCAAGAAACATGCATGTGCAACCATTATTCAACGACAACCATTTCCTCTAAAGTATTAAAATCCAGTTCCAAACAAATCTGAAGAAGCCTTGCTGGCGGGTATTCGGGTGTGTTTTTTTCCTTACAAGAAGTGCCACCTTCACGGCTTTCTGTCTCAGCAAGAGTAGTGGCATCCCTCCCTCAGCTACTCTTGCTACAGCAGGCCAGCTGCTGAAAGCCGGCGTTTAAGGAAGGCTATCACTTCTGTCCCACAACACAAGCTGCTGTTTCGGATAAGTCTGCAAGGTCTGACTTTACACACAAGGTCTCAAAAGCAGCCAGGCAGAAAAAAAAATCCCGCACTCCACAGAAAAGCCTCCCTGCAGCCATTTCTGCCACCGGCGAAGGCTGCTCTGGAGCTGTTTTAACGAGGCATTTTTCAGAGGAAGCCCAGATGGAAACCCAGTGCTGCCCGGGAACCCGGAGCGACCCGCAGTTCTTCCCAGCCGGTGCGCGCTACTGGTCTCGACGCAGCAACAGGCCCGGCCCCGCGGGGGGATGCAGTTTAAGTCCAGCACCAACGCAAGCAGCTTCTGAGCCCAGAAGGACCGCGACTGGAGCCGGACGGGGACGTTGCCTCCTGCTCCCTCCCGCAGCCCCTGGTCCCGCTCCCCCGGGAGCTCCGTCCCCCGCTGGCTCCCACCCCGGGCCCCACCCGGCCGCCCGCCCGTACTCACGGAGCGGAGCCGCGACCGCCACCAGCCGGAAGCCACCCGCGACCCGGATGCAGACCCCGAGCGCCCCCCGCAGCCGGAAGTGACCCCCGAGCTGCGCCAGCAGCGAACTCAGGCTCAGCGGCTCGCGCATGCGCGCTTCTCTCTCCGAATCCAGTGAGAAAAAAATCCCGCAGCCCCTTCCCCCACCAGGCTGAGCCCCCACCCGGAAACAGGGGAGTGACAGCTACGACTCGGAAGTAGATGGTTGGGGATGACGTAAGGAGTATACCGGCTTTTCATGCGCATGCGCCTTGCTAACGTCACGCCGCGGGTGATGTCATCGAGAGGATTTAAAGGGGGAGAGGCGAAGGCATTTGTAAGAGGGATTTTGCTAGCTCTCTTCAGTCTGGGTTAGTACTGGAGCCCTGTCTCAGCTGAGGGGTCTTGGGGCTGACCGCTCTCATAACAAGATGTGTCACAAGGACTACCATAGTAGGGTGACATGGGAAGGTGCCTTCATGTGCAACAGGCATCATCCCCTGCATGGGGCAGTACCAAGGCTCCCCACAGTCAGGGGAGCAGGGCTGTGAGGAGCCTCTGGAGGTCGTGTTGCCTAGTTCCTCCTGAGGCAGCATCACCCTTGTCCTAACCACCCTATATAAGCCTCCTCTAAACTTGGCATAAGGCTGTTGTCATTGCTAACACAGTGCAGGCCTTGTGCCCCAACCTGCTGTGGGTAAGGCAAAGGAACCAGGCAGTCAGTGTCCTGCTTCTGTGAGATGTCGTTGGTATATGCTCAAGAGATCCTAGGCCAAGGGCTGCACCCCTGCTACAGAGGAAGGCAAACCCCCCAGGCTGTACCAGTGTGACCATGGGGTAAAATTTCTTTCTGACCCTGAGCAAAGGGCAAGAGCCTCTGGCTTTGGTCCCAGCAGGAGCATATGCACCCTCCACAAAGTCCCCCCAATCTTGGCTGTAGCTAACACCCAATGCCCAAGTCTTAAACCCCCCTGACACATGAAGCAGAAGGGGGTGGGGGAGTGACCAGCGAAGCCCAGAAATGTGGGAAATGCTTAATGGTTCTAAAGTCATGATGCCTTTAAAGATGCTTCTATTTTAATTTGTCTTCTGAGCCCTTGGAGGTTCCCGTTGGTCTCATTCCTGATGTGTTCTGCAGCCACAAATGTTGGAAGTAGTTTAATGGAAATTGTGAGTCTTATGGCATTATAGGACTGGCAGTTGAGGCTTTGGGAGAAACATTAAATTATGTGAGACTTGTCATAAAACCCTCAAGAGTTGATGGGGGGGTGGATGATATTTGTTCTTGGGGCATCTATAGCACTTCAGTATATGTAGTATACAGCAGTGCTCCTCAGTGCAGCTGCCTGTGGGGTGACAAAGGATTTTGCACGTGAGTGGTAGGAAAGAAAAGTTTAACTAGGGCCATTAGATTACTAATCCAGTTTATATTCTCAGTGCTCTGGGATTTTTAATGACTCTAAATAGTCAGGTCTTTGTACTCTCATCTGAAAGAGATTAGGCCACTTCCAGCTGCATGATTTCCTCCATTCTCTCCACCTGGTTCAGTGCTGACTCGTGAGAAAAAACAAATTGCATCATACCCTGCTCTCTGCTAGGTGTTCTTGCATGGCTTCTGTTCAAGTACTAACACAACCCTATTTGAACAATGAGAGTTAACCATGCCATAGCACATTAAAAGGGTAAAGGTGCAACATATTAATGAGATATTCATTTTGTCAGATGGAAATTAAATGTGTGCTCATTAGTGATCATGTTTAGCAACATGTGGGGTATTTTCTGTGTTTCTGCAAGTTTAAATTCCATAGCAGCTGAGTTTGGTCCAGTCTGGCAAGATTATCAAATTCCACTGAGAGTCAATTCAGCATGTATAAATCTAAATCCCTGTTGAGTTCCAGATCAAACTGCATTAGGAGGAAGGGGTTGTGGTGAATACATCAGCCCAAATCAACAGAAATATTTAGGCTCCCATTCAAATCAGTGAGAGCTAGATACTTATGCAAGAGTTAATTGCCTAAATACCTATTGTGAATCTAGCCCTGTGGTTTATCTGTGATTAAAGCTAATGATTTACTTCCTAAGGTAAAAGAAATTTATTCCAGCATAAGCAAGACAAAAAATTAAGTGCTCTTTTAAATAATGTAGGATGTAGCTACTCAGTTACAACAGAAAGCAGTTATTGAATTGTTATACAATTATTTTATAAACTGATTTAGTATCTACTTGTCTTGAAAACCACAGACTAAGAGCTGCATTATCCTTTTCTAAAAGGTCAATATTTATTCCAGAGCCAGAACAGTCTTGAAGGTAAATAAAGGGGAAAATAGAATCACATTTTGCTACTACAAGACACTCAAAACATATGTGAGTAATAACATAATGAATAAAATATGGACAATCTTCAGTCCTGGGGCTAATGTCAGAAACCAAATAGATTCTGTTTGCCAACACCAATTACTTACACTCTGCTGTTTTAGCTATTTTTAAAAGCATTTGTTTGCTTTCAGTAACATGGGGACATTTACCTCTTGCTCCTCTTAAACTCAGCCTGGGTCTAACCAACTCCAATTTCCTTTACATTTTGCCTGAAGGGAGTTGATTTTTAACCTAGAAGGCTGCAGCTTTTCCACTATATGAACCATAATAGGTTTGTTCTTCTACTGCCATCAATCACTTTTTAAGTTCTTAGCAGTGGGTGAGTGTGCTTTATGGCTGAATCAAAGCTGAGTGTTTCTCAGAAACACAGTTGTTCTCTCTGCAGCATCAGTACACTGTTTCATATACAGCAAGAGACTCCCATCTGAGAGAGCATTCAGTGAGCATGGTGTTCTGGAAGCCTGCATAATTTTCAGCAACAGCAATGCAGAAATGAAATCTAACTTACATGATCCAGGTATCAGGAACCATGTCTGACATGATAAAAGCTCATACTGAATTGGAAATATTAAAACTTCTGCAAATGAGTCCTGTTACAGCTGGTTTACCAATTGAAATGGGAGATCATCTCTCCCCTTAGATGTACACGTGTAAGAGGGGTATGACGAACACAATTCTGATAAAAGAAAAGAGTCCTTCTGTCATTGGCAGTGTGTTTCTGGCTTTGATTTTTCTAATACAGCTAGTTTCATGACAACTGTCACTTGGCACAGTAATGGAAGCAGTTGGCTTCACATATACAGAATGTTTTCTTCTTTTATTTTTCCTGATTTACATTCCACACCACCCCCCTTCTCTCTTTGTCCCAACCAAATGTTAAAAAAAGGTTAAATTAAAACTCATAGAGTGGAATAGAGGATTGGGAAAATAGCTCTGTAATGCAAAACATGTATTGCAGTGACCCTTGGAAGAAGAGAGGCTTCTTTCTTGTATGAAAGGTATATAATTTTTCTATTTATTCAGTCTGAAAAGTTCTCTTCAGTACACAAAGTTTTCTGAATTGCTTTGGTCAGTCCTGCACGGCACAGCTGAAATGGTGCGTGTGTAACTGATGGGCAGGAGTACAAGGGAATCTAATTTTGTATTCATAGATTTCATAGACACTAGGGCTGGAAAGGACCCCAGAGGATCATCGAGTCCAGCCCCCTGCCCCAGGGGTAGGAAGCCAGCAGGGGTCATAGGATCCCAGCAAGATAAACATCCAAATGTCTCTTGAAGGCGTTCAAAGTATTAACAGGGCTGTTGTGTGACCGACTCTTGCCTGGTAGGATGAAGGCAGCCACAGTATAGCTCCTTGGACACTCATTGTTCCCTGTGCCACTGCCTCTTTTTTTTAGCCTGTACTATATAAGGATGCAGGTATGAAAAGGACTTGCCTCTGATTCTTGCCCTTTATACAGAACTACTTTGGACCTGATCCAAATCTCACTGAAGACAATGGGACTCTTTAGATTTGCTTTCAGGTCAGCTTTCTATACTTAGCACTAGCACCCACATATAGCTTCTGCTCACACCTGGAGTGTAGCACCTTATGCTTCCTGCTGAACAGTGCAAAAGGACTTACAAAATCAAGTTCTAAAGCATAAGGTGACTTGCTGTGAATAGTAGCCAATATCTACTATTTCAGGGAAAAATGAAACCTCAGTCAGTATTCGGAATGAGGAAATTAGGCAACTAAGCCAGGAGGCATGAGATTTGGAGATTCGTATTTTAGCAGCACTACAGATATTTTCCGGCTTGTTGTAAAATCAAGATAGAGTTTCAGTCCCTGTTACTGAAAAATAAAGCAATTTATTAGTGGTAAGACACATGCACTGCTAGGTGAAAAGGAGCACTCAAAAAGTAGTCATCAATGATTTGTGGATGCAGGGAAAGCAGTTGGCATGATATACCTTGACTTCAGCAAGGCTTTTGATACCATCTCAAACAGCATACTTGCAAGCAAGCTAAGGAAGTATGATCTGGATAAATGCATTTTAAGGTGGATAGAAAGCTGGCTTGATTGTCAGGCTTAACGGGTAGTGATCAATGATTCATTGTCCAGTTAGAAGTCACTATCAAGTGGAGTGCCCCAGGGGTCGGTCCTGGGTCCAGTCTTGTTCAGTATCTTCATTAACGATCTGGAAGATGGAATGGATTACACCCTCAGCAAGCTCACAGATGACACCAAGCTGGGAGTAGTAGTAGGGTAGGTCTAGGATTTAGAGTGACCTAGACACATTAAAAGACTGAGCCAAAAGAAATCTCATAAGGTTCAACAGGGACAAGTGCAAAGTCCTGCACTTAGGTGTTACCAGATTTGCCCATCACTTTGGGGTATGCTCATTTATTAGGGATACATTTCTAGGGTCTTTGTAATTTACACACAGTGCAAAAGGACACACACACACAGATTAATGTGACATGCCTGACCTGGCCAGGTTGATCAGCATGTACAGGCTGACACCCTCATATGCCAGGAATCAGTTAATTAAGGTAACAATAAAGTACAGTTGGACACAAGCACACAGGTGAACAGAATACCTCTGAATCCAGTTGACACCCTCATGGGCCAGCATTCAGTTCATTAGGGCACGCCTGAGCCAAACTGGGTCAATCAGCCTATACAAGCTGATCTCCTTATCTGTCTTAAACTCAGCATGTTCCAATCTTTTGCCCTTAGTGTCCTAGTATTACTGATAGCCTCTTGATGAGGAGACCCCACAGTATTTCTGGGCTTCACAGGGATCTTTGTCTTAGGTAAAACAAGCGTTGCTGCAAAGCAAGTGGGGAAGGGAAGTAGAGAAGGAAAAATATACCCAGTTACCACCAGTTTGACTATAGAAGTTATTTATTGCTAAGTATATGACATTTATGATGGTACTAGTAGTAATAGACATGCAAGAAAAAACAAACAAAAACCAATTACAATATTACCCTGTTTTAATTGAGTATTTGGGGAAACCTAGCTCAAGCTTAACTCATAAAATTCAGGTTCAGAAAGGTATGCCTAGAGAGAAAAAGAAAAAGAAAGAGAGAGAGGGAGCAAGAGCTGGAATCTCACCATTCCAAGGCACTTGGGTGGTTTGTTGACAGGCAAAGTTCCTAGTACAATAGTTGAAGGTTAAACAGGCGACCGAAAGAGACGATCTGTTTCTCCCAGCTTCTCAAGAACAACAGTGGATGGTGTCTGAGATTTTTCTCTTGAAGCACACTGTTTGCTGCTTTACAGCTTTCTTGTACCCTTACAGTCCAGCCTCTTCAAAGCATTCGTTTAATTGTGTAAATCAAGAGGGTTCCAAGCCATCATTGACAGGGAAGTTCCTGTTATATAAACAGTTTCAGTTTAGATTAATGACCTTTTTCAGTGACGAGGGATTATCTGGTTTGGAACATCTCAAGAAACTGATTAACAACCAGGAAAAACATAAAGTGTTTAAGGAGTAACCAGACACCTAGGAGCCAGCTTGAAATTATTATGAATATACAAGATATACTGGAAGGGATACCACATTGCACTGTGAAGTCAGCATCAGTGTTTTGTATTTTACCTGTTCTGAATAATCCTCAGCTTAGCATGACTTTCAGATCTTACTGTAGTCTTTTAACATAAGGGGCTTACTTGGAGTGTTCATTAACTTTGTGGGGGGGACTTGCACCAGTCATCCCGGGAAAAGTATGACATCATTTGTGCTCAGGGCTCCATTGGGCTGGATGGCCCCCGTGATTAACCCTTAACCATTGTTCAAATGTTGCCCATACCCGCTCTGACTCAGTCTCTTGCCTCAGCATTCCCTAACCCAGCAACTACGTTTTAGTCAATTAAGTTTAAATAGGCCTCCCATACTGGGACCGGGGAATGTACGGCCCCAGATGCCTATTCAACTTTTCTTCTGCTGAATTCTGGTTAGATGAGGTGTGTGTATGTGGGTACAGGGGGTAGGAATAGAAAAAGTCCGTTGTAAGGCCAGCAAGCTGGGTGCAAGGGCTCCCTCAGGAACACAGAGCTGACAGGTAACAGGACAGAAGAATCCCATGCACCGCTACAGGCTTGGGACTGACTGGCTAAGCAGCGGCTCTACAGAAAAGGACCTGGGGGTTCAAATTATGGGGCGACTGGCGCTGCATAAAAGCATAAAACTCCTGAAAAACCATCCACGTAACAACAAGAGCCCATCTCGGGCCCCCCAAAAGAAACAGGCCAGGGCGCTGTACCGCTTCAGGCTCTGAACCCAGCCAGCTCCACACCCCGTCCAGCACGGAAACCCCGCCCCCTCCCAGCGGCGCGGGGCGGAGCCAAGCACTCTGCGCCCCTACCGCCGCAAGGCGCAGGGTGCAGTCGCATCCGCGCATGTGCGGGGATCTGTGTGGGGGCGTGGCCGCGCCGGCCACCGTCAGCGGCGGGAGTGTCATGCGGAAGTCCTTCGCGGAAGTGCAGGCAGTGGAACATGGCGGGGGCTGACAACGGCTCCCGCTACCCGGCCGCGGCGGCGCCGCAAGACCCGCTATCGCGCTTCCTCTGCCCCGTGTGCCTGGAGGTCTACGAGAGCCCCGTGCGGGCGCCCTGCGGACACGTGTGAGCGGGGCGGGCGGTGCTGTGAGCGGGGGGAGCGATCCAGCGGGGCGGGGGCCTGGCAGCCCTGTGCGAGCCGGTCGCGCCTTCTCGTCCGGTGAAACCCGCTGTCCAGGGGTGCCTCCCACCTCGGGCCCATTTACCCCGCGGTAACCTCCCCCACCCGCACCCCCCGCAGGACCTGCTTAAGCCCGGCAGGGTGTGCCTGTGCAGGAAGGGGCGGGTTTTGTAGCCAGTTAAGTTTCGGGTTCCTGTCATGACCCGTCCAGAGAAAGCCCCTGTGTTTGCAGGACAGCACGCCCTGCCCTTTGCTGTCCTTGGCTTTTGTTGCTTGCGTGGGATGTTTCTGAAGCCCAAAACCTTCCAGTGGGAAACACATCAGCCATAAATTGGCCAGAGCCCTGGGGCATGGGGCCACACCTAACGTTTCCGATAATCGATTTGTTCTTGAAATGTAGCCCTCGATACCAGTTTGTCCCTTTTGAGAATGACACGGGTAGGGTGAAGTTTTTTGGTGTGCGTTGTCCCTTGTGACTTCCCTTTCGTTATAGGCCAAGTTTAAGGTATATCCGTGATGCTTTCATTGAGAACGGTGCAGGTGTTTTCTACAGCATGCGTTTTTAGAAACCTTGTATTTCTTCCCTATTAGTTTTTGCGCTCCATGCCTGCAGGAATGTCTTAAGCCGAAAAAGCCAGTGTGCGGAGTCTGCCGTAGTACCCTGTCTCCTGGCAGCACAGCTCTGGATCTGGAAAAACAAATTGAAATGACAGAAACTGCTTGCAGTGGCTGCAATAAAAAAGTATGAAAGCATTTAAAAACTTCAGTACGCAATTCCCTATGTAGCCGCACCTGGAAAATAACATTTTTTTTTTCAGCCTTCTGGAGACTCAGCTATCAGGATTTTAATGTTGTTAAATAATGCAGAGAAGTAATGCTTGGTAGCACACCAATGTCCTCTCCTCCTCCCCACTCCAACCTTGTCTTCTGTTTCTTCCTTTGGGAGGTGAATTTCAAATAAAGGAGCAAGTAATCAGCTAACAAACTGAAGTATGCAGCAAACGTGAAATGTAGAGATATCATGGGAACTTGCGTGCACACGTTTCTGCAGGGAGAATGCTGTCTTATAAACGCAGCATTTGTCCCGGGAGAAATCAAGTGAAACCTGTCTGAAGAGTCTGTTGGACTGATTTTTGACAGAAGCACCTTTCTAATAGAGTTATTAGAAATTGCATTCAGTATATTAGGGGTAGTTTGCTATGGTGGTGCTGTCTGGTATCTAGTAAAAGTAATATCTTCTCCAGCTTCTGCTGTACAGAGAAGAATCTAATGCTGTGGAAATATGTAATCTGTAGACATAAATGTTGTTAGTCTCTTCTTCACCTTCCATGATACTATTAATACAGAGCCCAGACTTCATATGTTGTAGCATAGAAATTATAGAGCACTGCTGTTACGATGGCAGTGCTGTAAAAATAACAAATACTGATTACCTTTTTATTACTCTGCTACGTGGCAAATTAACTTGTTGATAGTCAGCATAGCTTAATATCTAACGTAGAGCTAGCTTCCACCAGGTAAAGCTAAAGCTAATTAGTTAAAAATCCTTAACGTGATACTGTTCCTTCTAGATATACCTTATACAAATTCCTACCAACTAAAACTTTTTTTTTTTTTTAAATTGTATGCTTGCCTTTCATGCTGCATTTCCTGTAAATTGGATCTAGCCAGTTTCACTTTTGTTTCTAGGCAGTTTTGTTTTCTGACTTGCGGGTACTAGAAAAAATACAAGTGTTCAAGTTTGTAAAAAGGTTGATTTGTCATAAAAGAAAAAGAACTGTAGCCTCCATATTTTACTGTCTGAATAAAATATAAAGCCTCCAGATTTAGCACTGCTTTCTAGCAGTCTGCCACATTCATTTGTCAGAGTTCTGGAAAGCATCAGTATTCAAATACCTTCAATTCTTATTTAGTTATAGAACTCTTACTAGGTTTCTTTCCCAGTTTGACACTTGTCTTATCGGAATGACTAGAGAAACTACTTGCTAAATTTAATAAAATCTTATTATGCACTCTTTGGAATTAATCAGAATAACATTAGCAGTAGAGGTGCACTGATACATTGGCTCCCTTATCGCAGGGACCTCAACTGTCTCCCCATCACACCCCTGCCTTCCCCCCACCCGCTGCAGACTTACCAGCCAGACGCTGCTCTTCAAGTTGGCGGGCTGCATGTTGGCAATCAGATCAGCATTGGCCGATGTGGCTTGTTAATAATTGGCCATCAATATCACCCGAAAAAATCTTTATGGGTGCACCCCTGATTAGTAGGACATATCAATACTAACATTTTGTTTAGCAAAGAATCATTGTACCCTATGAGAGGAAGAAATGGTTACAGTATAAGCTTGTGATCATAAGCATTTTTCTAGCACATCTAATTTACATCTGGCCTAATACTCTGTTGTGTTTACTTTTATAGAATATATTGGCTAATGATTCAGTAGCTTGTCTCTATATTTGAGCCCATAACGGGGAAGAATGGCAGGCAGATCTGGAACATTGGCTTGGTTTAGTACAAAGTAGAAATTAGTTTATTTTCCTTCTGATGTAGAGGGAAAAAAAAAGCAAGAATTATGGTACTCAGGTGAACAGGGAGTCAGCTGTTCTAAGCAGTATATTATACCATAATGTATCGCAAGCAGCACGTTAACCTAGTAAGTAGCCTCTGTTCAGAACGGACTGCCTTATGTGCCACAACATTCAGTTTTCCTTCTTTTAATGTTCTCCAAACAGAATGTTTCCTGATTCCGGTGATTTGCAGTTCCTCTACTTAACCTTAATAACCTTCACATTCTGTCTCTTGTTTGTGTAGATGTACCTTTCAAAGTTACGCAGTCATGCAGCTTCTTGTTCGAAATACCAGAACTATATAATGGAAGGTGTGAAAGCTGTAACTAAAGAACCACCTTGTAACACCAGGTATTTCTATTTCTAGTCGTTTACAGGGAGGTTGCTGGTGGTGGAAGTTTTAGTTAATGCCAAAGCTTGCTTTCCTGATTTGTTTGTATATGTTTTGGTGCATTTGATGTGTTGCAGGCACTTTCTTGTGCAGCATGTGAGAGTACAAGCAAAGACGGTTAGATCTTCATTTAGTCTGGGAAGTAGTTCTTTTAATGCTGCATTACAATTAAACAAGGCTATAATCCCAGAAATTATATCGCCCAGGTGCACTGCTTTACCGACTTAAATTGCCCATGCGCAAACTGTTGCGAGATCAGGGTCCTGGGTAAGGCAATCTAAATTTTCTTTTAGTTTTAAACTTGTTATTCTGTCTCTGATTAATTACTGAAACGAGAAATGACTACATTGAACTGGTCATCCATATTGTAGACTATCTGGCAAACTTTTGTATGCTTCATAAAAATGGTGCAGACCAGGAAAGCAAGCTGAACCTTGATATTTTTGTAAAGGAATAGATGTGTAATTGCCAGCTATATTAACTTTGCCCTTTGAGATGCCATTTCTTCACTGATGGAGAAAACGACTTCTTAAATTCAGCTTGCTCATATATCACACAATAAGGGCTGAACCTAAGTGCTCTGTATTTAAATATTCCCTCTCAAATTACCATGAGTAGCCAGTCCCTCATCAGGTATTAACTTTCGAAAATGTAAACATAATTTTTTTTTTTTCTTTTCCCCCAGGAATGTTCCAAATCGCTTTACCTTTCCTTGTCCTTACTGCAGTGAGAGAAACCTTGATCAGGAAGGACTAGTTGAACATTGCAAAAAGTACCACATCATGGATGCAAAACAAGTGGTAATGCTTACAATATCAGATTCAGTACAACACTGGTGTTGCAGGAATATGCCAGTAGCCTGATGTTAGTTTGAGCATTGGATCCCTCGGTAATTTCTGCTCGGGGACCTTAGACACTTAAGTGTATGCCTGATTTTAAGCTGCAGGTATTCCTTTTGAGTTAAATAGGACTACCCTAGTGAATAAAGTTGTGTGTATACAAAAATGTTAATGTTTGGATATTACTCTTGTTCTGAAGATCTGGGAAAATTCAGACCCACTTCTTGAGGAGTCTGTGGGGAGGTAGACAAGTTTTCAGAAAGGTATCAAAGCATCTTTTAAGTGCCTATACTTGCATTTAAAAAAAACATGTGCACTAGACTAGCCATCTTAACCTCTTGAAGCTACAGGTAATGCTAGAATGAAATTTTGACATCTAAGCCTTTTATGTACCATTCCCTAAATCCTGAGCAAAAGTTCATAACACCGTCTGATGTGTAAACTCTTTTTAATATTGTTACAAGCATTTACACAGATCTTTACCTGCAGATATGGCAGTAAGTAGAATAGAAACAGCAAAACTTGAATTTGGCTCTAACAATTGTTAGCTTTCTCTTATCCTGGGGTGTAGTTTTGAAAAACTTCTCAAGTTTTAATTTATGAAAATACAGTCTCTCTCTTCTATGAAGACATCAATATATGTTCTACAAGAGTGTTGGGGTGCAGTTATTTTATAATCTGTAGAAATGAAGGTTGAAGGATTTTAGAAAGCAAACTTAATTCAGTATTTTGCCCTCCACGAGAGGTTGGAGGCTCAAACTACCAGTCTTACTTCAAAGTCACAAACTTCTGGATTATGTTAATTCAGTGTCTGAGGAATCAGTTGGTTTATGTAGTGTTCTGTGGCTTGACAAAACACTCTCAATTCATTTTGCATACATAGTGAAATTCTGGTTATATGACCTGTGTTCATAATCTTCACAATCATATAGAAGCATTTTTTCTATTTCTTTGGCACTTCTTCCTCCCTCAGTGTTTTTTAAATCAGTTTCTTAGAGGCAAATAACCTGGCCTTCAGGAGGGAAATATGAATTCTAAAAATTACCATGAAATAAGAAAGGCCTCTAAAGAGGTCTCTAGTTCTGAGGGTGTCCTTCTCAGCTGAACATGAAGGGAATTCAACATTGGCTTTTATGGCTTTTTTGAAAGGTTTGCCCAATTTGTGCCTCAATGCCATGGGGAGATCCCAGCTACAGGAGTGCCAATTTCATGGATCATCTTCAGAGGCGGCATCGGTTTTCCTATGATACTTTTGTGGTATGTAATTCCTTATAAGACTCGTAGAATATAGCAAAATGATTGCTGTGTTTGTATTAAAATGTAGTTTAGCCGTTCATGTAGATACCATCCTAATAGGGGCAATGTATCCCTTTCTGGAGATGGATAACATTCTGCTTGTTTTCTGTTGAAAGTCTGATGCTTCCTAAACTTGTTAAATGTTTGTAATGGGTAAACAGTGAAATCAAATGAAGAGTCTAATGACTTCTGCCTTTTCTGTCCTTAGGATTATGATGCTGATGAAGATGATATGATGGCACAGGTTTTGCTACGGTCCTTGAGGGATAAATGAACTAAGTAGGAGAAAAACTGTAATACCAAGCTTCCATTAGGGGGAGTTCCCAGCATCCCTCACACTTCTCCCTACACAGTCCAAGATGAACTCAGGCATCCAAAAATAAATAAGGAAGATTTTTGAAGAGTCCCAGTCACCTAGCCTCAGCTCCTGATCTCGCTCTACATGTCATTGCTTAACACTAACAAGACAGGCTTTTTTGGCTGCTGCTCAGCCGTGTCAGGCTAGTACTCCTGCTCCTTTCATGCTAAGTGTAGCCAGTTGTCTCCTCTGTATTTCTGTTGCCTCTGTTCATTTTCCCTACCCTTGTGTCTGTCTGCTCGCTTTGTCCATTCTTACTTGACGAGAACATATGTGCTACTAGAGGAACTGCTATTGAGAGGGAATGGCCTACACTGGCAAGTGAAGATTATTTGGAAAAAAAAAAAAAAAATCTTTATGCTTCCTAAATGTTGATCAGATACCCTGGCATTTTTGGTCTATGGAAGCTGTTAGTCTGTTAGATGCAACTGTCAGAACTGGTTTGCATTTGAGACTGCCTAGAATGTCTGTGATTACACATTCTTTAGCAGTGTTTCTAATGCTGGTAGTTGGTCTTTTAACTAAACTTAGTACACTGCCTCAGTGATGAATCTTAAAACTTGTATTTTCATTGTAGTTCTGTTCATCTGCATAAGAAACTTGTTCATAATACCTGGTTCAGTACCTGCATGTTACGTACCAGCTTAAATATTCATACTTTGGTTAAAACATTTCTAGTCTAGAAAGTAAAATTCTGCATCCAAAAATTCTTAGTTTAAAAATCCACGATTTCCAGTGTTGTCACGTGTAATAATTATCTCATGTTCTGAACTGACAATTTAAGATCTTTCCTAGAACTTAAGCTACTAAGCATAACTTGCAAGCCTTCACTTGATAGAGGGATTCAAAACTAAAACATCTAGGAATCCAATTTGTTTTTTAAACTAAAATGTAGTTATTAGCTTCCAATTCTTCTGTCCCTCAAGATCATCTGATAGTAAAATGGATTAATGATCTTTAGCATTTCCTAAGCATTACTTGTGTTTTTACAAATTCTACAAAATATTTTGAACCCCTGAGCTTCATTTAAATTATTCAGCTATATTGTGAAATATTTAAGTGGATGATTCTGTATTTAGAATATAGTGTTCATATAATGTTTATTATATAGGTATTGTTTTTGAAAGGAACACCTGAAGAGTAGACAGGAAAGCAGAGACATAACTCAAAATGATATGCAAAGATAATGTACTTTCTACATGTATGAATACAATAGGCTGGTATTACCTTCTAGAAATCACTTTGGGTATTGAGGCTGAATATTCTTATTCACAAATTAACAGCAAGGAACTTCAGGTTCGTGAGGTCCTAGCTAAGGCTTCTGTATCCACTGGGCCTGCACACTAATGTAGTGTAGCATACAGAGCTAGCTTGAGTTCTCAAAGCAAGCTGTTTTAGCCTGCCAAGAAGCTCTATTATCTTCACACAGTGCTGGGCTCTGTAATTTGACCAGACCTTCAAATTGTTTTTTAGAACAGTAAAAAGTTCCAGCTCAAAGTGGCTTGTTTGAAGCTTGAGTTTGCCCACACTGGCTGGGCAAACTAAGTATAAACCATTTCATATTGGGCTTAGTTTTCTTTTTTTCTTTTTTTTTTTTTTTGTCTTTTTATGTGCTTTCACTCATTTGGTATGGACCAGTTTAGATCCATCAGAAGGTGAAATCTACTTGAGAATTGTGTGTCAAATCCTGAAAACTTTTTCATGCAGTGCTCTGAACATGTACCATGTGGCTTTGGCATTATGTTCTGCAGAGATTATGGTCTCGAAGTGTTTGGGTAGAAGCTGTGGAATTTGTGAATTTTGGCTAGAGCCCAAAGTCACCACCTGACTCTATACCACATTTCTTCTAGTATTCTAAGTGCACTTCCATGTCATCTTGACAATGTTTCTGAGAGCTAAGCAATTAAATTGTCTTGTTCTGACTTTTTGAAGACAAGATATCAATAAATTTCATATAATTTATAAAACCTTCTCTTCATGGAAACTTTTGTGATTTATCATGTTTTGCAGTCCTTCCTGTTTTCTCCTTGCACATCTTTCCTGAAGGGAGGCTCTGGCTGGCTCCATCATGCATCACTAAGCCTAAGAGGCTACAGCTCAGTCAATGTTAAAGTATTTTTGTGTGCAGTCTTGTAGCATTAGAAGCACTCAAGTATTAGAAGCAAGTGACTCAAGTGCTAGCATAGACTGGGCAGCTCACCATTTGAGATGAGCATAATTCAGACCTAGCCAGAATGTAAACTGTAGAGGGGGTTGGCATCCACCGCCACATCAAACAATGCTATACTGGGTCAAACCAATGCTCAGCAGCCCTTCTCTGACAGTTGCAGGAGTGGATGCTTCAGGAGAGCACTAAACTGGCTGTATCTGGAATGCTCTATCTCTGCTCATTACATTCCTTGGCATGTACCATCATCAGTTTAGAGAAGCTGGAGGAGACATCTCCAACTGCTGTTTAAAACCACATAACTGGTGATGCTTAAATGATGGACCAAATGCTTAGGGCAGCCCCAGCCCAGCTGATCAGACTTGACTTTCCCATGGGCTCCTTTTGGATTCCCTAGCCTCAGAATTTGTGCCTTTTTTTGGCTGCCATGGACAACGTTCATACCCCTGCTGCACTGCCTTGTGTCTAGAGGTAGATGGACAGAAGCTGGAACTTCCCCTTTAAGATAAAAAGGGGGAGGGAGAAAAAGGAATCAAATTCTGATGTCTAATTGAGTTGAATTGTTTACACTTAACAGTAGCAATATAGATGGTGGCTCTGATTAGATCATCCCTCAGTTGAAAGGGGATTAAGTGGTTGAATAATTTATCAATGTATTGAGGGTTTGGGTGTGGGTTGCAAATTTAGGGTAGGTGAGAAATAAATAAATAGCTCACAATGGTTGAGCTATCCTTATGGGGGAAAAAATTGAGCAGCATTCCTTCAGTTTGGCTTCTCAGCATGTAAAGAGGGCATGCAACTGTGTCTTTGCACCTGTTAACCTGACAACTAGGTTATACATTCCCTGGTGTGATATGTATTCATACAATTGTTCAAAGATAGTGACAAATTGAGCAATGGTATGAGAGAGTTTGCAAAACTCAAATTCCAGTTCTTTATAGATATTTTACTGTAGAAAAGTGTTTAACATGCCCTTGGCTGCTATTTTAGCAGATGAACAAAGAGAAAGTAGATAAAAAAAGATTGTGATGTTTGTGTCTTATGACTGCTCATAAAAATATGCAAGCACTTATGTATGTACTTAAGTGTCAAGTGGGTTGATTTTCTGTGTAACGTTTGTTCATCTGGTGGTTTTGTGTTGAGAAACTTTGGATTAAATATAGCCTCATTGTTCAACCATCTTTAGTTTCATTACTAAATCAAGGCCAGTATCTGCAGCAGGGTTGAGTACTCTGCCAGGGCACCTTTCAGTCATTGTCAGTTGTTGACCTTGTGGTCAAATGCCCATTCTTGGTGTTAATCTAATCTGGCCTGCTCTGGAACTGTGAAATGCCAGGGTCTTGCACTGAAATGGGATTAAAAGGAGAGTTAGCATGAAGCAAGGGAACATAAAATTAAACTAATCCCCTCCCCTCCTCTCTTTTTGGGTCAAAGATCAACCTTGTTAGGTTTAGTGATCCTTACCATGCTCTACCTTAAAAAATAGTGATGAAAGGGGATGCTAGCTGTCCTCATTTAAACACAGTCAACTTTGCTCCTGGAATCAAAATAATGAATTTCATTGGTCACTTTTTAAAATAAAAAATACAACACCAAGAAAATGTGTCCTGATGTTTGACATGTACAAGAGCTGTCCAGTGGCAAAAAGCAGCAAGGAACAGCATCACACTGGGGACAGTAGTGTTTGCATGCACACATGTGCATGTGCTGCTCTCACTCTCCTACATTTATCATTTTGTATTGCATGTTTCATACTCCAGGGAGGGAGTGATAAAGGGAACAGCTCTTGGAGGTAGTGGCTGCAAAGACATTTTTTACATTGCACCCCAACTGTTGCATTGCTGGGATTTTAACAATCTCCACCAAGGCACAAAAGGCCTGTAGAGCACACCTTCTTGTTTATATTAGAAGTGGTGAGAAACATAATCTATCATCTTCACCTTGCAGTTAGATCATTTTCCTCCAATTTAGCTATAGCCATTGTACCTACTCCTGAACCAGGGAAGTCAAATGGAGGGGTTTCAGAGCCCCATCTGGCAGCAAGCTGGGAAATTTGGGAAATGGGCCCTGTTGTACATAGTCAACTGTGACTGCAAGGTAAGGACTGTGCCAGCATCTGGCTTGGAGCACGGTGAGTTGACACCCCTGCCTAAACCATTCTGCCACCTCTGGTTTTATAAACAGCTGGAAGCCAGCTGTTCTAGTAAAGCCAGCTGGAGGAAGCTGCAAAAACATGGTTAGTGAACTGTAGCAGCATCCCAAGGGCAAGTAGCAGCCCCTAAAGTCTGGGTATAGTCTTCTATTCCATAGACCTGTAAGCATGTTGCCTGTTCCAGATAAAGGTACTACTTACACACTGGTGTACACAGTTCAGACCGGACCCTTTGTGTTGGCAGATGGAGTTTATAGATACCTTGGTCATGTGTAGGTGGCAGGGAGAAAAATGTGGCTTTAGCTAGATAGTTGCAGCTAGTTGGAGGTAAAGCACTTAGTTAACAGGCTGTAAAACCTTCCTATTAACAGGGCTATCTACTTACAACAATTCCATTCATTCCTATTTAATATGTTACAGTTAGGTTTTATAAATGAACAGTTCTGCTGGACAAAGTAATAGAATGGCTACCCTCTCCTCAACACTTAACACTGAGCACACTGCATGCCTACTTTTTCACATTTTACTGTTGCAACGATTTGTGTGTGTGGAAAAAGGCCCCCTCTTTGCTGCAGTGCTTACGTTGTACAGAGCTGGTCATGTCTGGCGTCTGAGCCCCGTGAATCCAATTAACATGAATTGCAATTTCATGCTTAAATCCCCATGCTTTGAATGGAGGGTCCCTACATTCCTTCACAATGCCCTTTTTTGTTACATGGAAAAATCGTATTACAGGGGAACTGGAGTGGTCTTTGACCGGCAGAGGGAGCACTTGCATTTTAGAGAGAATCGGTGTAGTAGAGCTGTTTGGCCTGTCTGTATGCCACCTACACATCCTGACTCCTGGAAGTCCTCACTGTCATCTCCCCTCAGCAGTCCTTGTTTAGACTGCATTTCACAGAGCAGGGATGATTCTTGTGAAGGATAAGGGAAAGAGATCACCATTACAGGAAGGTTGCTTGGCTGGAACAGGTGTTGCTGGAAAATTGTACTGATGGCTTTGCCCTCCCCTCTACTGTGAGATTGTTTCCTGTACAGCAGAAAGTTTAAAATACCCTCATATGGTCAAATGTGGGGAAGATAAAACAGGAAGCCCCCAGTAAATCATTTTGCTTATCCCCTTGCTAGTGCAGGATTTTCCCCCAGGCTCTCTCAGTTATCCATTCAGAACGAGTGGAGAGGAGGCCCTTGCCCTGCAAAAGGAAGCTCTGTAGGTGTGCACCTTGTTACAATGCCCTGGAGACTGCAGTCGCACTGAGCTACGAGGGAATAACTAGGCAGCTGGAGGTGAACGCAGCAGCAAAAGCACAACAGGAGTGGATGTACCAGAAAGGTCCAGTGGACCTGTCTGCAAAGGGTAGTTCCAGCACACCAGTTTCAGTAGGCCACGGGAGTGCTGTGCCATATGGGTAACATATGGGCCAGCCTTTGGCACAAGTCTTGGGCTCTAAAAAATGCCAAAACAGCTCTGCCATCACACCCCATGAGAGGACATGTACACCTGTCCGCTGCTGAGCGCAGGCAGTGGGTGCCGCCTGCCCAACCTCCTTGCTCTCGGCTCCTCCGCAGCTGTCCCAGCCAAAACCGGTATGACTTCAGGAAAGTCAATCCAGCCACTTAGCCCCTCTCCTCCTCTTGTTTGGAGGAGCCATTCCCGGGGCCTGATACCGCCTCGACTCAGTACCAGTTTTGCTATTGTTAAGGGTCACGAGAACGGGTTTGCAACACAGGCGCTTGCTCGCCAGCTCTCTCGCGCTGGCAGGAAGCGGCATCTCTCTGGGGCTTGGCACTGTTCTGACACCCAAAGCCCAGCGAAATCCCGAAGCGTCTTCCCTACCTTCGCCTCCCTCCGCACCGAGAGGCGATCAGTGCAGGGGCTTGCAGAAGCCCCTGGACGACGGGCAGGACCAGCCGCTGCCCCCCCGCCCTTGGCTCTGCCTGGCCGGTGCCCCCCTTGCCTGCCTTCCCGGCCCAGAAGGCAGGGGCCGGCAGGACCCGAGCACGTGCGGCAGGAGCGGGCAGACTGACCCCCAGGGGAGAAGGGAAGGGGCCTGAGCGGGCGGCGGGGGAGGGCAGCTGGCACGTGCCCGCCCGACATCTGCAGCCGGCTAATCAACCAGGTGCCCTTCGCAGGCCTGTTCCCAGGCTTCCCCCGGGGGCAGAGCGTGCCCGGGGCGGCGGCTCCCCCGGGCCGGCGTCCTGGCCCGCACCTGCCGGCGGAGGCGCAGGTGCGCGGGCGGACACGTGGGCACGGCCCGGGCGGGGGTTTCTTTCCTGCTGAAAAGAGATTTGACATTTCAAAGGAGGGGGAGCGGCATAACGGCTCCCCCACCCCGAATCGCGCCCCCAGGGCTGGGGTCTGCGGGCCCGGAGCTTCCCCTGCCCCCGGCCCGGGCCCTGCCTGGCGGGGGAGCGACTCGCACGGAGCCGAAGGTGGAGAAACGCAGCCCAAAGCTTCGCCCCGCGTCGTCCTGCTCTTCGCGGACCCAGCCAGGCCCTGCCCCTGCCCTTGCTGCCCCCGAGCCGGCATCGCCGTCCTGGCCTGCTTAGGAAACACTTCCTGGCCCTGGCAGGGTCCAGGCCCGGCGTGCCTCGCAGACGAAGGCTGGGAGGGACCCCCCAGCCCAAATGTTTGCCCAGCTCTGGGGAAAGGAAAGGGGACATGTCG
>NW_017728942.1:292084-326703 GCF_001723895.1 Crocodylus porosus
CGGGACGGGGCTGGGCGCGGGCCGAGCTGACGCCGCTGTGTCCCGCAGGGCTGCTGTACGACAAGCACCCGCTGCTGCCCGGCTGCTGCCCGCCGCTGGCGTGGGGCGCGGGGCTGCTGTCCTCCTTCTTCCCCGAGGAGCCGGCGGGCGGCGCGGGCGGCGCCGAGCCCAAGCCGCTGGACCTCACGTCGCTGTCGAGCGAGGAGGACGAGGGCAGCAAGACGTCGGACCCGCCCAGCCCGGCCTCGCCCGCCGCCCCCGAGGCCGAGAAGTTCCAGTGCGGGCAGTGCCGCAAGCCCTACTCCACCTTCGCCGGCCTGGCCAAGCACCGCCAGCTGCACTGCGACGCGCAGCCCAGGAAGGCCTTCAGCTGCAAGTACTGCGAGAAGGAGTACGTCAGCCTGGGCGCGCTCAAGATGCACATCCGAAGCCACACGCTGCCCTGCGTCTGCAAGATGTGCGGCAAGGCCTTCTCCCGGCCCTGGCTGCTGCAGGGCCACATCCGCACGCACACGGGTACGTGGCCCCGCCGGGCGGGCGAGCGGGCCTGGGCCCTGCGTGGCTGGGCGGGGGCCGTGGCCCCCGGCAGACCCCTGGCACTGGGCGGGTGGTCGAGCGCTAGGCTGAGAAGCTGTAGGGGCTGAGGGGCCCTGAGCCAGCCCCAGGGCAAGGCAGGACTGTCCCAGGGATGGCAGACGCCACGGATTGAGCCCCTGCTGCTCTTGGCCCTGCTGGGACCCAGCAGAGCTAGTGGATGTGCCCCAGGCATGAGCAGACCAGGCAGTGTCCAGGTCCAAAAACAGTAAAGATGATGATGATTATTGTTACTATCTCTAAGTCTTTCCTTGGGGCCACCAGGAGTCTAGGTATGGTGCTAAGGGCAGAACAGGTGGTTTTCTCCACCCCCTCTAGCATCTCCTAACTGCCCCTGAAGATCGTCCCTGTGCCCCACATCCAGGGGCTGGGCTCTGCCTGGGGCTTTCTCCCCAGCCTGGGGCTGAGGGCACTGGGTGACTCCTACACCCCGAGCGTCTGAAACCCTCCTGATCCCAGGGGGGATGAGCGGAGTGCCAGCACAAAAGGTGCGGTTGTGATGCATCCTGGCCAGGCTCCCCAATGACTCATTGTTTGGCTAATGCTGCTATTGAGGCGCCCCTGGAGGCTCCTGGGCAGTGCTGGCAGGTGCTTTAATGTACCAGTGCTGCTAGCTTGGTGCACCTGTTACTGTAATGCCTGGGGCAGCCCCGCACTCGCAGCTGCCAGCCTCTCTGAGCTCTTGGCTTTTAATCCAAGAAGTATCCCATTTACAATGCATCCCCTCCACCGCCTTTGTGCTGGCCACGGGGCTCGTTTCATTGTCACTTGGCGCTGATTTCACACCCTCTCCAAGGCCCAAAGCTGAGGTCTGAAGGAAGCTGGGAAGACTTAATTGTGCTTTCCAAATTGAGCGTACACGTTTGTTTCCTCCACAAGAGCCTCTCGGGCAAGAATTTACTTGGCTGCAGGTTTTTAAGCAGGGCCTGGGGGAAGGGGAGCCTCTGAAAAGGAAATCGCTCCACTCCCAGGTTTAGGGCTGGCTGCCTTCAAGGAAGCCTGGCCGCGGTTCACTTCATAACCGTGAAGCTTGATGCTTCACTGGGTGGCAGCTCTGCAAGCCATTTCAGCTGCTGGCAGCCAGACCTTGACATGGTTCTGCTTTCTAATTTCTTAGTGAAACTGTCTTGACTTATTTATTTATTTTTAACCTTTTCCCCAGTGGGAAACTCTTGTAGCTTCATATAGTAACTGGAGTTTTTTTTTCTTCTTTTTATGCTAAATTTCCAAGCAGAGCATTTTCTGTATGTGAATCGCATGCATTCAAAAAAAAAAAAAATCAATAGGAAAAGATCTGTGTGGTGATCTCTGTATAACACCCAGCCCTCTTTTGCATGCCCAGCCCCTCTCTCTCCCTCTTTTTTTTTTTTTTAACTGAGTTTTGGACTAACAAGTGGGCCATGCTTTGATATTTCCTGCCCCCTTCCCCACCCCCGGGAGCTAATGGTGAAGCATTCTCTTTTGTCTTCTAGGTGAAAAGCCTTTTTCCTGTACGCACTGCAATAGGGCCTTTGCTGACCGCTCTAATCTCCGTGCCCACCTGCAAACCCATTCAGATGTAAAGAAGTATCAGTGCAAAACCTGCTCCCGGACTTTCTCCAGAATGTCACTTCTTCACAAACACGAGGAAACGGGCTGCTCTGGAACTCGCTGAAAGACACTAAACACCCTCCCTCCCCCCCGAGGACTTTTTACATGCAAATACATATATTTTGTAATTTTAGTTTCTGTAGGAGATAGTTTCCTTCATGTTGCCATGACAGTGTGTATCAAGCCCTGTATATCCAGCTGCTTCAGGCCTTAAAAGACTCCTTCCCCGCCACCCCCCTCCATTTTTTTTTGTTCCTCTTGCACAGTCTGAAGACCTGATCCTTCTTCCATGGGAGTCGGTGGCAAAACTGTAAGTGCCCTGTGGGTGTAGGATCGGACTCTGCTATGCTTGACTGTCTGTCTCTCTCTCTCTCTCAAGGAGAGCCAGTGGATCACGCAAACTAGCCAAGGTCTGTGGGTGCAGGATTGGGCCCCTGGATTCAATGTGAGCCTTTCCAGAGCCTTAACAGGTGCCTGTCAGTTGCTGAAGGCACTCAGCACCATGTAGGATCTGGCCTTGAATTATGACCACACAGCTGGTCTGAAATGTATTTGGCAGTTGTGTGGTTTTTGTTTTTTACCATAACCACTTGGTAACTGATTATGAACTAAGACTTTCTTTTTTCCAGCGCATGGTGGGTTTTTTTTTTCCATTTTATTTTAAATGAAGGACAAAAGCAAAGTGTTACTGTCACCCCCTTCTCCCTGGATTGTACATACGCCGCCTGTAGAAGGTGTTACTATGCAATAATACAGTATCACATTAGTTCTGAAGCAGCTGCTTCTTCCCCAGCACAATGACAATTTGCAATGCCTTCCAGATTAACAATGTCCGTAAAAGGCATTGGTAGCCATTTCAAACAAGAATCCTGTTTACAGAGCAGCTATGCACTCAAGCACCTGTTAATATGACTCTTAACAACTGCTTTTCAAGAGAACTGTGACTAATAGCAGGCACTTGTCAGATGATACAATGGTGCCCTATGCAAAGGCCTGGCCATTGACAGGTGTGTGCCAAAAGAACTATTTATGGTTATTGACAGGTGCCTACTGAATGCATCTTTCTTTGTACATTGTTTTCACAGATTCATAACAAAGAGTATGTTTACATTTCAAAGGTACACTGGTATTTATATTTTTGTGCCACATTTTGTACTGATGAAACTTTTTATATAATTATATACAGTTTATTGATATTCAATAAAACGGTTAATTTATAATATGCTCTCATGGCTTTTTTTTTTTAAAGTCAAATGCATGCACAGCTGGATCTTGGCAGCATGAAAACGGGACCAGATTGTGACTTGATCCCTCTGTTGCCTCATTCTGGCATTGTGCGCGAGTAGCTGCTTAAAGTGACAGCCTTTTAAATGACCAAAAGACTGTCTGGCCTGTGGAGCTAAATTTGGGACTGGTAGGTTTAACAGATTTTAAAAGGGGTGCTGGAAGGAGAACCCTTGGGATGTTCCAGATTCTGCTTGCTGGGTTAGTAGAAGTGAAACAAAGTTGTGGTGCAGATGCAAGGAGCCTTTGTTGAGGTAAAGTTACGCATATTTTTGCGGGGAAGTTCAGGATGACTGAGTCATGGAAATCGGCTAAGTCCCTCCAGACTCTTCCAGCTGAGTGACAGAGCAGAGGAATGGAAAACACCTGTTAGCTGCTTAAATCCCATTCCTTCCCCCAACTGAGGCAACATTGTTCCTTGCAGAATACTTTTCTCATGCTCTTTTCTAGATGCAGCCTGCTACCCGCCTGCTTCCTTTGGGATGTTATTCAGGCAGCAGGTTGATACCAAAACTCGGTTTCTTTGATACCACTACTTGTACTACCAGAAAGTAGTGGCTGGTCACGAGCCAAATATAGAACTGTGGTGCAGGTGAGCTGGGAGCTATGGCTGCTTTTACCATTGAAACCGCGGGCTTGAAAGTTTCTTTGCATAAAGTAGGATGAGACTCTTAAGGCACAATAACTACTCGAGAATAATTCTGTGGACAAGCCCATTAATTCAGTTTCCCTAGATGCCATAGTGGTGAAAAATGCTTAAGTCCTGTCTACACTGCTTGTTCCATGATTGCTAATTCTGTTGGAGTTGCACCAGTGGGAGTTACCTCTAGTGCCCCTGGTGCAGACAGGGTGCTTTATGTGATGGCTATGTGATCTGCAAAATGAATAATAATACTCCCAGTCCCGGAGGTAAAACTTGACTTGTGGAGTATTTGCAAAGCACTCGAAGTCCTTGGTTGCTCCAGAATGGCCAAGTCCTACCATTAAACAATTCCTTTCCCTTGCTGAGCTTATAGGGTCTAGAAATACTCTGCGAAGAAGAGTAGAGTTAGTGAAGGGCTCTGATAGAAGCCACTCCAGAGGAAATCCTGCTATGTTAAATGCATTCACGGAGCCACTTTAGGGGCCCGGTCCTGCACTTCACACACAAGCCTTCCTAAAGGGGTGAAGATGTTGGATATTTAAGTGCAGTGTTGGCTTCTTAAGACAGCACATCTAAATTTACCATGACTTCCCTACAGGCTGAGCTTTCGTTTTTGTCTCATTTCCTCCCGCTTCCCCTGGTTTTCATTATCCTGATCTTTGGGCAGAGAAAGGTAGGTATTGTTTTTAAATGTCAGGAACAAAGCCAGCCATTCCACTCCCAGCAATCTGTGTCTCTGTGTCACCTTTTTAAAGGTGGAAGTGGATAACATCAGGCCAGCAGGTCCCATTCTCCTGTCTACTGCACCGTTTCCTTTGGGTTTCAAAAGGCATTTTTATAAAACAGGAAGATGTGTGGTTGTAAAATGGAACAGATCTGCTGCATGCTCATTCTTTAATTAAGTGCTTGCCTGGTACAAACCAACTTTCCCATCTGAGCTTAGCTCATTACAGTCTTTATGACTGAGCAAGGCAGGAAGGTTTGGGGTTTTTTGTTTTCTCCTTTTCCCAACAGGAAATGGTGAGGAAGAGGGAGGGGGGAAGGTACATTCCATTAATTACTTTCAGCTTTTCATCCATAAAATTCTGAATTTTCAGAAGTAACTAAGCTGTTAAAAGGAAGGATTTCAGGTATGGACCACCTTCAGGCCAGGCGTGGGTGTACAGTACCAGGAGCTGATGTATAGAGAGAGTAAATATCTATAGACACACTTACTCACAGGTATGTGTTGTATGCACTTAAAAAGCCACATTTGGAAGGTACTAAAGGTTTCTAATTGTTCTGCCCTTTGGCACAAGATTATATAGATCGCTTCTGGCTTATGATTCTTAACTAAATCTTGGGGGCCATTCTTGCAACTGCTCATATTGATCCAGCAGATAAGGCTGCTAGGCTGCCCCAACCACTTGGTTTTAGGCTGTCCAACAAAGTTTTCCCTGGAGGGTGCATCTAGCACATGGTCTGGGTCATAGTGAGATTCACCAGAGCAGTCCCTAGCAATCCTGCTGGATTCCACTGGGATTCATGGTTCTTCCCTGCGTTTTCTGTCCATCAGGGCTAAATTATCTGTGCCCTATTTAGTGGGATTAAAAATATAGTAAGAGTGGCAAGAAGGCTTTGTTCCTTGTATGAAAACCCACCACCTCCTGACGTCCCAAAAATGCCATGGTAAGCTGCATTCTTGTCTAGCCGGAGAGTAGCAGGGGCTACAAGGCTCTTATAGTGAAGGTTTAAAATGGACAGGGGACTGCCTAGGCTCCAACAGATCAATCCCATTCATGTTAAACAAGCACCACATTAAACAAGGAGAAAGGAGAGGTACAGACTGTTTGGCATCCAAGTAAGCCAGGTCATTGCCCCTTATGTTGGACCTATGTCACCTGTTCCCACTCTGCTGGGCTGGGGCAGGCCGGAGTGTGACCAAAGCACCTTGCATTCCAGTGCTGCCGGGGAGTGGAAGTGTCCCCATGAGACTTACTGTTATTTAGGCAGCCCTTGGGCTGCTTTAGTTTTACACGTGGATCTGGACTGGACCATGCCCTACTCTGAGCTGTGAGAAGATGTTCAGAGTCACCTCCCTTCATTTCCTGGGCTAATATGCTGAACATAGCTCAGTTGGCCTCCTTAAGGAGGCACTCTTCAGGTGCCATTTCTAACCTCCAAGCAAGTTTCTTTGCCCTTCCCCTGCCAGGCAGGCCAGTTGTAGGTGTGATCGAGTCCTCTTAGATTTTATATGGCATTATTTGTACCATGTCCCACACTGGCAATCACTCACTAAACTAGTGAATTTAATAAATGGCCTCTCATTGGGAGGCAGAGCAGCTTACTAGCTAAAGCCCTGTACCAAGGCTTAGGGCTACGGACAGAAGTTACACATAAACTGGTTTAAGTAATCAGAAACTGGTTTACACCTGTAACAGAACAGAAGTTCAGTGCATATAAACCAGTTTCAAACTGTCTGAAACTGGTTTAAGATTAAGCTGGTTGAATGTAGTATCAGACTTAACTGATTTGGGTCAAACTGGTTTGTGAAACTTCTGTCCCAGCCCCCTTCCTGGTTCAAGTTAAATCACAGTCCCCCCAGCATCTCGGCATGCTTTCCAGCCCTGGGCTGGGCTGGGCTGTCTGCTCCAGCAGAGAAGGGCTGGTGGGGTGGAGGGGGGTAAGGCAGGGACTGCCATCCCAGACAAACCCCAGCTGGGGTCTGGGGCCAGGGCAGGGGGTTAAACTTCCCTCCCTCCAAGTACAGAGTTGCCCTGCCCTGCTAAAAACTTACTACTGGTTGCAACTGTAGACAACAAATCCCAGAGGCACCTGGAAGCAGGAAGAGGCTGTGAGGAGCAACCCTGCAGAGTCCTGATGCTGTGATTCTGGACTGCAAATCCCAGACACCTCTGGGGCAGCAGAAAGAGGAAACAAACACACAGCCCATGCTGGCTACATGCCAGAGAGCTGTGCTCTAGTGCCCTCCTGGCTTCTAGCCTGAGCCACTGCAGGCATGTGGCTGCACTTCCTGCGTCAAAGATAAATGTGTGTCCAGTTGTTTTGCAGTTTAATCTCTGCAGTTTAGATAAATCTGCAAAGACTGAATTGATTCAGCCTTGGGCTTTTTGATTATCTGTAATTAGCCCAGGAGACTCACTCCCTAGGTGCTCTTCCCAGGTCCTGTGAGATGCACTTGAACACTTCCTCATGCCTCAGTTTCCTTACATGCACAGCAGGGATGAGGATACACTGCTCTGTAAAGCACTTGGAGATCTGCTAGTGAAAAGCACTAGCTAGCAAAAAGAACTTCTGAATGAACGCCAGGGCCAGGAGATGCCTTCACAAGCGATGCTCAGTCCAAAACCCTTAGTAGCCCCAAAGCACATCATGCATGAAGTGTTCATCGCTGTCTCACTGCCTGAGCCTGTAAAACACACGCTTGATGACTAAGGCAGAGGTTCCTGCTGAAGTATGTGATTCTTGTGCTTTATGATTTCAGGAAATAAACACACTGTAAAGCTGCTCCCTTGAGCCCACGTGTTTTATCCAGGTAGAGCAGGCTGCAGTGGCTGAAGCAAGGGGGTGGCGAGGGGGGGACCTGTGATTAACAGGAGGAGCCATTTGGCGACCACCTTGTGTGACCATCTGCAACAGATTACACTGTCAGTGCTAATAAAAGCTGGGATTCAATCAACTGAACTCCAGGTACCGCAAGGGGCCCCCGCACTCCGGGGGCTGCAATTGTTGAAGACCACGAACCCCAGCGAGCGGGGCTGGCTGGTTCAGCATCGGCATTCTCCTCAGCTCGGAGCTGTTTTGCTTCATATTATGCTGCCAGAGTAAGTGTTTGAACTCCCCTTTTTAATTTCCACGGACTCCGAAGGACCTTTTAAACAAACATGTACGTCCTCTCGCCTCTTGGAGCCCATTCAAAAGTTCAAGGGAAAGCCCCAAAGTGCATTTTCTTCCCAGAGATGATCCCCTCCCCTCCCATTGACCTGCCCAGCACTGCATTAAGGGTGATTTGAAAGCAGGTCCAATGAAGGTCTCTGTGTCACAAGAGGAGGATGCGCTAACCCCGGTGACTGGAAACAGGCATGGAGCATCTGGGCCCCCAAGCTACTCGAGATTATAATGCCCCATACAGGGTCCAAGATGGGAGAGTTTTAAGCAAAACAAAAGCTTTAGGATTTCCCTTCACATCAAAGGAAAGTTGCCTATGGAAGCATCCCCCCTGCTTCTTGCTGTACTGACTGCTAGGATGAGTCCTCAGGGACCGCAGCCTATTTTTATTCATCCTGACTCAAGCAAAACTCCCAGGGAAGCCAATTAATGCCCGCGCCCCACCACCACCACTCCCCGCATGTGAGCATGTTGGGCATTCAGGGCCCAGTGGTGCGGTGGTCGTGTTTCCTTAACGAATCACATTCAGCTGCATAGGAGCAGAGTGAGGGGTCCTTACCTGAGAAGGAGCCAAAATCCTGAGGTCTTGATCAGCTTTTATTCAAGCTCCTCCAGTGCCTTCACTGGGAGCATTGCCTGAGAAAGGACTGAATAAAAACTGACCTTCAGCATCTGACCTGAAGTTATTCACATGGGAATTATCAGGGTTAGTTATTTTTGAAAGCATCAATACTATGAGATGGGTTTATTGGAACAAATACATCTCCCTGGTTCCATTTTTTTTTGATTACTGCCTTCTCTTGGTTAGCACCTGTAAAGCTCGAGAGAGCCCAGTGAAGGACCACCCATATGATCAGAGATTTGCACGGCAAGCCATATGAGGAAAGGCTGAGGGACCTGGGACTCTTCAGCCTGAAAAAGTGAAGGCAGAGAGGGGACTTGGTAGCGTCTTACTGCTACATCAGGGGCGTACATGAAGGGCTCAATGAACAACTGTTCACCAGGGTGCCCTTGGGGAAAACCAGGAGTAATGGCCATAAACTCCTGGAAGACCGTTTCAGGCTCAACATTCAGAAAAACTTCTTCACAGTCAGGGCGTCCAGACTGTGGAATAAGCTCCCTCCATGGGTGGTGCAATCACCTACCCTGGAAATCTTCAAGAGGAGACTGGACGGTCACCTTGAAGTTGTCTTTCCTGCCTGATGCAGGGGGCTGGACTTGATGATCTTCCGAGGTCCCTTCCAGCCTTCCAATCTCTGAAAAAAAAACCTAGGGCCCCCCCTCCAGCCCTCCTCAACTGAGACCCTGCTTTGCTAGCCTGTGCAGACACAAGGGATCCTGTGAAGACAACATGAGTTTTGTTATTGGCTTCAATGGTGTCAGGATTTTACAAAAAGCTTACAATTAAGGCTATAAATGAGACATTTGAAGGCTATTATACCCATTTTACAGTTCGTGAATGGTCACTTGCCCAAGGTGGCACTCTCATACCCATCCATAGGCACTGGATACCTATGGTAATGACAAACAATGATAGCTGATTTCAGATGATACCGAAAGTTGCCATGGAGACATTTGAGGTTATAGTCTTGAACATCTCTTCAGCAAGACATTCAGAGAAGCGTGTTGCCTCCTGAGGAAAGAAACTAACTAATTCCTTTTGGGCCTGTTGTTGCATGCTATCAATGAGATAACAATGGACAGGTTGCAGCAAATGTTTTACAAGGTGGATCTTCATTTGAACTGTCCACATCCTCGCAGGAATTGCAGATGATTCCCCACCTCCTCACTTCTGTAGATGCCCATGCAGTGGGTTAGAGGGCTGAAGCTGGAGGAGCAGGTTCCCAATAGCAGAGCAAGGGCATTATGATGCACTGAGGTGCAGAAAAAAGCAGCTTGGGACCTCATACATTCATTCTTGAGGACTTTGTTCTCACAATGGGAGTTTTAGCTATGTAGAAAGGAAAGAAAAACACCAGAAGAGCTGGAATGTGTTTAAACCCAAGGAGACCGGAAGCATGGCAAGGCCTTTTCATGCTCAGCTGAGCGTCAGGGTTCCTTGTGGAGTTCATCTCATGGACTAGGAGCCAGGACTGCATTTGAATTACAGTTCATTAGAATTTACAGCCCATTAGAAAAGTTTATGAAGGCTGCTGCAGTTTGGAAATCCAGAGCATTTTCTCTTCTCAAGCACAGATGCTAAGGGGGTTTATTAAACTGGAGGGATCCAGATTAGCTTTAACAGTGGATGCCAGGTAAAAGAAGTGAGATGCAAACAAGAAGTTGAAAAGTGCCTACTGTTCCATTCCCCAGGGCTGGGCACTGTGAGAGCATGTGCCCAGCCTCCAGCATGGCCGTTCAAAATGCGGTCTTCCCACTGCCTGGAGAGGTAGGTAAGTAGGGATGGGCAGGAACAGGATTTCCAGTTCCAACCATTCTGAAGCATGTGCAGCTTTGAAACATGTCCTGGTGTAACAATGGAACAAAAAGAAAAAAAAATTAAAAATTTTCTGCAGCTCAAAATCTTCAAGTCATTCCAGGCTGATGAAAACATTTCAATAAAATCCAAACATTCCCTTTTCTTTTTCATTTTGACCTTCAAAAGCTTTGAAAAGCAATGAATTCTGACTCAGTTTGATGCAAAAAAAAATCAAAACTCTTAGCTCCAAAAGCAATGGACCAAGACATTATTTCAGGGTCCCCAGCTTCCCCTCCTCTCCCAAATGAAATGACTTTTTAAAACATTTTTGTTTTTACTAAAAAATGGTATTTTTATTTGCTCAACAAACAGGTTGATGAACCATTTCTAACTGGCTCCTTAAAAAGGGAGGAGAGGATAAAGACCTTGTGAAGTGCTCCAGGCAGTCCGGGTAGTGCCTGTGCATCCACCGCATTAGTTTCACCAGCTAAATGGCTCCGTTTTGGTTATTGCACCTGAAGCAGAGGGTTGAATAAGTCAGAGAGACTGAGCTCCCCTTGCTCCAGCACCACAACATCCTTCAAATGGACCCCAACTTTATTGTCTAGCCTGAGCCTTCGCAAAATGTGTGGCTCAACCCATCTCCTTTCCTCTCTGTCTCTCTCTGTCCTTGAACATGACTCCTGGTGTTTCTGCTGGTGGCTGGGCATGGAAGCCATGCTGTCATCTGCTCCTTCTCCTGGAGGGCTGTGCCTCCTACACCATGTATCTTTTTCTTCCATGATTGTGCCAGGTCCCAAGAGGAGAACAGAGGGCAGTGGAGATGCTGGCTGAGTCGTGGGAGAGCGATTTCAAAGATACTTTCAGCCTTTCTTCCCTGGAGCTACATCAAGGTTTCTGCGGGGATGGTGGGTGTCTGGCACCCTTCTTACCATACTGTTAATCCCCTGCCTCATCTCTTCATCATTTCCTTCTTCTTTCCCCTCCACACTGAGCAGTCAGATTGGGAAGGACTTGGAGCCCGAGGCTGGTCCTGTAGCAATGGGCCTCATGGGGTTATGGGTCAGCAAGCCTGTCCGCCCTGGCGGTAAGCTCTTGAGCCGTCCACAATTAGACTTCAGGCACTGAAGTGGGGAAAGCTAAGGGAAGTTTGCTTGGGCACTGGCTATTTGGCGCTAGTTCTGTATACAAAGAGGAGACTTGAGGGCTTTCCCCGAGCACTTTGTCTCAGCCATATGTTCCCTGGGAATAGTGAAACGGAGAAAAGGCAGTAACAAGGGGTCAGCTCCTCTGCCGGTATAAAGCAGCACAGGGCATCTGAACTGCAAGGGTTCACTCCAGTTGAGGAATTGGCCTTTGGGCTACAACCTGTCTATGGAAGAGCTGACTCAACCCAGAATACAAAGTGCATTTGCCTAATTCTTCCCTTGGCTCTCACCTTACTGAGAAAAACCTGAAAAAACAAAGAGACTCAGGGCAAGATCCAAGCAAAGACCTATTAATAAAATGAATCTGTGGGCAAATGCTTTTGATTTGGGGAATGGAATGACATGAGTTTTGCAAAATAAGCCAGACAGACTTAAACAGTAAGCCACAGCAAAACCAACCCAAAGGTTTCCCTTTTCATTGACATGGTGATTATAGAAGGGCTTGAAAGATTTGTGCATTTATTCTCTGTTCTTTGAGATGGGCAGCAGGTGCAGGTACTAGTTTAGGTTTATAATTGTAAGTTATGTGTCAACATGCATTTATAGTGAGCGACTCGATCCATTAACAGTTGCCCGTACAGAGTCAAGTTCACAAACATGCTGCAGGTGTAGCTATTGTTTTTCTAACTCTGTGCTATTGAAATGAACAATAATCTTAAATTAATCGTTATTCAGATGATAAAATGGAATATTGGGTCATTTTGGGCTGGGAGGTGCAATTCTTTTCACTGGAACAAAAAACTTCATAAATGTATGGAATATGTATATGCGAGAGACAAGGAATGAGAAAGGGGTGTGAAGGATTAAAAGGGACCTGGATAGATTCATTGAATAGTTACATTCACTTTTGATTCCAGTGTCAAAATTATTCTTTGATTTCCAGGCAGGCGTTGTCTTGCCCTCTATGTACTCATCCTCCAGCCTCCAAGAAAATTCTAAGCTGATCTACTCCCTGTCTCTGACTGTCACTCAAAGGCCATCTCAGTCATTTTTTATCTTCGCTGCACCAGATCTGAGGTATGTGATCATGCAGGCAAAAGCCATGAATGGCTGGCACGTGCAGTTAGCACAACTACTCATGAAAATCAAATAACTGTCTACACAAATGAACACGAAGGTGTGCAATCACAAAAGCCTCATGTGTGCATTAGATGTGCAACTGCATACACCTCATTTATATAAACATCAGGTACTGAAGCTTCATAATGGAGTTCCAGTTTTTTCAGTGATAAGCAACAAAGAAAAGTCATCCTTGTCCCTGGACTGGAATTATTCCTTTGCTCAAAGAGATCAAAGCCTCTCTAAATAGGTGAGTCAGGATTGAGAAACACCCTTCTAGAACTACCTAATCTTCCAACCATCCGTTTATCCTGTGCAAATATTGCTTTGCAGGTCACCTGCTCAGGTGGGGGGGGGTTTCCTGAGTTTCTTGCACTTGCAGACTTTAAAAGACTGCAGAGAAGAGAACGAGCACAATATTGTTAAGCATTTAATTGATCACTTTTGTTTCATGTTCAGCTGGTCCGTGATTGTCATGGCATTCAGTGCTGTGTCTGTCTGTGTCTATCCGTTGTTCAGGCTGTTCTTCCTATTGGAGTTGGCTTGGACAGGGCATGTTAGGGAGCTGTTGTTTGCCTGTGAGTGTTTGCAGTGGGCAACAAACAGATGCGTAAATCTACAGGAGCATGAAGGGAGAGCCATGAAGGGCACGTCTACACATCGCCCTATGTCACCATATGGCATGCTACAGCAACACAGTGTTCACATAGGTCTACATGTGATTGGCAGCTATGTCGCCATAGCAGCACACTCTCCCGTTTTAGCGTGCCGCCGTGGTGATGTAGCGGAGAGATCTAATTGTGCACTGCATGCACATGCAGTACGGGTAGTTACTTAAAGCACTGAGCCATAGCAAGATCGCCATTCGGCAACATGTAGATGTGCCCAAAATGTATCTGCAGAAATAGTCTTACCAGTGTCTTGAAAACTTTTTTCAGTGCCCTTTTAACTGGTCAATTAAAAATAAAACCCACTTCTTCTCTTAAGAAATAACTAGTTGGCCTTAAAAAAATATTATCCTCTATACAATAATGCGTACAAGTTTCCTTGGCCTGATACTATAGCTTTACAATAGCAATGCTGTGCTGTAACTTATTGGAGATCTGCCTAGAAAATCATCAGAAAGTATTTTAAATCCAGCATAACATACATATTTATGGATCACCTTCTGTTTTACTGGGCTCACTGAAAGCAATGTGAGGCCTGTTCTACTTTTCTCAATAAAAAAGCTCACATTTCACATGTGAAGAGATTGGCGTCTCCCGAGCTAATTAATATGGGTTCCCCTCCACCTCTGGATTTTCCACGCAGGGTTATGCTGGCGACACTTTGTCTGTTGCTTCTATAAAGACCACGGTGTTGAACATTAGTCTCACTTGTTGACAATGTGCTGGAGGCACAACGGGGCAAGGCAAGGAAGCAGCGGTGTGGAGCAGGATAGAGTTATAAAGAGCTTCAAGGCCTGCATTATGTCATTACTCAATTAGCCTGTTGGTAGTAGCACTTCATTAAAGAGACAGGTTCTATTCACAGGCTATAATCCACTTTCTAAAGAGGATCCATAGCCATTGATCACTTTCCTCTGCTTTATTAAATATGCTGAAATTTTGGTTTTGGACACTTCCTAAACCATGTCGGCAGAAAATGAGTTGTTCCATCGTCCCAGATCAAACCCAGAGAAGGCCCCAGATTGCAAGGAAAATATGACCCATAGCTTTAGTATGACAGACACAAAAGCTGTAGACTCAGATGCCCAATGTCAGGCAGCTGAATGTATATTTTATTATCTAAATAAGCCGGCCGTTTTAGGTGTCTAAGCACACAAACCACAACTCAGGATACAATGTTTGATGAGCTGAACAAGGAGGATAAATGTTTACAAAAAGTGCCTTAGCTGAGGCATTAACTCTCTAGGAACATGCACAGGCTGTCATCTGGGGAGACTAATTCCTGTAGCTGCTACAATTTCGAACCGGAATTATCTGCAAGTCTTTTTCTGATGCTTTTTTTTATCACCACATGGGTCAAGACACATGAGACCTGAAACAGTAGATACTAGAGATAACTCTAGGTGTACTATGCAAAAAGCTTCCTGTCCAGCACACACAAACTGAATGCTAAATTAATGCAGGAAGTTTGAGTTTCACCCAAAACCTTTAGAAAGAACCCAGCTGAAGCAGACTTTCCTTCAGAGAAAACTGCCTGGATCATTGTGTGTTCCTACAACAGGAGTTTTACACTGCCAAACAGCTCTAGGCAGCTCTGGAGCACTCCAAGGGGAAGCAAGGGCCATAAAGCTAAGCACCCATTTCTCTGTGAAGTGCAATGCTAGGTGGAAATTAAGCACAGATAGAAGACAGAGGGGCACTATAGTTGCAAGCAGGAAACCAAAGCGTGTCAAGAAAGGATGTCATCTTTATAGGTGGAAGGACTCAAATGGTGAACATATCACATGGGGAACTCCCCTTTCCTTCTGGTGATTGATAGATTAGACAGACAGGAAATGAAACACGGCAATTAGGCATCTATAAATAAGGTTGCTTGCTTTGATTCTGAGCTGGTTAAAGCGCAGGCCAAACAACATGTGCAGCCCAGCCCACAGAGCTCTGCACAACAGCTGCTCTCTGAAGCGTGCCCCGCGGTGACTGCAGATGCCTGCAGCGCAGCCTGCAGCTCCGAACTGGCCAGGGCACTGCATGCCAACCTGCAGGCCATCCCTTCCTGCAGAACAGCAGGCTCCTTGGAGTCTGTGCCAGACTGGGGCTGGGGGAGAGTTGCTGCTGCGATCCACACATCCATCCACACAGCTAAAACCCAGATGCCCGCAGACTCCCGTCATCTCCGTTACTGCTTCCAGGAACCTCCTTTCTCCTCTGGGCCTGACAAATACCCTGGTTCTCTCCATTCAGAATACAGCTGCAAATGCTGCTTTCCTAACCAGCTGCCGTAGCAGCCTTCTCTCGGCTTCTCCAACTCTCTCCTGCTTCTGTAGTCCAGTGCATCCAGCCTAAGATGCTCATCTCCACTTCCAAAGCCCTTCACAGTCCCATCGCCTCCCCCCACTCACCTTTCCCACCCCATCACTTCAGTACCAGAAGGTCAGGTCTCAGCCCCAGTCACCCCATGACCTCTGCCTCCATCACCCGCGTGCTGATTTTCAAAGCAGCATCTTTGTGCTCCCTCCCATGCTGCCCTCAGACCTGGGCAGAGCTCCCTGGAAATGTCCACAGGGTGACTTCCTCATCCTGCGTCCGGTCCTGCCTGAAGCCTCCTCTCTGCTGTGGTGCCCATAACAATCTGGACAATGCTGAGGCTGTGGATGAGTCCCGCTGTGCACCTGTCATGCTGGCTAATGAGGTCTCATAATTTCCTTGCGTGGTTTTGTCTGGCTGATTGCTTTTGTTTCACACAAAGCTGTTTGGGAGGGCAGCCTCTTTGCTCTGCGTTTGCACAGTACCGAGCACACTGGTGCTATGGTCCATGAGCAGGACTCACCGTGTCCCCTGCTCTCTCAGGGAGAGCTGGTCCTGAGTCTGTCCCTCCCACCCCTTCCCAAGCGCTAATCTTCGGATGCAGCAAGGAAGCAGCTTTGGGGTAGCCCTTGTGGCCACCCTCCATCATCATCATGCTTGAGAGAGCTTGTGGGAGTCCCACCCAGAAGGCTTCACCTCTGCACTTCTGAGTCCAGGCACAGCTGGGCACATCTGCTCTCTTAAAATGCCTGGAGCGTTCCGGCTCGGGCCCAGAAACGAGTAATCTTTGGCCCCTCCTCTTACGCAGTTCTTGAGGTTAGAAATGAAATGGGCCAATTCCCTCTTCACTGTTTCTATTTGCACAGTATCAATCATAATATGGGTTGTTCCCTCCAACCTCCAGCCCTTGCAACTGGGCATGGGTTAAACACCTGGGGCCCAATACTCCACACCCTTACTCTTCGCTCAGACTGTCTTTACATCTGGGGCAAGCAAGTTTAATGCACTGTCTGCACCTCCATGTCAACCCCTGGCTGCCACAGTAGCAACAAAACTGGATGGAAGACGGGTGGAGACAAGACCATACAGTATGTCTCCATTGCAACCTCTGCTTTGACTGACCTGTGCAGCTGTGATGTGAGCTGTGGTCACATCAATGGCTGCAGTGCAGTGGTACCCTGGTCACCACGAGCAGTTCAACATTTGCTAGAACTGGGCTAGGGGCCTCTGTTCAGCACTGACTCAGAAAACAGCTGACTTGCCTGTACTGTTCAGCACCTGGGTTTACCCTAGAGGCTTTTCCTCAATGTACTGACCCAGTTTGATGTGTGAGTGCTGATACGTCTGAGGTGATACATCTTCCTGGGAAGTTCTCCAGACACTTAGGAGCATACAGCCTTCCAACGAGTATCTTAGCTGCTCATGGAGTGGATAAACTGGTCCAGGAAATTCTGTAGATGGGAATAATTCATTGCTTCTTAGATGTTTAGGACAAATGGTAAGCTATCCTGGTAGCTCGAATGTGGAGGAATGAAGCATTCCCTTCCCAAAAGACAGGAGCAAAATGGTCTGAGGCTTGATGCAAAGGTAAAAAACGTCATGCAGACAGGCATTTTGTTTGACTGAATAGACTTATGTGCTAAAATATCACCTCAAAACAATACGGTGGCAACTTAAGACCTGGGGAAACATGCTTCTTTTCTAAATACCACTAACAAAAATAAAGAGAGGGTTATTGCTCAGGATTTTAGAGTGGAGATAAAGTATGAAAAATGTTAGGCCGTAGGTGAAGCATTCATACCTTAGGAGTGTCTGAAAGGAAGGGCTTATCATGGAAACAGTTTTGCACCCTTAATTGCAGCAGCTGCTCCCTGCTATCAATGTCAGCCAAATCCCCAATTAAAAAGTCACTTTACAGCCACCTTGTGCCACCACCTCCAGGGAGGCAAGGAGTTGCAATTCTGGGACTCTATTCTCCTGAACAGTTGAAGGATTAAGACACGTAGCTCTGGACAAGAGCAGAGGCCATGCTAATACCTTCAGAAAAGGTATTTAGGCTCTTTAAGATGTGGAGCGGTGCCTGAATAGATGCCCGTGGCTCCTAGGGCAGCTCTAATCAAAGCGCCCAGAGCATCTTGTGTATAAGCATCCCCGCGCTTCAAAATGGTGGCGGAGGCGTTTTTCTAAATCTCATCAAATGAGCTTTAGTTAAAGTGCCCCCACCACCATTATGAAGCGTGGGGATGCTGACACACAAGACATGGAGGCTGCTGGAGCGTGGTAATTATAACACTCCAACAGACTCGATTAATCGAGACTGCTCCGACTCGCAGTAATTACAGTGTGTCAGAGCAGCTTCCCAGCTTGTATACAGGCATCCTAAAAGTCTGGCCTGAGGGACTTGAATTCAGGGACTGGTACTCCTTCTTGCAAATGCACACACGTGACATCACGTATACGATGGATTCACCGAGTTTACGTGTGAAGAACCACAGCCTGTAAGTAAGTAAAAGCGGAGCCAGCCAACAAGAACTAGCCATTCACATCTGCTCCCCAAGGGAAGGGGAGCAGTTTTGGTGGTGACCGTTCACCTCACCTGGCCCCCGTGGTGACCGAAGCTGTTTGGGAGCAGGCTGCTTGGCTAGGGGTAAGAAGTGTGTGCGCGTGCGTGCGTGTGTGTGTAGTCTGCCTCTCAAGGGAAGAGGCCACGCCATGCCAAGCATCAGGTCAAAATAAAACCCTCCCATTTCTGTTATGCCTGGGGCTGCTTAAAATGAAGGGATCTTTCTCAAGCCCAGGGCCCAGTGGGTACAGCTCTTGCTTATTTACCATTTTTCTTTCATTCATAAGTAAGGGAGTCCGCTTCACTTGTTTCCAGCCATTCACTGCTCTCTCAGGCATAAGCCGGACACTGCAGCTTTTTGAATAACATTCAGCTTTGGGGCCTAGTTGGCCTGCCGATGGCCCTCCAGAGCACTGTGACCAACAAGGAGAGCATCACCCCTGCCTTTCTGATTCTGCAGTCCTGTGGGTACTTGTAGGGGGCTGGCGCATTTGCCGATGGTGGTTTCCAGTCCATCCCTTTGTTGCCACGTGAAGGCTGTGTAAATCTGCTCTCTTCCATGCTTTAAAAAGGGCCAGCCCCCTGCTCTCATTCAAACAAGTGGTGCAGTTTCACAATACTGGCTATCTCTTTGCAAAAGGAAATAGCTGTCCCATAAATAATGGAAGGTGGAGAATGTGTGGGAGGGCATGAAAGCAAGCAGAGTGAACGGAGAACGCTGTTCCCTGAGTGCTCCAAAAGCGACAGCTTGCAGTCCAAAGAACAGGGAAAATTAAGAGAGGAGCGGCTAGGATTTGGAAGTAAGGTATACATGTGTGTACAGGCTTAGATGCACAGAGGCACATACATTCACCCAGAGATGAACACGGACCCACACATGCACATTTATACACTCAGACATGTGCACAAGCACACTCAAATGTACATGCACTAAAACCCCTGCATGCACACATGTGCTCACCTAGTAGGATGGTGTGTCTGATACTATGCAACATACCTTAGCCATGATCATTCGTGCCAGTGTCAGGTCACATCAGAGCATTTTAATTGACAACATATTCTGATACAACATTCAGCTATACAAGTGGCACACCGACTGTTCAGTCAGCTGTCAGCCTGTGTCCTAACCCATAGATAAGCAGGATAACAATGACATATAACTGCTTGCTTCCACACATGAATGTTGTGTACGATGAAGAAAAACATGGCTGCTTCGGATGGTGGGGAGAGGTTGTGGTTCAATGAGGTTGCAAGACAGGTGTGATTTGGGGTGTAAGTGTGTGTGAAAGTAAAAGTGTGAATCTAGTTCTGTATGCGAGTGACAAAAAGTGTGGGGCATTATGTGCACTGGTGAGACACAGCTTACAGTCTGAACACATGTGCCTTGAACATGTGTGTGGAGGAGACAGTGTGGTGTGGGTTTGTGTGCGTCAGAAAAAGGGCACGCACTGGTGCTTACCTGGGCAAGAAAGAGACTAAACACAGCCCGGGGAGGTGGGGGGCAGGGTGTGTGTGGGGGGGCTGCATGTACCATATGGAAGAATCAGGGTTGTGGGGAAGGGGTTCAAGTTTTGCTTCCTCTCTCCTGGGAAGGACTCAGGTTGTTTGATGTTTGTTTTCCCCACTCCTGGTTCCTAAAGGAAAGATAGACCCATAATGAGGGATGTGTGGGATGGAGAATTTGGGGAGCAGAATAAACACTTGCTTCAAATCCAGCCAGGATGACTGAATGCTTGATCCACTCCTCCAGGATCCACTTTGCTCATGGGCTCCTAACTCTTTCCCAGCCCTTTGGGCATAACCGGGAAGCCTGCGTTGCAGGGTACACTGAGAAGTTCAAGGCGACAGCCCAGGGAATGACCGGTTACAAGTGCTTTGAGCCAGAATCTGGCAGCCCTCCCACCCCTACTACCCCTAGGCCTGATGGAGACAAAAGCTGAGAGGCATTAAGCAAAGACAGGAAAAGCCAGTTGTTTGTTACCTGAGCTGAAGGAGGAGGAAGACAAGGGATGGGGTCTGTGCCATGACTGTAGGAATCATTTAAGATGACCACCACATGCCAGCAGATGCAAAGCTGATAGACAACATCCTGCCTGGCCCAGAGCTGGAACTGCACATGTTTGCAAAGGCAGAGACAAGTCAGGAGCTTGGAAAATGTATTTTGTACAGTGTAATTTTATCCTAGTGGAAGGGAACGGTTATTTTAGCAGGGAATTGCAATAATGATGTTGGAAACAATTCATGCATCACACAGACTTGAAAGTTCCCAAGGGGAGAGGGGGCAGAGAACAGGCAGCAGTACAGACAGTGCTCCCCACATGAGAGCAGGCTTGCTCTCAAAGGGCTGCAAGTGTGGTTTTCTGAGTCGGAGCAGAGTCCAGTATAACCCCAAATATGTGTCTGAGCTCAGGGCAGTAAATCAGTTCCACTGGAATGATGTGGCTGGAAATGTACATTTTAGGTCACGTGAACTGAGCCAAGTACCAGGCATTTGGCTTGGCAGAGCAGAGTCCTGCTGTGATTCAGCACCGAGATAGCTCAGCCAGGGACACTGCCTCGCCTGCCCTTCGGACCTGCTGGCAGGCAGAACTGAGAGCACTGATGCTGAGCATCTGCACGGCTCCTCCAGGGAGCCCAGAGCAAAACCCACAGCGATGTGCTGGAGCCAGACCCCACATCCAACATGACCTCCTCTGAGAGAGGTAGTTTATGGGCTGAAACCAGGTCCCCATTTCAACTGTTCAGTTGACTTTGCCTAGCTCTGGATTGTGTAGTGAAGATCTAGCCACTTCTCCTGCTTCTCTAGCCCCCTCAGAGCTGCTTCACAGCTACTCCATGAGCAGGTTCCCCCAGTCCTTTTGGGAGGTTTGCTTCTGGATCTTACTAGTTCAGGATCTAGGAGCCAGGACCCCACCACTGCCCCTTATCTGTCCCAGTCCTGCCTCCCACAGGCCTTCTGCATAGTTACAGACTCATGCAAGGGCGGCCTTTGTAGATCCTAGAACAGCTCCCATGGCATGTATAGGGAACACAAACCAATCTGTTACTCTGGGGAGTACTGCTTCCCAGCTCTCCTCTACCAGTGATTAGGCCACCACAAGCCGTCTCTCCACTAGTTGCCCATGGTTGTCCTGGATCCTCTGTTGAGTAACCATAAAAGTCTCTTAGCCACATGTGGGGGGCAGCCTAGCAGCATAAGCAGTGTGGTTTAGTGGACAAATCATGGCAGCGAAACAAAGGACTCCTGCATTCTGCTCCCAGTCCTGACACTGGCCCTCTCTTTGCCCTTAGTCAAGTTACTTGACTTTTTGGTTTACTTTTTCCTCTGGCCTATGCAAGTTATATATTTATAGCCAGATCTGGGCAATGATGGCCAGGAATTGGCTTAGCTGGGAGGAATACAGGTGGGACTTGGCTTCACAAGATCAGGAGAGAATCAGGAGAGAATGCCGAAGGCAGCATAGCAGGGACTGGCCGTGTGGCCTAATCTCCCCTCTTGAATCCCCCTCTTGAAGTCCCCCAGCCAGACAGAAGGTGAAGTTTTCTCTTCTAGCGATAGCTGGCCTACCTGCTTGCTGGACTGCTGTCTCTGGACTGCAACTTCTTCTGGGACTGAACAACTCAAAGCACTGGCTGTAGGTCACTGTTTCCAATCTAGTTCTAACAGCGGTGATCAAAAGCTCCTGTCAGCTGTGGTGTCTCTTGGCCTGTTTGTAAGGATTGGTGTGGGTTTTCAGTGCAATTCCCAGTGAAGAAGCCTCCACATCATAAAAACCACACTTCAGTGGCACCAGCGAGCATCTCAGTACAGATTCCTAGGACTGAATGGGCCATAGAGCCGGAGCCCCTTGCTCCCTCCTCCAGGCCAGGGCTGAGGTGTGTGGGCAGGGTAAGCATGTGCGGGGCTGTCAGTCTGCTCTGAAGATCCCAGACATTCTGCAAAGATCTTTATCATCTGCTGCCCTGTCCCACATCCCCTGGTTTCTTTTGAACTAAAAAATATAATGAGAATTGTTTTCCTCGCCACATTTTCTGCTTCCTTCTATCTTTTCTGCTGGCCAAGTAACATCTTTCCCTTGTGCCAAATGGTGTCTGTGCAGTTTATCAGTTTATCTCTTGAAGTACATGTCTCGCTCTTAATCTGTGCTCGGGAGAGCTCAAGTAATTGCCGAAAACTAGTCTGACAGAGATCCAGAAGCAGAGAAGACAAATAAATCGGGACCATATGCAACACTCGAGTCAAACTCACCACACAAAGATACTCTCATTCAAAGTGTCCAAATAGGAGGAGGCTGTGTTGATAAAAGCTACTCTGAAGTTTAGACTGTTTTGGCTCTGCACTCCCCAACACAAAGTCTGCCTGAGAAGTGGGATATTTTCTGGCTTGAAACATTCTCCTGTATTTAAAGCCTTCTCTGTGTTTATATAGTAGACTAGATATATGCATTTTTACTGTAACTAGGCACATTCACCAGTGTCAAAAAGATCTCAGACATGAGGTGGAGTAAAGGAGATATTGCTCTTTTTTAACCTGTGGACCTCAATGCTATAGGATGCTTCTGGTAAAAAAGCTGAATACGTTTTAAAGAGGAAGTGTTGGCCCAGAGACAAGGCCCCTTGATTTCTTCTCATGATGTTCTTCTCAAACATGACCCCTCATGATTTCTTCTCACCGAGGACAGCCAGAAGGGAAGAGCCAGCTCTGGCCATTGTGTTTTGATTCACTTGCAAGCAATTCAAAGTAACACCAGTGATATTTAAACTGTGTGTGTGCATTACCTGATGTCAGGGGCCCAGAGCTCTGGAGCGGCACCACTGAACCCCAGCAAGTTCCCCGTGATCTGAATTCTCTCTCCTTTTATCTTTGATCTCTTATGACATTGGATTCCCTCCACTTGAAGTCTTTCTCTTCCTGACAGTCCTCCTCCACAACCCCTTCTGACACAGTTCATTGTGGGGCAGTTCATCATGACCCCCATCCTACGTTGCCCTGCTAAGTACTCAGCTGAGTCTTTTTCAGAAGCTGCACTAACTTCCCTCGAGCAACAATTCCTGCTTTGTACCAGCCTGGAGAAAGGGATGAGCTGATGTATCTCCAGACTAGATGTCCCCTCTTGATTTATGGGCCATTCCCATGATAATTAAGAGGGCTGAAAACAGCGGGGTTCTACAACAATGCCATAGGAGCCTATAGAAATGACAGCGAGGTCCAACCAAATGTAACAAGAGTGAGAGCCTTTTTCTAGGCTTCTTTCCAGCCACCCAGCAGGGATCTATAACAAGGACAGAAACTTCTGTTACTTTCTACAGACTAATTTCAAAAAGTGTCCATGCTCTATTACAGCCTGAAGAAGTTTTCCAACATGATCTGGCTTCAGGTGACCAGGAAAAATAGGCATCTCCCCAGAAATCTAGGAGAAGGTCCTGTAGGTTCAAATTCAGCCCTCCTGGCTATCCATCTGACTTGGTCACTGACCTGCTGGGCTAGGGACAGAAGTTATACATAAACTGGTTTAAGTGATCAGAAACTAGTTTAAACCTGTAACAGAACAGAAGTTCAGTGCACATAAACCAGTTTCAAAATGGCTGAAACTAGTTTAAGATAAACTTGGTTGCATGTAGTATCAAACTTCACTGATCTGGGTCAAACTGCTTTATGAAACTTCTGTCCCAGCCCCCTTCCTGGTTCAAGTTAAATCACAGTCTCCTGGCATCCTGGCAGCTGGGGTTTGCCTGCGGGTAGGCGGCAGTAAGCTAGCCAGTGAAACCAGTGAGCCAGCTGTCACTGCTCCAGACAGGGAGCAGCTGTGCAAGGCCAGCCCTGCTCTCTGGAGCAGACAGCACAGCACAGCACAGCCCAGGGCTGCAAAGAATGCTGGTCCAGGGCCAGGGATGGGAGTTAAACACCCCTTCTCCTACTCAACCTTACTGCTGGCTGCGACTGTGGACTATAAATCCCAGAGTCACCTGGAAGCAGGAAGAGGAAGTGATGAGCAACCCTGCAGAGTCCTGCTGCTAGGATTGCGGCCTGCAAATCCCACAGACCTCAGGGGCAGCAGAAGGAAAAAGTTGAACAGACGGCCAGAGAACCGTGATCTAAGACTTCCCCCCTCCCCCTGCCCTGGCTTCTGGCCTGAACCATGGCAGGCATGTGGCTGCATTTCCTGAATCAAAGGTAAATGTGTGTCCAGTTGTTTTTCAGTTTAATCTTTGCACCTGAGACTAACCCGCAAAGACTGAATCAATTCAGTCTTGGACTTTTTGTGACTGTCTATACTTTGCCCTGGAGACCTTAGGGAAGTACTGATAATCTTCTAAACCTGCTTCTGTAGCCGTAAAAGAGGGATAATAACACTGACCTCATTTGTAAAGAACTTTGAGATCCAAGTGCCTGGGTATGATGATGATGAATATGATGATATCCAGTTGCAGGGCATGTGCTGATGCATACACAGAACATGGCAGCCTGCACACAGCTCAGCCATGCTGCTTGCTCACAGACAGAAAATGCTTTGGGTGATGGTTAGTTATGTGCTGGGTTGTTATCACTGAGGTCTTGGCTTCTCTCACCGTGCAAAGTTTACCATTCACATGGGAAGCTATATAATACAGCAAGACCTTACGCAGAGAGAAGCCTCTGAACCAAACCTCTAAATCCAGCCTTCCCTAAAAACTCTGTGGTGCTTGACAACCCCTCACTGTCAGCTCAGGCCTCTCTCCACTCCTGTGCCTTACAGCTGAAGGGCACGCTTTATCTGGGTTACATTTGAGTCCTGTTTCACCCTGCTTTGGAAGCCCGCAATGACGGGGACATTGTAATGATCCTCAGTGCTCTGCCTGTGCCAAGGAGGTCCTGCTTAACATGCTCAGATGAAATGAAGCACAAGACAGCTAACGTACAGCCATCCTCCTTAGCCTCGATCTCTGCTTTAAATCAAGGCACTGCAGTGCAGATCAAAGTGTGCCGAGGCTTTTCTTAACCAGCCTGAAACATTCTTGTATGACGATATTCTGCTGTCAGCAGTGCTCTCTCCCTCTTGGGACAGCGGTTCTCCCCACCCCATCACAGCCGCCTCCTTATCTTCCGCTGTCCGAGCGGGGAGATAGGAGGTCTATGTCTGGGTCCTAGGGCTATGCTGGAAAAGCAGAAATCTTCATCCCTGTTCTCTTTGCAAAGGCATAGATCAGGCTTCTAAACCAATCCAGCTCTTATTAAGCATTGCTTAGCACATGCCTTGTGAAGAGGAAGAGCCAATTCAATTTATGAAAGTGCTGAGTTTTCCCTTCCTGCCTTCTAGTTTTGTATCTACAAACAGTATCTTAGAATCCGCATGTTGAACACAGGCGAGAGTCGCCAAATCTGTCGGATACATGTTTTCTGGAGATGAGGCACGAAGGCAGAGTCCAACAGCATCTCCAGTGTTCAGGATGCAGGGACATGGAAGCCACCCCAACTTTCACGTTCCCGACCTTTGCCAAATTCAGGCCAGTCACATGTTCGCCTTGCAAAGATAAAAGGAAGGGTGTGTTTGCTTGTTTCCCCGTTCTGTGCAATCCCAGTCTTTGGGGACCCCTGAGGTAGGGGGGTTGGCTTCTGATAAATGCCTCTGGCTTTGCGCATGTTTGTCCCAGCCAGAGCCCTAGCTGGCATAAAGCACACTCCTCCTCTTAGCCTTTTCAGGCATTGCTCCTGAGGACACTGCTGCACAAACTTCTCTGCGTGCATATGTGAGCATGCCTCGATGGTACTACTTCTTGGACTTCACAAAGCAACACACAGGGCAAGCGTTTGCAGGACTCAGGCCTTGGGTTGAGCCCTTTTCAGCTGCTCTGTTAGAAAAGCGTGTGCACGGAGGAGACCTCTGTCACAGAGGACATGTTCTACAACAGGAAGGAAATAGAGAACTAGGCTGAGTCCTCATTTGCCTCCTCAGCCCTTGACTCACATGAATCTCCTTGACGCTGTCTGGCATTGTTGGTTAATCGGAGTAGACGGGTCCTGCCCCTTGAGCCTGCCTTCAGTAGCAGGCTGCCTGCTCACACGTGACGCAGCTTTCCTATGGGAGGAGGGTGATTGCAATTAAGCGGTGTGAAGGGCTGAGCTTGTTGGTATTTCTGTGTGCTGGACACCTGTCAAAGACCTGTCGTGGAGGGCTGCCCTGCTCTGAGTGCCAGATAGGGTGAGGAGGCACCTGAAACTGTGGGCAGAAGCTCCACTGGGAAACAGACCCCTTTTCCTGGGGAAAGGGGTGCAGCCTTCAAGCCAGCCTGGCCTTCGCTGCAGCAAAAGGTTGCTTTGAACTGAACAATCAGAACTCAGGACCGTCTCTACATTTCATGTTAAAGGCCCTTGAAGGCCTGTGTCTAGGCTGCACACAGCGGGGTTGGGAGCATGCACGTCTTGAGGAGCCTGGTTATAGTGCCCAAGGAGATTCCCTTGTCTCTCCCTATTGGCGTCATGTCACCCAGGGCTGTGGGCACCCGCTGTATCCTGGCAATCTTAGAGCAACTCTCCTACGTGAAAGCAGCTGCCTATGCTGTTCTCCTTGCTGCCACCTGCGTCCGTGTCTCCCCAGTTTCTGTTCCTGACTCCTGCCGAAGATGTCCTCTTTGTGTTGTCCATGCTGCGATGCAGCTGGTGAGGGGCATTGGCTTGGCTCTGCCAGCCCTTATTGCCCATGTTCAGCAGACGCAGGTCATTCGGGCTGTCAGTCTGCTTGCCGTGCACCTTGTCCCTTACACCTCTGACCACTGGAGCTCTGTCTATCTGTTTCTCAAAGGAGATGAAGAAGGGGCTACAAACAAGTAGGTCAGCCCATCTGCTGCCAGCCAAGCACTTAGCTTGCTTCTGGCTAGGACTGATAGCCTGGCCTCTGTAAATATTTTCCTGAAATATCTGCACTTTTCTGTATGACTTCAGACCAGCCCATTGTTCCCTGCTGGGTCTAACGATACCAATGAAGCAGCTGAAGACGTTCCTAGTGACATCTCTGTTCCTGTCCATTACCAGCCTCAGGCAGACTTGGCAACACTAGTCCTCTGCCTTTGTGGTATCCAGCCCAGTCCTCCCCTAGGTGCTCTTCCACCTGGGCTGGGGCTCTTTCCAGGGAACGCTGTGCAGGGCACGTTGCTGAGCGCTTGGGAACAAGAAGGCAGCCAACTAACAAACATTTCAGATGGCCTCACCCCAAGGTGGCCCTCGTGGATTTATGGCAGGGATCTCACTCTATTAAATATTAAAGCATGTGATGAAGAAGAGTTGCTTCCAAGCCCTCAGAAAATTCTGGATTCTGTATCAAGGGAATATTAGGATTTAAAAAAATCAGGGCTGAGGTTTGCAATGTGACTGGTAGCTGCGGGAGCCTCCATTAGGGAGCCAATTGATATTTCTTAAAGGCATTGTACTGTATTGATATTCCTTATCTGGTCTGTTCCAGCCCCCCTTTGGGGTCTCTAGTCAGGAGCCCCAAACCATGAGCTGCCTGGCTGGATATGCCTGCCTGCCTGGAGCTGCATAATGAGCTGTGATGCTTGTGTGGCAGGGAGGTGGCTTCTTACAAAGTCCTCAGGGTTTCCTACTGGTTAAAATGACTGTGTCATCAATAATGGGCTAGTGTTACACTGGGGTTGGGCGTTACCATGAGCAAGGTTTCTGAAAATATTCCTTGGCACCTCTCCATCCTCCGTGTCCAGGCCAACCGTCTACAGGAGACGCTTCCAGCTTCTCACTTAACCCCACTCTGGGATAGACTCGCTCTCTCTCCTGCATTTAGTCTCACTTCTCACTCTCCCTTTGCGCGCTTTCCCATCTGTCTGGCACCATCTTGTCGCCACGCAGGCTCTGAAGTGCTGTATGCTGCTAGCCCGCATGTGCAGCACTGCACATCTTTACAAATAGCTCTAGAGAGAGATGGGGCCTGGGTATATAAAATTAGCACCCTAGCAGGAGGCTACAAGAGGAAACCTGCTCTGAGCGGCTGCAATGGGAAGCAGATGCTCTCTGATTAAGCCCACATGGGAAGGGGAGCACAGTCTTGTGAGCGTGGCTCTGTTCAGGAACAGGAAGCACCGCTCAAAGTGCGCCTCGTCCAGGGCCCACAGGACGCAGGGGCGGTTCAGTGTTCAGATCCTGCAGCAGTGGCCTCACGGAGGTGATTGGTTGGACTGAAGGAGGGGCTGGGGCTGCCGGGATTTGGATCGAGTTTCTGTGCAGGTGGCGAGTGGGACTTTGCATCCAAGGCCGGCGCGGTGTTGCGGCTTGGGCTCGGCGTTGACAGGGCCAGAACCTCGGGAGAGCGGTGGAAAGTTCACGTGACGGGCTGTTTTCAACAAACTTCAAGCAGGATGACACGCCCTTCCAGGGGCCGGACCTAGAGCGTGGGGTTTGGATGTGGCATTTTGAATCTGAATCCCTTCCCTGGAGTTCTTCTTTGGGTCTTTTTCTCACTGCATGTATGACTTGGCCATCATGCACATGCACAACTGCTGGCCCCTGGATCACTTCAGAATGACTGAGCCTGTGTGTCATGGGCCCCATCCTGCCAGAAGTCGAGGGTGATTCTCCTACTGTCCCGTCGGCAGGAACCCATGCTTTGGAGCAGGGAAATTGTGATCTGTTCCTGCCACTGCTGTGAAATTCTGTGTGTTCATAATGTGTTTTGGGGTTACTATGATATTGTAGTTGGAAGTGGATTCAAGTCCTGCTCCACGGACAATAACAGGCCTGGACTGAGGGACTCAGACCCTGCTCCTGTGCTCAACTGTCTGTAGGAGAGGGGGACTGAACGGGCACTACATTCAATGCTGACAAGGGAGTGGGGACCGGGTTCGAGCATGAATCCGGATGAGGACTCGAACCTATTACCTGTGCTGGAGTGTAAGAGAGTTTCCTGTGTGGACAGATACCGAGCTCTTATCATGATTACCATCTAGAGCACACAGGCAGGAATAAGCATGCAGCCTGCCAGCAGCCCAGCTCCTGAAAGCTTTTCTTGTCGTCCTGGCCCTAGGACACTGAAATGCAGCACATCTCTCCCCCTTCCCACAAAAAATATACCCCTCAGTTTCAAAAATCTGAGGCCAGTGACCCCGAGACGGGCCTCTGGCTGTCATATTTGGAAGCGCATATGGAACATGCAGGGATCCCTGTCTGCAGGCACCTCTTGCAATGCACCAGGAGTTAAAAGCCCCTCACTGAACAGCTCTGTAACTTGAGAGCCATTTCCTTGATAAGATCTGTGCAAACTGGGTGAGTTTGCAAAGGTCAGGTCATCTGGGGGGCTGACTTGCTCCTTTGTACACAAGCCCAGGCATTGCGATGCCACCTGGGTGAGCACTGCAAGGGCTTGGTGCTGCCGACTTTCATTTCTGTACTCCTTTGCGAGGCTGCTTGGGGAGGTTGGCATGGTGTCCCTACTTATCGCCTGCCCACCTCCATTTGCACGTTCAGTTTCTCCAGCCCCACAAGACGGATGACTACTTCTGTTTCTTCTCAAGACATTTTTCCACCCACCCTCGCTGGCCCTGGTGGGAATTGTCAGCGTGGAGATAACAAGAAGGATGAATTGTTAGTACAGGATGTTGCATGAAGCCCTGGTGCTATTTGCAGGCAGCTTTAATAAGCCATAATAAGGAGCGAGAACTCCAAAGGAAGTAACCTGGTACAGCAGACAAGTCAGATTTATCAAGGCCAGGAGGAAATACTCCCCAGAAATGAATCTGGCATAAGTTCCTGCACACCAGTCCCACGATCCTGTCTGCCACCACAGGCAACTCTTATCTGAAACAGTCCAGTGTTTAAAATAGACTGGAAAATAAATAGTCTTCCAGTTCTCCTGATCCTCAAGAGCCTGCAGTTCATCCCAGCAGCATTTACAGTTTTCTCTGGAGTGTTTCCGACATGTACATCAAGACTATCCAACTCTCTCCTCCTCCTCTGCCTGTGACATTAATGAACCTTAAGGGATTCTTAAAGCACATTTTATGTGAATGTATTTTTAAGAGCAAGAGAAAAAGGGGGAGTGAGGAAAGTTCCCAGCCCTTCTTGTCTTGGGTGGATGGAGAGTCACTTTGCAAGGCATATTCCAAACAGAAATCGATCAAACGCCAGGCTTAAGTGTTGCTGCAGCAGCTCTCCTCGCTGCAAAGTTGTTTAATGTTCATTGTTCACAGCTGTGTCATCCTAATCGAGTATTTTATTGTTTTTCCAGTTGTACTTAAAGCCATCATTCATTATCCTGCCCAGGCAGCCAGTGGCTCAGGTTGAATCGACGACACAAGACAAACGCTTGGTAAAAATTTCCAGCGTCTTCCCTGCTGGTGGAACTGGCTCCCAGCCATTGCACACCGGCCCGGGCATTTCATCCTGGGAGCACGAGGCTCAAGAGAGCCATTTGTTTGTATTAGTTGGGGCGGGGGGGGCCAGACTGAGTCCATCACTCCTAAGAGAACGGGTCTCCCCAAGACATGCTGAACACTGATTGCTGCTAACGGCCTCCACGTAGTCGTTAATCCTGTGCCTCAGTTCTAAGAAATCAGCTGCTCTTCTTCAGATTAGGACTGCAGAACCAGCAGGTGCCAAAACAGCACTGGCCTTGCACTGAACGGAGCACGATGCACTCAGGGAAACAGCCCAGGGTTTGGGAGGTGCCCCCAGGGATTGCTGTGATGAAGGCCATGCGGCGTGGGTCTGGCAGCAGGTTCAAGCTGCTTCAGGATAACAGGGAGTGCAATGCTGGCGCTGTGCAGTGTCTGGGGGCAGCTTCCGATGATGCAGTGCTGGCTCTGGGGAGAAGACCGGGGAACTGCAGGGCTGGCTGGGGCTGGGAGCTCGGGGCAGTGAGACTGCAGCAGTGAGCTGGGGAGATCGGCACGTCGGTGAACATTCTCCGTGTGTCGAGCGGGTGCACCTTTAAAACCATCTCCCTGCACAGGGGCCCTGCCTGCAACACCCACTGGGTAATGCCTGTTTCTGAGATTCCCAGTCACTCACACCACAGCCCCCCAGTTGATGCGATCATGCACTGAAAGGAGATCATTACTGTTCCCTGAGCATCAGCATCCACCCCCCTCCCTTCCCAGCAGCTTTCTCTGAAATGATAGGCTGTCGTTTGGCTAATGGCACCCAGGCACTGCCTTCAAGAGACACTGTCAAGTTAAAAAACACTTTTAAAGGAACACAGCTCCATTATCTGCCACATACTGCAGGCTATTAAGAGGGAAAGAATTTTTAAACTGTCACTACAGCACAAAAGCTGTGTGTAGACCAAGCCCCCTGGCCTGTCTCCGTGGGGGAAAAAAAGGGTGTGTGCTTCAATCATGTTAATTTGATTGAGTTAGTTCAACTCTGATGGAAAAGCTTGTTAAGATACAGGCTTATAATAAGGTAGAAGCCAGGTTGGCTGGCCAGGCATTAGCTTTTGGGGAGCCCCAAGACAGGCCTATGCTTGAATGTTCTTCCAGATTAAGGCAAAATGACAAAAGTGCAAAAGATATTCCTAAATCGCTCCATGTGCAGACACCTTTATTCTGGAATAGGACTGCCTTGTCCCTGTTGAATAGGAATGTCAGCATATGGGTTAGGAGGCACTATTGCAGAAGAACGCTCTGTGTAGGCAGGCCCTGGCAAAATGGAACCACACGCTCTTTCTGTCCTTCACAACGTCCCCAAGAAGTGATCAACACTCGGGTTTTGTACGAGGATGACAATTGTGGATCAGGGTTTGATTTTATACCAGCTAGACCAGTACAAATCATAGTGTAGATGCCACTGTACCAGTGCAAAGGTGGCTTATACTGGTATGGTGTATTCTCTTGCATACAAAAATAATCCATCTTGCATAAAGCCCCTTTATATGCAAACAATGTTGTTCACATGAACGGGATTGTTCTTTAACTAGGTTTGGATAGTTAGAACAGTTCACACCCTACTCCACACCTTTCAGATCCAGTGCTATTTACCAATTGCTAAATCACTGATACATTTTGATGGCTAAATATGCAGGTCAAAAGTCCTCAACCAATACAGCCCTGCTCACAAAAGTTTTGCCAATATAGCCTTTTCTATTTAGGGAACTGATTTAAGCTATACCCGGAAATGAACCCTTTTGCCAGTATACGGGGCATCTCCATAGAGGGGGCAGCTGGTATACTTGCCCCCACATACTGGTAAACCCTTATTAGTGAAGACAAGACATACTGCCCACTTACAGCATGCTCCTGGGCATGTTACTAAATAGCAGAAGAACTTGCAAAGAAATCAGAAACCCGCTGTGTGGGAATGATAACTCACCACAGTCACTGCCTTTCCAGATTCACTTTGGAGCAGAACTGTTATCGGGCAGGGAATTTCTCTCCTGCTCTGTGTAAAGTCCTGACAGGCTCTCTACAGTAGTTAAAAGGAACAGCATTAAAACAAAAAGAACTTAAAAACCCCGAAGTGAAGGCCCTGTAATTTATTTACTCCCCCAATGAATGCTGGTTGCAAATCACTCTGTATAAAAATAACTCCTTTCTCCAACTTTTGATCTCTGATATTCCTGTATTTCCCTGGGGAAAATGTAAATCTATGAACTTATTACTAATGTTTCCTGTCCCTGACAGTGGAGCCAGTTGATATTTTACTTGAGAAGCTAGGGGGGGAGCATATGCTTAATGACTGCAGACTGTTTTCAATCGTAGTTTCACTTTTCAGATGGAGAGTTTCCATCTTACAACAGGCAGAGAGAGATTTTTAAATAAAACATGATTTAACTTTAGCCAAACTTCCTCCCAGTGTTTATGCTTTTGGCTCAGGGCTTGATCCATTTAAAACTGGCTCCTTTTGAAGCAGCCGCATCTCATCACCAAGCACCAACACAATGGCTTGTAAATTGTCTGTTACACTTTTAAATTGTAATTCTTTTGGCCTCTCTCCATTTCACTTTCCTTCCCCAACACCCCTTACCCCCACCCTCCTTCCCAAGGCTCCAGGGCTCGCATGGATCCGATCCTGTTCTCAGTTATTTGCAAGGTGAATAGCAAAGCTTTAGAAAGGCAGGACTGGATGGTGCCTCTTGGGCTAGTTAACTGTGTTGACAGATAACCATTTGTTGAAGGAGGCCCCAAAATTGCTAATTGAAACCCTTAGGTTGCACTTCCAGGCACAATACCAGACACTCCACACCAAGCCTTAGGTCAAAACACAGGAGACTGGGGCCAGGTACAGACATTACACTTTTACCGGCATATGTGATCAGAAACCAGACTATGCCCATAACAGAACAGAAGTTCGACACACACAGACTGGTTTAAAAACGGTGGAGCTCAATCTAAGATTTGCTCCCCCACCAAAGAGCGAATATGTATTCTGTTCACTATTGATCTAAACTATGCCGCTTACAGACAACCATGTAACTTAGATCAATTCCAACTTGGGCTTTTTGAATTTCTTTACCTAGCCAATGACACTGCCAATGCCCTGTCCCTGCAGCCTCTGGGAAGTAGATTACCCCATGCTATAGAGAAAGGCAAAATCCGCCACGAGCTGTATCAACCTGACCTACAGGAAAACTTCCTTCCTGACCCAAACTGAAAGATCAATGGGACCCTGAGGCATAGGGCAAGGCCCTCCAGCCAGGAACAATAAATGGGATTAGCTTTCCAGCTCCAAAATAGGAGCAGCATAAATTATGGTGGGCCAGATTTGAGGCGGTCACATCTACCGCAGAACAGGGAAGCAAGATTGCAGCAGAACTGATGTTTCTGGGCCAGGCTGATGAGTCATGACCAAGAGTCATGGGGATGTGGCTGCATGGACTTCAGTGCAGACAAGCTACTCAAAATACGCCCAGAGTCTGCAAAGGGGCTTGTCTAGCCTGTGCTGAAGCCTGCCTGTGCTTTCCCTGCTCCAGCAGCCCATGCTGACAGCTACCTGAGCTGTAATCACAGCCCCCCACTGCAGTGTATCCATCTCACTCTATGACAAGTCCCAGTGATTCCCGGGGGCAACCCGCAGAGCAAAGTACTGCCTCACATGACAGGCATAGTCTAGCTCAGGTGCTATGCTTAGCACTCACTCTTTGGAAAACACAGGAGGGACATAGATAGATAGCTCTTAAGCACCCACTGGAACAGCAACCCACCATCAGTCCATAGGCTGCTTCTTCCCGCTGCCATCTGCTCACCCCAGCTTCTGGACCCTCCCATACCTACAGGCTTCTCCTCTTCATGAGGTCAATCCTGTGCCACTCCTTTTTGACTAGCTACAGATCATGAATCAAGGCCCCAGCAGGGGACAGAGAGACTGGGAAAGATTTCATAGATTTAATAGATTTCATAGACATTAGGGCTGGAAGGGACCTCGGGAGATCATCGAGTCCAGCCCCCTGCCCAAAGGGCAGGAAGTCAGCTGGGGTCATAG
>NW_017728942.1:326978-454157 GCF_001723895.1 Crocodylus porosus
ACTCTCTCAAGCTTCTCCACATCCTTTTTGAATTGTGGAGCCCAAAACTGGACGCAGCACTCCAGCTGCGGCCTCACCAAGGCCGAGTACAAGGGTGGAGTGTGTCTGTGGGGGCCTGGGACACAGCTGGTATTCTTCAATGGATGAAATATTTCACAGTCAGAAATGCCCATGCATCCAAACTGGGACCTTTCCCCAGGAAACAACTGGACAAATTGCTCAACACAAAAAAAAGTTTAAATTAGAGTTTCCAAATATGCTACATTCTAAACAATGTACCAAAATTCAGAACAACTAACTGTTTGGAAACAGAAGAGAATTAAAGTCAAACGATTAAAAATGGTCAACACGAAAACTAAAATGTTTCAAAAGGACCCAATTAACTGTTTGGATGGTGCTGCATTTATTTCTGGATTTTCTGTTCAGGGAATTATTCCAGGGTTTGACTGACCATGGACAGGAAACATTTCAAAATCTTGAAAATTTCATGGATGGGCAATCCATTTCCTGTCCAGCTCCATTGTTGTGTAGCTTCCATGTCCAGGTGGGCCCATTGAAAACATTCCCTCTTCTGTTTCTCTCTGTCTCTTTTCCTCAAGCTATTTTTTTTAGACCCAGACCACCAACTCCACTTTGGGACACTTGGACCCAAGCTTTGCAGCTTGGGTCCTTCTTCAGACTTATTATCTCTTATAGTTACTTTTCTCCTTTCTTCTCTCTCTGTTTCGCCACAGGCCCCAGTGTCTGCCTGTTCTGTCTATACCTTCCGGTTAGAGGGTCTACTTAATTTGCAGTGTCATGGTTTTCATGGAAATCGCAAAAAAATGGCATTGTCCACAATTGCCAGGAAACCGTGCACTGGCCATGATTTCCCACAAAATCAACTTAATCCCCCCATCCAGTGTATTCATATAATATGCTGGAGCATTCGTATAATATGTAGTTTTAGAACGTCCCATTGCTTACCACAATACAAGGACAATGCAACAATCATTGCAGCCATACATCATGTGATTGAGAGTTACTGTCTGCTAGTGCCGTAGACTAGGTGAAGGTGCCAGACAATGAAGTAAAAGTGTTTCTGTTAAGGTTAGCATTAATTAGTATTTCTAAACTTTCTGTAGAACGCTACATATAATAATAAATTATGGTGCTATAAGTTACAAGCCACGCTGTATATGAACATATATTTACAACATATTTAAATTTAGATTTAAATCTAAATAATAATATGATAAATGATATGATATAATTTCGTTCCCGTGGAATTTGCTATTAAATTATATGGTATATGCCTCTCTGCCAATCAGCAGCAAGGGGCGGGACTGCCAGAAAATGCCCACGAAATCAGCTCTTCATGCCACAACCAAGCCATGAAAACCGTTCTGTCTGGCGGTGCATTTAGTAAGGCATCTACTCCTGAGTGCTTCTCTAGCTTCTCTATCTGCACATGCCTGTGAGTGCAAAGATGCCCTGCTCCAGCTGTACAACCCTCAGGGACTGGCAGCGTGCTTCCCAGACATACCGAGATCACAGTCTCCAGGCTGGGGCATTCCCTTGCCCCCAGTGGAGCCGGGTGGAGGGGCACAACAGCAGCTAAGCCACACTGCCTGGCCATGTCATTTGGGGGATGTGCAGCCCTACTAATATTTACCTGCATTGAAGAAGCCCAGGCCCCTGGTGGCTCCTGTGCCCTGCAACTGGGTGCATGAATGTGCCGTGACCTGATGCCAGCATGGACTCTGTCTCCAGCAGGGACAATTCAATTGCTGCTACAGCTAGAGCCAACATCAGTGAATAAAAGGAACTTTAATGGGAGCTAAACTGAGTTCTGCACCGTCGAGGATTCCTGGCTGCCTCTGTTTGTGTCAGACAAATATCCCTGTGAATACCCTAATATTTAGCGTCCCCTCTTATTATCTCACTGGCATCTGCGGGCTCCTGTAAGGATTTCAGCCAGGCCTCAGCCACTTCTTTCACTTCATTCCCAGTCCCACAAACTACACTTCAGCAGCACTTAAGAGCATTTTTGAAATGCAGCCTGATCCAGGTCTTAGGGGAAAAAAAAGCTCACGTCAACAGGCTGTGTCCAAAGCTGTTCTTTGCCACTGGAGGGATGAGGAGACAGCCAGGTCCTCTCCCACCAGTGGGAAAGCTGCAAGGTTTCAGCAGTAGGATCCTTCCGTCCATTTGCAAAGCTGTTAAAGCAACATTAGTCTAAACGCCCTTTCTAGTCTGACAGGCTGATAATAACATGGTGTGTGAAGTAGGCTGGATGAGAGCGCTCTCAGGTTTCTTGTTGCTGCAGAAATGGTTTGTTTCAAGGGCCTCAGCTTGGCACAGTAAATGTCAGGATTTTTCAGCTGAACTCCATGCTGACAGAAACCAGCCCAGCCAAGCCTGGGCAATACGGACATGGGCCAGGTACTGACATTACACTTTTACTGCTGTAAGTGATTGGAAACTGGTCAATACCCATAACACAACAAAAGTTCGGCATATATAGACTGGTTTAAAAATGGCAGGACCCGTTTGCCCCCCCCAACAAAAAGGGCCGTGGAGCTAAACCACGCCGCTTACAGAAAACTGCGTAACTTAGATTAATTCCACCGTGGGCTTTTTGAATGTCTGTACCTAGCCTTCATTGTGAGGTGTGGGAGAACTTGAACTAAAAAAGGAAAGCAAGGCGTGCATGCAGGAGAGGAGAGAGTGGGTTGGTTTTTTCAGGGGAAGGCTGAGATTCAGAGATCCAGGCACTAGACTGGGAGAGAAATCTGAAAGGATGAGCTGGCCAGTTCAGATACTCTCCAAACTAAAATGAAAGGTCCTTCCCCTCACCCCGTGCAATGTGAGACCCATGGGAGGCAAAGTTTTGTGGCTAAAGCAGAGGACAGATGAGACCTGGGTTCTTCTTTTGGTTCTTCCATGGCTCATAGGGTGGCCTGAGCAGCATCATTTCAGCTCTTTGCGCCTCCATCCTTTCTACCTGTAAGTGAACGGTAGTGACTGGTTAGGTCAGTAGCGAACTCTTACAAAGTCCTTTGAAAGCTAGGGAATGAAAGGGTAGGTAAGAGCTAAACCGCGTTGAAATCCCAAAGGCTTCCTGGCTTTCTCCCACCCACTCCTCCCAGTGTGGGATCAGGTCACACACCCCTCTCCCAGACCCCTTACCTGAGTGTCCCTTTTGAGGGAAAGATTTTGATTTGGGGAGGGCTGGAAAATAACACCTCGAAAAATGACCCCCTGTGGAAGGGGCAAACCTAAAGCCCACAGTGTGTTTGTAGGGGCCTGAACAAGGGAGGATTCAGTCACCTAACCTGTCTGCCTCTAAAGGGCTGCTTGTGCTCCAGGGGACCACCAGCATGATGGAGCTGCACCAGGAGAGACTGTCTCCCCAGGCTTCCGACCCCCTGCCGACGCTGTGTTCAGAGGAAATGTCTTTAACTAACCACACATTCCTTAACCTCGCCAGCTGACCTCCAGCTCCTTCCCTTCAGTCTCCTAAGCTCGGCCTGCCATTTCCCACACACGGCCCCGTCTGCGCTTGCAAAACTACTGCATAGTGGGATGGTGGTTTGACATGGTGACAAACCGATGCCTTCTCATGCGTTCCCATGTGGCTCGCAGCACAGTGATCCCTGCAAGAGGAGCCAGACAGCTGAGCTGCAGCCCCAGAGAAGGGCTTTAGCTATGCAGGGCTTTTTTTTTTCTTTTTTTTTTTTGCTAAGGTAGATGGGCCTGTCTTGTTTACAGGAAAGCCTGGGGATTTTGTTTTCTTTCCCACGACATCTGATAATGAAAACAGACACAGCGCAGCACCCTTCCCCTCTGTGCTCTGGCTCTTCCACTCCTGGCTTGAGCAGCAACTGAGTGCAGAAGCATGCGAAACTTTTTCCAACCCAAGTGACGTGGGGCAACTGAGAGCAAGGGCAGTTCCTATCAAGAACGGTTCACCAGAGCCGCCTTAGTCCAGGGGTCGAGACAAAGTGAGCCAAAGCTTCCTGAAGGCTCTTGCCCAGTTAAGGGAGCAGCGATTGCAAGACTAAGCCAGGAAAGCTTTTTAGCATAGGGATTTTCACAACTAACTGAAGGTGCCACGGGTCAGATAAAGCCCCTTCTGTGCAGTCTGTGCCTGAGATGCCACGAAGGGAGAACTGCCTGCTCACGAGCAGCCCTGGCTCCACCTTCAGCCACACTCAAGAGTCAGGGCACAGAGAATATTGTGGCTGAAAATGGCTTGTGTGTGGAAACATAATTACAGGTGGCAGTGCACATAGTATAGTAACCGGTTGCAAATTGCCTTTCCCTTTGTTACACAAATGGGCCCCTCAGTGCGGCAGGCTTCCAGGGGATGGATGAGTTTTTCAAGTCAGCTCTATTAAGGCAACACAAAATTCTTCCCAGATCTACTGACATTTTTATCAAGGCTATTGTTTAATATTATGTACACAGCTTCCAAAGCCTTTCCGATTTGTTGCAGAACTGCTTACAATTACCAGCCAGCTATAAAAGGCGCTTTATTAGTATGCAGCTTACACAACAGATGTGTTTTTCTGCAATTTGACACTCCTGAATAAGCCAAGTCACTGGCAGCTTGTCTTCCAACATCTGCCCTGCTTTCTAATAAAGTATTGTTCCTGCAACCCAGACATCACCGTTTCACTGGCCAGAGAAGAGCACCTAGGATCAAATGCTTATCATTGATATTCTTTTAACTAATATAAAGCATTATCAATCTTGTATCTTCACCAGGTCTGTGTATGTGCCTAGGGCCAGGATATGAGCATGCCAACGTGCCAATGTGTGTGCAGAGGACCAAGGGGCTGTAAGCTGGTCTAGGATGACCCCTCTTTCTCCTGTGCCAGCTACTTTTGTTGCAAGAAGCAATGCAGGGGAGAGTAGCTTCAGTGGGGTTGCTGGTGCCCCCATCCAGAGAACTAGCAGCCTCTATCTCCTCCTGTACTGCTAATGTGTCGTGAGACTGTGGGCAGGTCATGGAGCCACTTGGTATTAGACTTTGCCAGCTGAAGGGTGGTCTTTCTCATCTTTCTTTGCTGACCAGGCTATTTGTTCATCTGGAAGGAGAGGTGCTGGACTTACCCATTAATTCCATTCAGTTCAGATGGGTAAGTCTGTCTGATCCAGTATACCTGGAGCAACAAAGGTTGGAGGCAGAAAAAAAAAAAAGTGTGGCTGGTACAGCTCTGTCCTCTCCAACAGACACAGAAACAACAGAGCTGGGCTGTTTGATGGCCTCTAACTCATCCATGCTCATCTGTCCTGCCCTGGGCAGGCATTCCTTGGCTTGGTACAGGTCACTGAAAAACAGATGGTGAAACAGAGAGAGCAACACACTCAGACTGTCCTGACAGTCATGGGAATAGGGGAACTGTTGTCTAGATTCATAGATGTTAGGGTCGGAAGGGACCTCAGTAGGTTATCGAGTCCAACCCCCTGCCTTGGGCAGGAAAGAGCACTGGGGTCAGACGACCCCAGCTAAATGCTTGTCCAATCTCCTCTTGAAGACCCCAAGGTAGGGGAGAGCACCACGTCCCTTGGAAGTCCATTGCAGATTCTGGCAACCCTTACTGCGAGGAATTTCTTTCTAACGTCCAACCTAAATCTGCTCTCCGTCAATTTGAGGCCATTGTTCGTAGTTACTCCAGGGGGTGCCCTAGTAAATAGAGCATCTCCAATTCCTTGCTGCCCTCCCCAATGAATTTATAGGCAGCCACAAGATCGCCTCGCAGCCCTCTCTTGCGAAGGCTGAAGAGCTCTAGGTCTCTCAGTCTCTCCTTGTAGGGTCTATCCTGCAGGCCTCTGACCATACGACTGGCCTCCTCTGAACCTGCTCAAGATTCTCCATGCCCCTTTGAAGTGCAGCACCCAAAACTGGATGCAGTACTCTGACTGCAGCCTGACCAATGCCGCATAGAGGGGAAGCATCACCTTCCTGGACCTGTTCCTCATGCATTGCTAATACTTGATAAAGTGTGGTTAGCCTTATTGATCACTTCGTCACATTGATGACTCGTGTTCATCTTGGAGTCAGCTATGACTTCAAGATCCCTTTCTGCTGCTGGGCCGCTGAGAAAGTCATCCCCCAGCTTGGAAGTGTGCTGGTGTGCCCAGGTGCAGCACTTTGCACTTGTCTTTGCTGAACTGCATCCTATTTCATTCTGCTCATTTTTCCAACCTGTCCAGATCCACCTGATGTGTTAACTTTGCCCCATAATTTGTGAACTTGGACAGGGTGCTCTCCACACCCTTGTCCAAGTCACTGGTGAAGACACTGAATAGCACCAGTCCAAGGACTGAGCCTTGCGGGATTCCACTGCCCATATCTCTCCAGGTCAATACTGACCCACCCACCACCACTCTCTGGGCGTGACCCCTAAGCCAATTTGCCCCCACCTGACTGTGTAATCATCTACACCGCAGCCTGTCACTTTATTTCTGAGAACAGAATGAGATACTGTAACAAAGGCCTTCTTAAAGTCTAGATAGATAACCTCTACCTCGACTCCTGTGTCAAAGCATTTTGTGACTTGGTCATAAAAAGAAACAAGGTTAGTCAGGCAGATCTACCTACAATGAATCCATGCTGATTTCCTTTCAGCATTATTTCCCCTGCTGGGCAACCACAAATGTGATCCATAATGATTTTTTCCAGAGTTTTCCCAAGGATAGAGGTGAGACTAACTGGCCTATAGTTTCCAGGTTCCTCCCTCCTCCCCTTCTTGAAAATAGGGACCACATTGGCCCTTTTGCAGTCCTCTGGGACCTGACCGGAGCACCATGAGTGCTCAAACAGCCATGCTAATAGGTCTGCTATGACACTGGCCAATTCCTTCAGCACCCTTGAATGAAATTCATCTGGGTCCACTGATTTGAGTGCATCCAGCCCCTCCAAATTCTCCTTTACTAAGTCTGTGCTAACAGTTGGTGGGCTGGTGTCCCTCCTGTGTCTATCTATGATCCAGTTGGGAGATTTGTCTTGGCCTGTGTCTAGGAATACAGATGCAAAGAACTCATCAAAGAGCTCAGCCTTGTCCCCCCTCCCTGTCACCATTTGCCCTAGTTTGTCCTGTAGGGGCCCCTGCGCCTACCTTTTGCTCCCTGTACACCTGAAGAAGGACTTCTTGTTGTCCTTAATTTTTGTTGCCCGCCTAAGCTCTAACCCTGCATTGGCCGTCCTGACTGATTCCCTGCAAGTGCGAGCCAGGGAGGTATACTCCTCCTTGGTAGCTACCTTGTTTCCACAGCCTGTAAACCTCGTTCTTGGCCCTTAGACTTCTCTGGACTTCCCTGTTCAGCCAAGAGGGCTTCTTGGCTGTTTTGCCCCCTTCAATGCACAATGGGATTGTTTCTTTCTGCACCTGTAGGATCGCTCCCTTGAAGAACAACCACGCTTCCTGGACCCACATTTCACCAATGCTCTTGAGCTTTAATGCCTCATTAACTAATCTCCTGAGCACACTGAAGTTAGCCTTTCTGAAGTCCTGCTCGTTAGTTTACCCACCCTTCACCGGATAGTGAATTCAATCAATCGATGGTCACTATCCCCAGGTTACCTTGTGCCTGCAGATTCCCCACTTGCATTAGTGTGGAGACATTTAAGCCCCCCGATGGGTGCCCTTGGTACCCCCCCCCCCGTCCTGATGTCTATCGGGCCCCTTAGTGTTTACCTTAGTGCTTACCTGGGCTGATCCAGTGCATTGCTCCTGGCTTGCTTATCCTCTGCTTCCCCATCCCCCGACGAACCTAGTTTAAAGCCCTTCAGAGGAGATCAGCCAACCTGTAAGAAAACAGACTCCTACCTTTAGAAGATCTCCCGGGGTCTTGTCTCAGGACATTCCCATCCCCAATCTGTTCTCCAATACTTTGGGGATCGAGAAGTCCAGGGATCCAAATAAACAGGGGGTTCTCCACAAAGGAGGGGCAGCCTGGTGAGCATCCATCCATTTCCACTCCTTGTTGGCCTCCGGATTGGAGTCAGACCATGGACTGTTGAATTCAAGCAGTGACAGGCTCCTCAGACACAGGAGAGGAAACAAATCTCCTCTGCAGAACTGCGTCGATGCAAGACGCTCTAGGAAATGTTTCTTTTCGGCTTTTCCTCCCTTGCACTGTTACACGTGAGGCCAAGCTGACCTCCTGGACTTGAAGGCTCCTGATCTTTGGATTACTGGAATTCCAGCTCCAGATGCAGGTCTTGTGGCCCATCCCCACTCCTTACACTGAAGCTTTTCCTACCTTGTTTAACAAAAACTCTCTGGGAGTAATAAAGGCTCAAAAACATCTGCTGCATCTTCAATGTGAATAATCAAATGTATCTGAAAGTGCACTGCCAAGCCTTTGGGGGAGACTGGGAAAAGAAACACCTTTTCCAAAGGAAATATTTATTGCTCAATGGGAGTAGAAATAGAATAAGCTGCTTTTCTTAGAAAAGAACAACAGGTGGCTGATCTGAACCGCTAACTCCCCAAGAAACCATAGATCTATCTGCCACTGTGTCTCCTTTCCATCTGTTAGGCCCTCTTCTGTAATATCCGTTATCTAATTTGATGCTTAGCTAGTCTGCAGCTTGGTGAAAATGTGCTGTGCAGATCGTTTATCCAACAGGGCTTTCCCACCTTGGCACACATCTACCAGAACCTAAGCTGGCTCATGTAAAGCTAGGTCAGGCATCCTACATGACACAGCAGGCACCTCCTCTGCCTGCTTAGATGTTCAGTTTTCCCATCGTGTTTTTGGGACGAGAGCATCACGGGCGGCTTTGCAAGAGGAACATTAACATTCATCATAAGCCAAAACCAAGCCTCATGCAACAGCAACAGCTACATTTCTTTCACCTAGTTCCAGATGCCCGAGAGGTTCCTTTTGTTCATCAAAGAGCAGCCTTTCCCCATAAAACCTCCAGCTAAGTGTCAGGTAACAGCTCCCCATTTGGGCTTGCTTTGCTGCTGGGGTTTCCAATAAAAAAGTAGGCGTTTTCCTTAGCTGCTGCTTCCAAGAAAACTCCGTGAGAGATCTCCCATCTCCCCAGCAGCCTCCCCCGCTCCAGGGCTCGGTGAAGCAGAGTTAAGATTATCAGTGCAGTTAATCCCCACTGCTCTGTCACGGAAGGCACCGCAGCACGCAGCCCAAACTGGGCTACACAAGGACACGTACCCCAGTGCGAACAAAAAGAGAAATCAGAAGGTCCACTGAATTGGCACCTTCTAACAAGGCTGAGAGATGGGCAAAAACCAGCTTCCTCTCCTCCCCACACCACATTCAATCCACTGGTGTGTGCGTGTGAAAAGGACCCAAACAGAAGAACCAAGACATCATGTCTGACACACTCATGGCTCCAAGGAGCTCTGTAAACACCCTCGTTTACCCTTCGTACACAGCCCCCAAATGGCTTCCTGGCAGTTGGAGTTTAGGTTACATCACTAGTACTTGTGAACTAACAAATGCCTTTATTAACACCTAGGTGGTGAGCCTGGGCTGGTAGACTGCATCTTTGCAAATCAATGTGGTGTTTGCCAGGTCTTCAGCCTGCCTCAGCACAACTCCAGCGGCCCTGGGATGAGGCCTATCCCAACTCATGAGCTCCTGCTGCAGGGTTAGCTGGGAAGGCAGGGTGAATTTTCTAGCGTTCTTCTTCTTTTGGTTGTCTGATGCTGTGTGGGAAGCAAGGAAGGGGAAATGAGATGAAGGGACAGAGATAGAGAGAACAGACCCGGTGCAAAACAGAGATGGGGTGAGACAAGCAAGTAGGCAAGCTAGCTCGTGCTGCAAAATGGGCACAGGGTATAAAGCCCATTGATACCATTATATATGGAGAACCAGCTCTTGGTAGAGATGAGCATGGGGCAGAGCCCATGAGATGAGCTCTGCTGGCAGAGCCCTATTGATCCTTTTGGCTATGGCGTGTGTGATTTCTGCTGACTGTAGTAGGAATTATTCCCAAAAAACTTCCAGGAGAATCAGGCCGTGAAGATGGGAACTGAATAGAAAGGACAGCAGAAGAACGAGAGACACAGGAACTATTCAGGGGAGAGACAGAGAAGCATGGAGCTGTTCGAGTCAATTATTTAGGCAGAGAACTCTTTAACCTGCTCCTTTCCGCACTGCAGTAGCTCAGATACTCAGATCATTTGGGGGCAAAAGCAGAGCTATTTGGCAATTTCATTCCAATTATGCAAAATTGCTGTTCTCTTCCTTGAGCCGGGTTCATCTCTGGGGAAGCTTGCAGGGTTGTGACTGTAGGTGCATGGCCCCTGATTCAGCACCTATTGAAATCAGTGGAAAGGCTCCCATAAGTTTCTGTGAGTGCCAGATTGGAGGCATGCTTTAAGAAGAGAAAGAAAGGGCCATTATAATCAGCAAGGCTGACCTCCTACGTCACTCAGGCCATAGATTTCCACTGGTGATTCTTACATACCAAAATAGAGCCAAGAAAGTAAAGGAAAAACCCCAGGGAGGAAAAGGCCTATCCTTGGCAGCACAGCGCATGTATTTCTTTTGCTAATTCAACTGGAAAGCTCTGGTGTATATGCTAAGGCAGGTCTGCATGCCCAGATCTCGCTGACCCTAGCAGGGGCAGTGCATTTCAAGTTCTCCTGTGGGAAGAGGGTGTCTCCAGGACTCTTCAGGTATGTCATGCATAAGAAAAACCTCACAGTTACACCATCTTACAGCCCCCATCTTTACAACCAGAATAATTTGCTTTTGCAAGTCCTAGGTCATGCTTCCAGGAACCTAGAGCTGTGCTGCAATAGTCCCTGACCTCATTCTGCCTCTGCCTCTGCCTCTGCCTCTGTTCGTTGTTGTCTGAAGATGCTTTCAAGGCCACAGAGAAACCACTGCTGTTTGATTGCTCTTTCTAGCATCAGTTCAGGGGGTTTTGCTACAGTAGGAACTGAGGTTATCTGTGAAGAACTGTGAGGAACTTTGTATGAGAAAAGACTGTCGAAACTCAGTCTTTCCTCATAAGAAGTGCTACACTCACTAGTACAATGACTGAAAGAGAGTTGGGGGTCATGACTTGACCACAAGATGAACATGAGTCACCAATGCGATGCTGCAGCCGGCAAAGCAAATAAAACCCTGGCTTGCATCTACCAATGCATCTCAAGCAAGACCCAAGATGCCATCCTCCTCCTTTATTCAGCCTTGGTGAGGCTGCAGCTGGAGTCCTGCATCCAGTTCTGGGCTCCACACTTTAAAAAGGACGTGAAGAAGCTTGAGAGAGTTCAGAGGAGAGCCACGCACATGATCAGAGGTCAAGACTCTTCAGTTTGGAAAAGCATAGGCTCGGGGGGGACTTGGTGGCAGCCTGTAAGTACACAAAGGGCGTGCGCCAGGATCTGGGAGAACGTCTGCCCACCAGGGCACCCCAAAGGAAGACAAGGTCTAACAGTCACAAACTGCTGGAAGACTGTTTTAGACTGGACATAAGGACAAACTTCTTTACTGTCCAAGTCTCCAGAGTCTGGAATAGACTCCCCCCAGAAGTGGTGCAAGCACCTACTCTGGACATGTTCAAGAAGAGTTTGGTTGATTTATCTTCCTGGGGTCATCTGACCCCAGCCGACTTCCTGCCTTTTGGGCAGGGGGCTGGACCCAATGATCTTGTGGGGTCTCTTCCAGCCCTAATGTCTGAAATCTATGCAGCTGTGAAGATCTGACAGTAATGGAATGAGACATGCCAGTGGTATACATTTCTAAATCCTGTGGCCCGGCCTGGCTGAGACGCATTTGCCGTGCAGCCTGCAGGCTCTCCAGAACTTGCTGAAGAGCCCCAGGTCGGGAGTGAGCCACGCTGGCAGAGCTGCCTCTGGAAAGTCATGTGAAGCTTTACTGTGCTTGTTCAGTACCTGCATGCACTATGCTTGGCACTGGGCACAACTATTAGGATCATAGGAAAGTAGGGTTGGCAGGGACCCCAGGAGATCATCTAGTGCAGCCCCCTGCTTGAGACAGAAAATCCCTGTCTAAACCATCCTAGACAAGTGTTTGTCTAACCTGCTTGTCCAGGATGCTTTATTATTACTAATATTACTATTAATGCCTTCTTTCCTCCTAGCACAGACATTCTTCCACAACCATTTAAAGACACACTGAGCCAGTCACCCTCTGTTCCCAGGTCTGGGTACTGCTAATGCTTGCGGTAGTGAAAGTTATAGAATAGAGAAGTGAGTCAATGCAATACATACTTACTTGAGAACACTAGTGGAGCTAAAAAAGGCTTCAGGAAGATAGAGACAAAGCAGTGGGGCTGTTTCATCCTATGCATTAACACGAATGAAATGCAATGTAGCTCTTATTGCAAGGGAGATGGGAGGAAGGAGGGGGAGAACCTCCTGAAGACCCTCACCAGGCATCAGTGGAAGCTGAAAGCTCTCAGTACCCCTGACGATCCAGCCTCATGTTAAAAAAGAATGAGCCCAATCACATCCCTAATTACTGAGCATCTGCCAGGTGCTGTCACAGTACCGGTCACTCTGAGAAGCAGTGCTCCTTTGATTCCTTGAGCATCTGGCTTGCTCTGCCATGGGAACGGGATTACTCCGGACACGGTGACGAAAGACAGGCCAGAGCAGCTCTTGTGAGTGTTCTGCTAAATCCAGAATATCCCAAAGCTCTGAGGCATGTGGCCCTGGAGCCCTGGCCAGGGCCATCTCTGCAAGAAGCAATATTGCAGGGCTGGATAACCTCTCTCCCGAGCCATCAGCTCCCCGCCTCAGAATAACAGACCCCTTCTGAAGCAGCGCTACCCGATCTCCACCCAGTGTGGCTGGCATGAGCCTCTGCAAATCCAATCCTATCAGGTGTCAAACTGCACTGAATCAATTAGCACCTCTTCTCTCCCCACCCAGGTGCCAGCTCTCCCCCAGGCTTTGAAAAGGGCTCCAATCTGTTTATCTAAGGTCGGACCAGGTGGTCCTGACATGTCAGTAGCAGCTCCAGGAGGTGATGAGATGGAAGCCTGTTACCCACAGCTCTCCAGAAAGCAGCAATCTGCAGTGGAGATGAAAGCCCTGCCATTTGTTGGAGTCACCATTTTGTCACCTGCTGGCAGACTTCCTTGCAGGGTGGAGGAATTCTTTCCCATTGAAGGGATTGCTTTTCATTCATCAAATGGGAACAAGGTTGCATGGCACTGCAGTGAGGAGCGCTTTGACAGCTGCTTTCAGGATCGGGCCCAAACCGAAACCCCAGTTCTGGGAATTTCTGTAAGAAATGAGAGACAAGATCTTGGGCTTTGGGTGCCCTTCAAGCCTGAAAGCTTCTCCCTTATTTCTCCCAACTGCCTAAGCTGGTCCAGTAAAAAATGTCACCTCACCTTACAAACCTCACTGCAGTACATATTGTAGGTATGGGTCTGGGGCGCCATTTTTATTTGCTCTGGACTGCTCATCTCCTTGGAGAGTACTGCTCTGATAAGTGGGATCTGCATCTCTGAGAACCACATTTGTTCATCTGAATGGTATCCAGGACATGATTAGGAGGGCCTGTCCTGTCCTGTACAGTATGGAGGTTTCTATCAGTTCACCGTTTCTAAATCTTTATAAAAAATAAGTAAAAGTGGATAATTAAAAAAGGTATTTCTCTGGTGCGTAATAATGCATGACTCCTTGCTTTACAGGATACCATGGACCCAAAGATAGGTATATCAGATGGAGATGGAACATATCTAAGGGACTGAGTGTAATTAGATCAATTAAGCTGTAACCTCTTGAGGCAAGTCTCATCTTTCACTCATTTGTGCAACGCAGTGGTGCTTTTAAGTGTAAAGTAACACAAGTAAATGATTGCAATAGCCACAACAACAATGCTACCAGCCTGCCAGAAGTCTCCTAGTACATGCCACATCTAATCTGAAATCGATACTACCCTAGAGGTGTTATTTGCTACAGCCCACGTGATTTTTTAATTCAATGTCAAAATCATACCCCCCAAAATTCCCCAAATACATTTTCCTTATGCTGGTGTTTAGCAGCTTACCAGTGCCACTACATATATGCAAAAAGCAAGATTTGGAAGGGCAGTTGGGACCCAGAAGCTTGTCCAACAGCTGTTCCAACTCTAAAGGTGATCCAATAAAAGATACTACAGAGGGATCACCTTCTTGTCTACCACAGGAAAGGTCATTGCAAGAACCCTTTCGCACCGTCTCCCTCCACTTGCTGACGAGCTCTTTCCAGAATCTCAGTGTGGGTTTAGGGCATCAAGAGGGACAAATGACACAACCTTCACTGTTCGCCAGCTGCAGGAAAAATGCTGGGAACAACATAAACCGCTCTCCATGGCCTTCTTTGACCTCACAAAAACCGTCAACCAAGAAGCACTGTGGAGGATCCTTCTGAATTACAGATGCCCACTGAAATTCATCACTATTCTTTGCCTGCTCCATGATGTGGTGGTTCTCAGTAACAGATGCATCATCAATCCCTTTGAGGTTAAGACTGAAGTTAAACAAGGCTGGGTCATCAGTCCAACACTATTCTCGATATTCCTCGTGCAATGCTACATCTGACCACCAACAAGCTTCCAGACAGAGTGAAGCTAAACTACCAGATTAATGGTAAACTGTTTAATCTCAGACACCTATGAGCCAAAACTAAGACTACATCAACCTCAATCATTGAGCTCCAGTACGCTGGTGATGCTGTAGTGCGTGCTCACTTAGAAGCAGATCTGCAGGCAATCGTTGACATCTTTATTGAGCCATACAATACAATGGGACTGATCCTTAACCTTCAGAAGACTAAAGTCCTCCAACAAGCTCCTAATGAACAGTCCCCAGCTCTGACAATTTAGATTTATGATCTGGAGAACAATGAATAGTTCCCACACCTTGGAAGCCACCTCTCGCAGAAGACTGACATCAATGAAGAAATCCAGCATCTCTTCAAATGTTCAAGTGCAATCTTCAGATGCCTGAGGGAATGGGTTTTTGAAGATCACAATATCAGATTCGAAACCAAGCTCATGGTTTATCAAGCAGTCAAGATTATGACCTTACTGTATGGAGCTGAGGCACAGACAACATGCAGGAGACACCTCAAGTCAGGAGAAACCTCACAATGACAACAGGCGGTGGAAACGCTTGAGCAGGAGAAACGTGTCGTAGACTGAATCAAGAATCCAGAGCCGCCCACCCCACCCCATGCAAAAAATAAGCTCGTTAGTTGTAAAAAGAGTCTGCCAATCCTGGACTGGCCTTGTCAACTATTTTCAGACCCACAGATAAGGCAGTCGTGGAAGACAATCATCCTTGATTGTGAGGGATTGCGAATTGATGACTACAAAGCAAATTGCCTATGCCTGTGTTCTACTATGGGTATTTCCCATGCTTCTGGGTTTTGCTGGCTGCCCCTGCCCCTTTCTGCTAAATGTGTCAGGGTGTTATTAAACCTTTCTTAGAGGCCTTGGGTTTTGGCTACAGACAAAGCTGGGGACTTTGACTGGAGTGTGCCAATGTTGCTGCTGGACCCAAAGCTTTAAGTGCCTGGTTGGAGGGTCTTGCCTCTCTGCTTAGGGTCAGATTGATCGCCATATTTGGGATCAGGAAGGAATTTTACCCCATGGTCAGATTGGTACTGACTGGAGGGGGGGAGTGAGGGGGGGGTTGCCTTCCTCTGTAGCTGGGGGCACCGCATGGCAGTCCCTCTACCTGGGATCGCTTGAACATATATGGACAACATTTCACAGAAGAAGCAGGACATTGGCTGTCACGGTCCCCCTGTTTTACCTGTGGCAGGTTAGGGTGTTGCGTCTGTGTTGTGTCAGGGTTGACAGTACTTTTATGCAGAGTATAGATTATGCATTGTATAGGATGGTTTGGAGAGGGAAGATCCTACCTCAGGCCGGGGCTGGACTAGATGACCTCTGGAGGTCCCTTCCAGCCCCACTTCTCTGGCATTCTAAAAATCTTACATATTCCCTAGACTACTGCAATGCTACAAAAATATTTATAGACAGGCAGAGGGATTAACTAACATTATGGCCAGTAGTTCGGATGTACGTATGTTTTGCGTTCCATGGAAAGCATTTCAGTGACAAAGAGCTCTGCGTCTCATGCAGCGAGAGCCTTGCTCTCTGATCCTAGAAGTCATCTCCCCGGCTCTAGCTGCCCGAAACCCTAAAGCCAATGCTTGACACCAAGCATGTCTGACACAGAGCAGCAGCTCTTTCCCTTCATATGGCTTTGGTCAGGGAAAACGTTCTTTCTTCACATTGCCCACAACAGGAGGAGGAGTGGGCAGGGGAAATACCCATCTCATTTTCCCAAAGGGGTTGCTCAGCCATTATGTGTAGTGCCACAAAAGGGAGATTTGTGAATGGGCCTGAGCTCAGCCTTGGCAGAAAGGAAGGCGGCATTCATGAGTCACTGAAGAGCTGAGAAACATTGAATAAAGGCAGCTCTGGAGAGTTGTGCTATCTGCATGGGTGGGCATGGCAGCACCATACTGGCAGGCCTGGGCCTTCATACTTGCTCTTTTTTTCTTTTTATTGCTGTAAATTTCTTTGCAAAATATCACTTGAGGATCTGAGAACATGAAAGAGACTTTTGTCCTCACCTAGGCTTATTCCAATAGCTGAGGGCTCATTACCAGCAGCCTCGTTACAACGGCACACATGGTCCTGGGACTTGACACGTAGGTGGGGCAACTGTGCATGGAAACAGCCTCTGTTGCTTTTCTGCAAATACAGTCGGGTGTGTGAGTGGAGCATACAGCTGAGCACTTGATCAATCTGGCCTCTTACGTGTTTATTTTCCAGCTGTTGACCTAGCAGCCTGTGTTTCAGTAGCGTAGAGCCTGCCCATTTTGGTCACAGCCTTTTGCACAGGAGCACCAGGTCCCAATAAGATAAGGATGCTTCCATATTCCTCAGTTTAAACACAATGAGGTCTCAGCATCAGTGCTGCACAAAGCGCCAGCAGCTCTCAGCTGCACCTGCCCATCGGGCCACAAAGGCCACTTGGAAACTGGCTTCTGTAGGTGATTAACCTTCCAGACTAAAGACTTCACTTGCTGGCCATGTATTTCAGGTGTTCCTGAAGCAGGACAATTCAGGTCTGATACAGCACTCACTCCTGGTGCATTGTTGGCTCATTACACAAATGCATGAACAGTCAGTTTAGGTGCCTGGGATGAGAGATGCTTTACTGACATTAACAAAAACATTTCATTAGCATTAATGTTCATATTTGAACATTGTATTTCATAGAATCATAGAAAATTAGGGTTGGAAGGGACCTGAGGAGATCATCTAGTCCAACTCCCTGCTCCAAGCAGGGCCAGCCCCAACGAGATCATCCCAGCCAAAGCTTTGTCTACTCAGGTTTTGGAAACCTCCAAGGATGGAGGCTTTGTTCATGATTGTCTTCCACCTCTCTGGGTAGCCCATTCCAGTGTTTTACTATCCTCCTAGTGGGAAAAGTCTTCCTCATATCTAACCTAAACTTCCCTTGCTGCAAGTTCAGACCGTTGCTCCTTGCTCTGACATCTGCCACCACTGAGGACAGTCCAGCTCCATCCTCTTTCGAACCCCACTTCAGGAAGCTGAAGGCTGCTATTAAGTTCCTTCTCAGTCTTCACCTCTCTGGACTAAATAAGCCCATTTCCCTCAGTCTTGTCTAATAAATCATGTCCCCCAGCCCCCTCACCATTTTTGTCGTCCTCTGCTGGACAATATTTGGCTTCTTGGCTGCCACTTCTCACGCGTGTTGCTTCCCAGGGGTTCCAAAGTGGGAAAAACACATCGCTGTCAAAGAAAATGCAGCCAGTGCTGGGGTGGAACACGACAGCTCCATAAAAACACACGCCAGCTCAGAGCCTTGAGATTAGGAAAGCCAGAGCCAGCAGGTGGAGAGGTACTTTGGTGAAGCAGAAGACCAGTGACTTCCTAACCCCTCCGGCTAATAGTTATGTCGTTATGTAACTACAAACAATTCAAATCACTCTCCAATGAAAGGAAGCAGCTTTGTTTGTAGGATTGGGCTGCAAAGCAGTGACTCCGGCGTTAGTCAGAGATCTGGAAAACTTTCTGCATACCAGTGCTAGCAGGAATGTTATTTACTGAGTGAGGAGGAGGTCTGACAGAAGAGAGTCTCTCACCCCGTCCTTCCCCATGTATGGATGTGAAGCCAGGGTTACTCAGCAGGATATGGCAGAGACAGAGGAACCATCCTGTCAGGTTCTGTCCATGATCTGTCTCCCCTCAGAGGAAACTGCACAGCTAAGCGCAAATGGCAGTGAATGCAAAGCACATCCCGCAGCCCCCTCCCTACCCCCAGACACCACACACATGAAAGAGCTGGCCAAGAGGACAGTGTGCGAGGGGGAGGCAGGCAGAGAGAAGGAAGTTTGCACTGGTGGGAATACAATGACCGTTCGTGCAGTGAGCTCTGCAAGGTGCAATTTCAATGAACTGAGATTCTGCATGGCAGTAAAACTCACTGGGCCCCCCTGTCTGCAGAGACATTTCCCTCTCCGGGCACCTAGCCGCTCTTGTTTCCTGTGCAATACCCAGAACAGCTTCATACCAGGGCTCTGACTGACTTGTGGGCCTCAGCCAACCTCAAATATATGTCTTAGCTGAAAACAAAGAGGCAGATTGGGGTCCAGACACCAGCCATCCACCCTGGTGTGGATACAGGAAGCTCATCCCTTCTCAGGACAAGTCACGCTGTGCAAAAGGGCTGATTTTTAAAATTTTTTTTTTGGTTCACTGTCAGAATAAAAAGCTGACCATGGGTGGCCTTAGGTCGAGGACCACATTTTGTTGGATATTCAAAGGGTTTATTTTCTCTTATCTTTTCAAAACAATTTAATTGAGGCGAATTTCAGAAGACATTTCAAAACGGGTTGACCTTTTTAAAGCCTTTTTTTCCATAGATCTGGGAGAGGGGAGGGTGGAACACTTTGCCTGGCCCAGATGTGTGTTTTGGGGGGAAAAAGAGTTGCGCTGGGAAAATCTTGCCCAGCTGCAGTTTCAGGTCAAACCCCAACCATCCCTGCCGACCATTGTGTGTGGTGCTATTGTTATGCTGTGTACCAAGCCACACCTAGAGCTTTTCACTTAAGGTCATAATCTGGAAGAGGTCCTGAGTCACTGCTTTGCAGTAACATCCTGCTGTTCTCACCAAGGACTGAAAAGGGCTTTGCAAACACAACCCATTCAGCTATCACAGCCCTGGCACAGGGACAGAGAAACCATGGCAGAGAGGAGCTGCTGAAGTGTCTTGCTTTGTGGCGCACAGAAAGGTGAGCCAGGAACAGACCCAGGTTCAGTGGTTTATGGCAGGCAGGGGGAGGTGAGTCACCAGCCTGGGGGCAAAAGAGCCAGGCTTCGCTGCCCTGTCAAGTCAACCCCACTGTTTCCTCTCCCCTGCTTATGGGGTTAGACCAGGGGCGAGCAATTATTTTGGCCAAAGGGCTGCTTACTGAGTTTTGGCAAGCCATTGAGGGCCGCATGACAGGCAGCTCAGGGCAGATAAATGTTAATTTTCTAAATTTTTTAGGGTCCCAATGGGCCGGATAGAACGGCCTGGCAGGCCGCATCTGGCCCCCAGGCCACATTTTGCCCACCCCTGGGTTAGGCTGTGAGGTGCTCAGGCCAGGGTCTGTTTCTCCACGGGCCTAACCACAATGGGTACAAATGGAGTACAAATACCTGTTGTCCATAAGACCATCCCACCATTTAATTTCTTCTGAGCCACAGGAACGGCGGTGCTGGGCTACACCAGCCCCCGCTGCAAGCATCACCCTGGACAGCTGCCTGCACAATGGAGAAGACCCAATGGATGGCAAAGGCATTGCCAACCAGAACTCGGCAGTGTAAGTTAATGGGTAACTCTGCATTGACATCAGTGGGACCAAGACCAGAATTGCCCCCAAGGAGGAATGCAGTAGAGCAGTTCATGTGGGATTGCTGCTGTCTTGCCAGTTATGTGCAATCAGATCCCTTTTCATGATCCACATAGTGGTAAAATCTGGCTGATCTGTCATCTGCCTCAACCAAACTGCACTGTTTCAGTGTCTCTCGAATGGCTTCATTGTTTCCTCCTCTGACTAGAGTGCACTGTGCATCCAGTGCTCTCGGTCACTCAAGTTTTATCCGAGAGCTTAAAGGCATCAATAAATAAGGTCGCTTGGCTCAGCACAGGGAAGCGCTGGGTGACCCTCTGAGCAGCCAGTGGTTCTTACAAGGGGCTTGAACTAGCCCTGCAACCCAAATAGGCTATTGCCAGGTCCCACCACAGGAATGAAGGGAGAAGCAGGGAGGATTACTCCTGAGCACCAGGAATTTTCAAAGTGGCTTAGCACATGCAAGTGTATTTTACAGTTCTGACTTGGCTCGGCGGGGGAATTCACAGCATGACTCACGCTCCCTTCTGAAGTTCCTGAATCGACTCACGCTCCCTTCTGAAGTTCCTGAATCGAAGCATTGTGCTGAGAAATCATAACCATGCAGTCACCATTCAGGGCACAACAACATCCCCTCTCAGTGTGTCATTAAACGTTCCCAGCATCGCAACATCCCCTCCGAGCCCCCCACGGGCTTGGAGCCGCTTCATGCTCTGGAGTGGCAATCTGGAAAAGGCTAGTGTCTGACACGCTGCACCTTCGTGATAGGTTAATGCCTTCCCTTTGAAGACCAGGTCCAATGCGGGGGTATTTATATGCTTGGGCAGATTAGGGGCCTGGAGCTCCTACACATCTCCGTTTAAATGCTTCCCTTTTCCCCTGTGTTTGGGTTAGGGAAGGGCAGAGGGTGGGTGCGCATGGGCGCAGGGGCGTGGGTGCGGTTAGTGTAACGGGTGCGCGGGGTTATTGAGGTGGTTTGGAAAGGAAAAGGTGCAATGGAAGCCTATGCTAGAGGATGTATATATATATATATATATACACCTACATATATAACTATCTATATGTATATAGATATATTTTAATCACAAAAAATAAATCCCCAGCATCCTGGAATCAAGCGAATTGTGGGCATGTGTATGCTCTTTCTATAGGAAAAAAAAAAAAAAAAATTAATAAAAATAAAGAGGAGCTCTTTTCTTTCAGCCCCTCTGGCAGCAGCGCACCCCTCCCAAAGCGTCTAGTACACAATTTATTTTCCCTCCTATTAAAATCTCCCCACCAGCCTGGCTCTGGGAAGCTCGATTTATGTTCCTCTTGGTATATTATTCCTAACAGGAATAGAAAAGTGCAGTCAGCAAGGAGGCCGTTAGGCTGCAAAACAAGCCTGTCTTTGGTTTCTTGAAGTAAGTCCTAAGCAGGGACAGGAAGTCCCCTTGCAGACAGAAAGTCTGCTGCACCGCAGCGTTTGGCATGCTGCGCCGGCCGGCCCCTGCACAGTGCCACCAAGAAGGAATTCCACAACAAAGAGGGGGAGGGAAAGGAAAGCAGAGCGGGGAGAGGGGGCTGGAAACGGGGGAGCGAGAAGGGGAGCAAGAAAGATAAAGAGGGGAGGGCTTTTGGTGTGAAAGAGAGAGGGAAGAAGGGAGGCTGTGAAGGGGAGGGAGACATATAAAGAGACAGACAGGCGGACAGGGAAGGAAAAGAGAGAGTGGGCGAGCCCGCGAAGTTGGAAAAAAGAGGGAAAATAGCCAGAGCAGACCAGGCAGCCTGTCTCCTCCTGTGAATCTGTCAGTTCAGCACTCAGGGCTTGAGGAGACAAGCGCCTCTTCAGCAAGCTGCTGGGATTCATCTCCAAACGGGCGGTTTGGCCTGGGTAAACAGGAGCGGTGGTGGATGCAGTGGCCTGTGGGACTGGGGTTTGGGGCTCCCCACACCAGCTAGCTTGGCAGTGCTTGAAGCAAAAAAGCACCTGGGGAAAATGCTGTCTGTCATCCCCCTACCCCGCAACTGGCATTTAGACAATTAGCCAGGCTGGATTTATCCTGCTCTGAGTAACACTGATGTAAACCCACAGACGCTATGGGATTACTCCAGAGCTACACAAGCACAACTGAGATCAGAGCCTAGCCCTTAGCCACAGACACCACTACAAGAGGCTGGAGATCAGACAGGCACCTACTGATGCTTTATCTGACGCATGCAGGCCTGCAAAAAGGGGCTGGGCATCACATCAGACTACAGCTCCTTGGGAAACCATGTTGTACGCACAACCTAGGGGCCACCGTGATGAATATTGTACAAGATATGTAGCAGAGATATAAACTGAATGGTTATAGACATGGGTTTTGAAAGTACCAAGGAAGTTTCTATGCCATATCTCTGTCTTCATCAATCCAGGGAGTAACTAGAGGCCAGTTAATTTAGAGTGGCCTCAAAGTTGCGCTAAATTAAGTCAATAGAAATAACCTCCTAAATGCCAGGCTCCTTCTCAGCCTCAGCCAGCTCTTAACAACTCCTTTACAGTGGGACTATGAGGCAGTAGCAGGTGGCCTGAAACCAGGGAGACTGTTATCTCTGCTTGCAGCACCTTGGTGGCAGTGCACTGCAAGCTAGCGCTACTCGCTGGTCTCAGCATGAGGACAGGTTCTGTACTCCAGAATGGATTTTCAGCATTTCATCCCTTGGTCTCTTTGCAGGAGCCTTTCTCACAGTGAGAAAAAATCAGCCTCCTTTGAAAGCAGACTGAAAAGAGGAACAGCAGAGCACACTCACATAGGGAAACCCCAGCCATCCCGTGAGGTAGCTTTCCAGCTGCTATGAGCACAGATAGGTAGGTAGGTAGATCGATACAGTCTATTAGCTGACCCAATGCTGCCTCTAGCAATTATTTTTAATGCCCCACTCTCCTTGCTCCGCTCCAGGCTGTCAGGTTCATAGTCTGACTGCGAGCAAGAAAACAGGGGGACTTCCATGTGCACAGCAGGCACAGCCTGAATGGTACCCAGCTGCCTTATCTCACTGCTTTAATGAGACTATCTAGGACATTCCCAAACTCCACAGTGTCTGGAGTAAGCAGAGGAAGTTTTGCCCATTCTTGTGACCTATGACTGCCTGGGCTTGGAGGATCTTCTGTGGTTCCTTGTCTCCTCACATGCCCAGCTTCTCTCTCAATCCTGCTTCTGTGTCACATCCTGTGTGCCCACTTTGCAGTGACCTTATCTTTCCTTCAGAGCTCCTGATGAAGCCAAGTCCATGCTGCTAAGTCAAAACCTTTCCCCTCTGAGGACATCTTAGTGTGCAGTCTCCTGCAGGGAACAGAGAAGAACCTATTTTATTCAGCACCTGCCAGCCTGCCCCTTCCCTCTGGTACAAGTTAGTCTGGAGAATAAAAAGTGGATTCAGAGTCTGGCACCAGTCAAGCGAGCAACCTCTAATGCAGCAGTTCTCAACTTTTTTGCACCATGACCCACTTGTAAACATGAATGGCCAGTCCGGACCTGGTGCCCCTCACTCCTGACCTGCTGCCCCCTGCCCCCAGCACCCCAGTGTGTGGGTTGGAGGGGGGGCATGGAGGTCCCCAAACAGCCCCTCGCAGGGAGGAACTCTGCCAACCTGCAAGGAAAAAGTCACAGTTTCCCACGTTTTTCTCCTTTAAAAGAGAATCCATTTTTTAAAGTTTGTTGATCCAGTTTCAAAATTTGTTTGCAACCCTTTCCTATGTTCTTGTGACCCACTTTTGGGTCACGATCCATAGGTTGAGAAACGCTGCTCTAATGGTCTGCAGTCCTGGCTAAAGGACCACCTGTGAAATCCACTGGCAGGTTTTCCTAGGAACTTTTAAGCCCTTTATTCTCCACTTAGCTTCAGTCATTCCCATCTCCAATGAGGAGCCTTTCCATCTACTGCCTTTCCGCTGAAGCATGTGGTGGCTCTGTGGGGTACATATATGGAGGGTCACTGACTCCCCAGGGTTGTGGCTGAGCTCAGACATCCTCTTCAGGTTCAAGGAGGGTCTTCTTATTTTATACACACTTTGGCTGGCACCAGGGAAGACTTTGTTCCTTCCCTTGAACTGCAGGAAGAAGCCTGTGAAGAAGTTTTCTCTCTTAGGGAAAGTTTTATGTTACCTTTGCGTAGCTAAGATTCTGGGGAACCTGGAGTCAGCACAGCAGTAGGCACCTTATCTTTCCCTAGGGGCTACCACTGACATTGGGTACCACTTACCTTTGGGTACCCAGAACCCAGACTAGTCAAAGCACAAAGCATCTGACCACTCTCCCTCTAGTCCTAATACCCCCTCTTACCATTAACCCCCTCCCTGAGGCTCCTCTAACCTGACAGCTGCATGGCTTAGGTTAGGGCAAACTATGCTGGTCACACACTGCCCTGGTACTGCAGGGATTTCCCAGCTGGCTGGCAAAGCTTTAGCTGAGGGGCCAGAGCTGAGCCCAGAATCAGCTCCTTTTGGTTCTTAGGCACTTAGCACATGGGTGAGGGAGGGAGTGATTTCTGCATACATGAAACACAGGAGCAGTTAGTGAGGTTATGTAAGCCATTCAAGGCAATTATATAACCTGTTGAGAGCTGCCCAGGTACCAGATACCTCAGGCAGCACACACTGAAATGGGACCCAGAGTGTGTTTATCTCAAGGCGATCCTTCCCTCCAGCATCTGTGTTAAGAACAAAACCTATGTCCCGCATCCTTGCATCTGCAGGCATACCTCACCCTTTGCAGCCGGAGAGAGTCTCTGAAGATGTTCCTGGAAGGGGAAAGTGAAAGCCAGCTTTTGTTCATCACTCATACTGTACACTCAGCTATTCTCCCTGTATTATAGAGTTGAACCGAGTGCCAAGCAGTAAAAAGTGATTTAAATGTACTTCATGTTTATTTATTAGGAAACAGCTCTTTGTATGTGTGTGTATGTGTGTGTAAGAAAGAAAGAAAGACTTCAACTTTTAAGACTTTTTTAACTTTTAAGAGACGTTTATTCTGGGGAGGGTGACAAATGGGGGGCAGTAGAGATCATGTACAGGTTGGCCCGAAGATCTGGGCCTCAAGGACAAGGCCTGGGCTCATGGCCTGCAAGGCCTGCCTGCACACTATGGACAAAAACCAAAAAACACAAAGAACAAAGAGAAGTATGTACATATATACATATATACAGTTCTTGCCAGTGGGGACGCCCAGGGGGGCCTCAGGACATCAGGGGTCGGCCCGTATGGACAAAGCCCGAGGTCTCGGCTTGCTGGGTGCGCCTCTGCCCCCTGAGCAGCACTGCAGGGCAAGGAGCAGGCGTCCCCCCTCGACTTGGCACAGTGCCCCCTCGACATCCCAGCGTTCCTCGAAGTTGCACACCGTCCGCCGGAGGACCGCGTGCTCAAACTCAGCGGGCGGAAGAGCTGCAGGGCATCATCCATCCCAGTCCCAGTGAGCCAGTTTCGCCAGCTCTTCAGGGTGGCCATCTTGGCCTAGCCCACCAGGAAGTTGGCCAGGCCGACTGCGGCCCGCTCGGCCACCTGGTACAGGAAAGAGTAGATGTAGGTGTCCTCTGAGAAGTCCTGGGACAGTGCCCGAAGCAGCGCCCGGGGGCGGCAAAGAGTGGCTGCAGCCGGGGGCAGTCGAGGAAGGCATGGTAAACATCTTCCAGCACCCCTGGGCGGAAAGAAAAAGAGTGAGTCAGTCAATTCAACCAGATTTAAGCAGGCTGTTGTGACAAAGTTGCAGCACATACCTTCACCAGCACGCATCTCTGCTGGCTCTGAGCCCACGCAGAGAACACCCAGGCACTTTGCTATATTCAGCGATCCCAGACCTGCACCAGTCATAGCGAAGTGGTAGGAAAGGCTGAGGGCAGACAAACCTTCCTGTCCCAGTCCTAGCTCTGCTACTGATGTGGGTTTGTTCTTTAACCTGTGCCTCAACTAGCCCATTTCAGACAGCCCAACAGGTCTTAACAGCCTGGTGCTTTGAGACTTCAAGCCTAGGGGCCTGCAGCACACTGGGCTCCTCAAGAAAAGTTGCCACAGAAGCACAAAGTGCTATTGCTGGAACTCAACAGGAGCCCCGTCCCATTGAGATAAGACACGCTAAAGTGAGGGACCCCATGGCAGCTTGGTACTCAAGCTAACTTGTTTCCTAGAGCAGGGGTCTGCTTGCCTGAAATTAGTTTTCTCTGAGTCCTGGATACAGTGGATGCATCTACATGTGCAATTAATGTGACTGAATATACTCCAGCTCAAACTGAGATGGAGTAAACTATTCCCAAAGTTACCGTCTCTACATGTGTTTAAGTACAGTAATTTACTGACCTGCTGGATACGCCTTGTATCTGATGGGACTATCCAACAGCACAATAAATTAGTATACTGCACCCTCATTGCCGTGCACACGTAGATGGTGATGTTTTACTGCACAACAAATTAGTCTGCTGCACAGTAAAGTGTCTTGTGTAGATGTGCCCAGCATGTTTAACATGCACCGAATCAAGACACTCTCAGAATAGGAGACTGCTTCAAGACGCTCCCTCTTGGGACACACTGTTCCAGGATTCATCAGCCAACGGGAACCAGATACCAGATGATGTATGATCTGGGTCTCTGTAATTTAACCAAAGCCTGATGTTCCCAGTGGTTTTAATATATTAAATTCCGCTCTTGAGAGTCACCTGTGCCTCAGGCCTGATCTGTGTGCAAAGTGGTACCATTAATGGAAAGTATGATTTTATACTACTCTATGAAACCGCTGCATATCCATGCTTGGAATCTGTTATACTGGCGCAAACTTGGCTTATGTCAGCTTTGTTTGTGTTTGTAAATGTACAGGTGCAAGTGAATTCGAAATCCCCACTTCTAAACCGAGACCACACACAGAGTTCCATCAGTCTGACTAATTTAAACCAAACTAGTCCAACTTTCCTCTGTAGAAGAGGCCTAAATTGCATGGGTGCCTTTTTCCCGTTGGCTAAACAGACATAATAATAATGTAACTAACTCAGATAGTATATTTATTTAACACTGACCTAAAGACTTTATACTGTCCTTATGCTGAGGCTGCAATACAACCATCGGAGCATGGAACAAGAAGCCAGAAGCTGCTAAATGAAAATCCTCATCTGCTACTGAAGTGTTTTGTTTTAGACAGGACATTAACTTGGTCAACAAAATTGAGCAAGAGGAGGAGCGGTGGGAAGGGTGGTTACCTTGACTTGGAGATGGGGAATGGAGGCGATTTGGAAAGACCCATCGTACTATAAAGTATTAGCCTTCTGGGAACCTCCAGGGCAGTCACTGATCTCTGTAAAGCACCAGGGAGATTTCTGCATGGCATTCTGAACTTGTGCCCATTAATCCAAGTATTTAATTTATTTTCTGGCCGAAGCTTTTCATTAGCATGGAAGGGGGGGGTCTATCTTGTTTCCTTCCAGAGATGTCACAGGTCCTGCCTTGATGAATGGAACAAGAAGGAAATAGCCGAGCCCAGCCTCTCTGTTCCTTTTGCCCATAATTTCCTGCCTCTGTTTTGCCAGCAAAGGACATTTCTGGCATAGTGAAGCCAGGCTAAATCTAGGAGAGCTGGCTCTTGTGTCATCTAGTCCCCACCCGGAAGCACAGGACATATCAGGAAGGAAGAGGGCATGTCAGGTGCAGGCAGGGAGGTGAGAGGCTGTAATGGAGGTCTTTTATACCAACCTTTCACATGGCTGAAATTTTACAAGGGCCTTACCCCTACCTTGGGGCCATCCACTCATGGTGCGGACTCAGGGAGGTTCTGCTGGGCCTAGCCATCCTCGTTATCTTCTTCAGGGTTAATCAGAAACTTAAGACCAGCACAAGGCATTGAAGAACAGAATGAAATTCAAGCAATGAGGGTCAAGGCAGGGTCTCCAGACTACCAGGATAGCCAACCCCAAACCTGGACCTTTAAACCTGTCCTTAGGCATGTAAGCCAAGTATTAACCCCTCCAAGGGCAACAAGGGAACCCTCCAATTAAGCCTCCCCTATTTAAAGAATGTGAGGCTGCCTTGTGTTTTCCAGGGAGTGTCAGTGAGGTTAGTCAATGGTCCTTATTCAGATGCTGCTTCCTTGGTTGGCACTTGCTTATTCTGTAGACAAAACTTCAAGGGACGCTGAATGGGTGTAAGCCTTGGAACAGAGCAACACATGCCAGTGTGAGAGTCAGCATGAGCTAATGTCTGCTAGGAAAGACACAACCTAAAGAGTATTAAGTAGGTGTTGAAAATAAGGAGTTGCTTTCAAGAAGCCCTCTGTGTGAGAAGGCGTCACATGGCCCTGCTTTGATTGATAATCACAGCTTAGCCTTCTCTTTCCTTCTTGGCTTTTCCCCTACTGTGAAGTCCTTTGCCCCAGCATTTTCATAATGTGCAGGAGCCTAGAAGGGTGGAAGACTGTTATGTTGATACAACTTCTCTGATATACAGCAGATGCTGGATATTACAATATGCCAGCAGCATTCCTAGACAGGGCAGGTGAAATGGCATAAATGTTCCACTAGGCTCTTAACACCCACACAGACAACAAATGAGGAATTCAGTTTTCAGACTGTTGGTCATTTAGGCAAAAGGTGAATTCAGAAATGTCTATTTGTTCCTCAAGAATGAACCATAAATGCATTAAAGAAACAGTCTTTGGCTTGTCTGTGCACAAGACTCAGCAGTTCATATAAACACTACTCTCATACGTTACATTAAAAACACAGCCTAAAGATCCTAACATAGCCAAAGCATCTTATAATAATAGTTACTTCCCATTAACTTTAAAGCTGTTTCCTTAAAGCAATGCACTCTAACAAAAGGTATCTTTTCCCCTTTTCCTACTGCAGGTGTTAGACAGGGGCTTGATACTAAACTGACCTAGTGGCAATCAGAAATAAATCCACTGAAGTGAGTGAAGTTGATCTCTCACACTGGTGGAAATAACATTAGAATTAGGGCCAGAGTCTGACCTGTGCAAGTAACTCCATCAGTGTGAGGCAGTGCTATTGGTATGTATGTGCAGGATCAGGCTTCAGCAGTCCGCACAATCACACAGGATTGCTTGCCCTTGACATGTCCTGCTTGTGGGAAAACTGGTTACCATTCCCTAAACGCGGCTTGAATTGTCCACATTCCAAGCATTTACAAATGCTTTTATTAAAACTATATTCTGGATATTTTCATTATGATCTTAGCCAACACTAATAAAGAATGCTCTTTAGGTTTATGCTCTCCTAGAAAGAGCCCCAAATATTTTACATACAGCACAGGGATTAGGATTCTCACCAAAGAAAAGCGGCCACCTCTGGGGAGGTCACCCTATAGAGCATCAGCAGCACAACTACACAAATACACTTTTAAAGGAAGAAAGCAAAACAAACTGGATCCCGTTGCAACTGTGAGCAAGCACTCTCCAGATGAGCTTTGGCACTGCATTTTGAACAGGGCTGCAAGGCTAGATAGACTGGATGATACAAACTTATCTTAGAAAGGCAGAAATATCTCACCACAATATTGAATACCCAGCACGGGAAAAGCTTTCAGTTTATCATGATAAAGTCAGTATCAAGATAACGTGAATGCCACAATGAGGCAAAACCTCCTTTTTCATCTCAATTGCTCTAGCCATCTTTATCTTCAACAGCAGATTAGATCATGTTAGAACAAGTCCTTGAGTAGGCGCATTGACTAACATGATTAAATGTGATTTTGCAGCGGAGAGCCAGCAGTGATCCCTTTGTTTCAGCTGGTTAGAACAATTTACCCCCAAACAGCATACCCAAGCCCCGTCTAGACTGACTGCAACATCATCCCAAGCATTGGGTTAATTAATAAGATATCTCAAGGTCATGTTCAAGCATGACCTCATTTACTCATAAAGGCAAGAGAGAGAATTTGTGGTTAACACTGGTCAGGGAACAGTGCCAGCAGATGGTGATGAAGCTCAGTTGCTCAGGCACTTGATTGTATGTCTCATCCAAGCAAGGCGGAAAGCAAAGGGCAGGAAATGCATGTTGAAATAACCTTAGGAAAGGATCAAACCTTCCCCTGGATATTTTATGTACTGTTATTTCCATGCCAGTGCTTGCTTAACAGAAGGCTGCAGTCTAGTCTTTGGGGAGAAATATTGCTCCTGCCATGTTAGAGGGGGGAAGAGAGTGTTTTCCATATCAGCCAGGAGCAATGCCCCCCCCCGGCTTTGATGAAGGATAGTCCTGTATTCTACAAAGCAGACCCCATTCAGTTTCCTTGTCACTTAGGAATGCTCCCACTACAGCATCTATCTTTGAAGCCTGAGCTACAAGAGTCTTTGCTGACATCTGTGCCTTCATCAAGCTCATTTGCTTAGAAACCATAAATACCAGGAACAAACTTACAGAAAAAACTGCAAGAATTCAGGTTCAGGGTAAAACTGGAAGCTGAACCTGAAAAAAGACAAGTCATTCTATGTGGGCTTTACGGACTTCAGGATTTTATGGCCTCACGATGCCATCTGAAAAAGCCAAGAGATCTGATTGAAACCCAGGCTGCCTAGTTCTCTGCACAGGCCTAGGACTCTGCTGTGCTTTCTGCAGCTGGAGGTATTTGAGGCCCAAAAGCATTCATCATAATTCCCCATTGAGCTACCACTAAGCTCCAAAATATGTCAATAACAGCCACTTGTGCAAGATGCTGCTTGCATTAGCCTGCTTTGTGATTAAGTAACCCTAACCCCTCCACCTCTCCTATCTCCCAGAGTATGTCAGGCAGGTGTTCAGGTACAGACCTCGCCCTGTAGGCAGGGCTTGGGCTCCACTCTGTGTCCAGAGAGTTCAATAGGCCCAAAGGTTACAGCCGTGAGTCCCTTTCCCCTAAACACAATCACAGGGCCCTACTCAGCTATTCCTAAACACTTACAAGTTTCCCCACAGGATGGGGGATTCACAAGGACAGGACAAGAGCCGTTTCCTTTCCACACCCTTGAAAATATTGCCTCTCCTAAACAGTGGTCCGGCTAAAAGATTCGGCAGTGTTTGGATGGGTATTGTTTCTTTTCTAGTTGGATCCAGAACCTGAAGTTTGGAAATACCCCAGGGAAGACCGTAATCATGTGTAACAATTAAGTGTCATTCACTGTGAATTCACTGAGACTCATCCAGCCTCTTGCCATTTTTTCCACTTGGCTATGCGGTTTTTGTAACACGCCAGTCCTGAAAACAAAGGGTGTATTTGTCTCACAGTTTATGCCTCTGAACTGGGAGTGAGGCTGAGTGGATGTAAAGCTACCGGTTAGACATAGTTGAGAATAGGGCACGGTGACAAATTGTCCTGGCTGATGTTGAGTTAATTGCCCTGGACATAGCACCACGTACAGCAGAACAGCTTCCAAGAGCTTGCTTCTGTAGCTGCAAGGCTGTATGGATCCCTAAACTCTTTGGAGCATCTTTGCTGTATTGAAGCATTGGCTTAAGAAAAGCCAAGCAAGCTTTTGCAGTACATGACAAGATGAGCAAATAGGCATGGCTCCAATTTCTAGCACTGTGTTCCACCTGAGGAGAAAGCTCCTAGTAATAAGGCGATGTAACAGGCCTTTTCACCAACTGTCAGCTCCAATCTGCTCCCATCTGCAATCCCCTCACTCTGCTCCAGGCTTCTTGACCCTGAGCTACTCACAGTCACACAATCTCCTGTAAATTCACAGATGCGTCACCTTCTGAACCCACCCGGTGTCCTCTGTTACTCACCCTGTTTTGTCCCCACCTGGAGGGTTGCGTTTCAAGACGGGATGTTTCACTGTTTTTTCCCAAACCTTCTTTACATATAACTTGAGATTCTTAAGTAGCGCAGGATACTTTTGAGCAAGAAAAATCCCCTTTAAAATGTAACCTTTGTGCTAGTGAAAGATGCCCCATCGTCTGGCCTGGCGACTAACAGTTTCTAGTTATCCCCAGGACAGACCTAGCAGCACAGGTCTCCTGCCAGCAACCTGCAGAACTACCAAAGGAGTTGTATCTCCAGAGCCACCGAAATCAGGCCAACAAAGGGACAGTACAACAGCAGGGGCAGGTTTTGTTCATTGGGCATCTGTGCAGAAGTAACTTGATTGAGACGGCTACAAACAAGGATCTTAGCTCAGAACCCAGGGGACTTGGGACATCTTCAGATCCAGATTTTAAAAAGTTGCAGCTGATCTCTAGTCTAAAGAAGGAGCAAGCTAATTCTGCAAGGGACTTCAGCATGCAGCTTGCTTAGGCATGTGAGTAATCCTAATGACTTCAGTGAAAATTACTCATGAGTTCTCTGGGACTACTCACCCACTTACAGGCAAGCACTTGCGAAACAAGGGCCCAGGAATGCAAAACACCAGTGCGTCCAGACTCAAAGACCCCAAGACACAGACGCAATTTTATGCACGGAAGTCATATAAGTGCACATGCAAACATTACTCCATTTCTTTCTCTTACAGCATCAGAATTATCAAACTGAATGAGCACAGATGACCTTACTACTCCAGAATCTAATCAAGTGGGAAACTTCTTCCAACCTCCAGTCACAGAATGATTAGCTTATGCTCCTAACTTCAAAGGTGACTACAGTTTGAAATCCTATCTAATGTCACCATGTTCATTCTTATTTAGAGAAATGCCTGGTCCTTTTCTTCCCCCCAAATGCTGCTAAATTCCTGGCCTCAGCAATAGCTTGTGGTAGGAAGTTCTTCAGGTTAAATGCATGTGGATGTAAAAGTTTTCCTTTCATCAGTTTCTAGTTAGTTGCCCTGTTCATATATGATGAGATACTGACTAGCTACAGTTTTCTTCTTCTTAGTCTTTTTTTGGGAGGAAATATTTATCCATTAAAACATTGGTTTGTTAGATCAAAAGTGTTATGGATAAGGGTCAATTCTGATGAATTTTGCAACTTGAAAACTTATTTCAGGTTTTCAGATTTCTCAAAACATCTCACTTCCACATTTCTAAAGGAAACAAAAATGCTTTTCCAATTTGAAATAACTTGTTCCACTATATTGCGCTAATCATAGCACAATTAAAACAAACATTTAAAATGGTCACAATCAAAATGAAAGTTTCAGCATGAACCAAATCATTTTTTTTCAGTTGTTTGGAACTGAATTGAGTTTTATTTTGTTTCCAGGTTTCCAATTAGCAAAAGTTATTGAAAGTTTTAGTCCCATTTAGGATGGAAAATATATCTGAGATTCTGGACATTTTTCTCAGGACTTAACCCCCCTTCCCCCCCATTTCTTGCCCAGTTCTGTCTGTTCCCTTATCAATTATTAGGTTGTTATTTGGTATACATTTTTATAGACATATGTGTGTTATGTTACATGATCATTTTTACTACTGAGTAAAGATTAAAGAAAAAAGACTTGGTAACCAATGACCTGGTCACTGGAGCCGATGTTTACAATGGGAATGCAATCGGCAAACTATTTCTGCAATGTATTTGTTCACCGCCTGGGTTGCACAGAGAAAAGAAGGAGGGCCGGGATGTGGAATGCTCACCTGCCTATCAGTGACTGAAAGCTATTGCCCTGCAGTGTGTTTGGGATGACACTTAATTGCGCTCAAGCCCAGGCCTGCAGGCTGGTGGTGACTGCCAGCCCAGGGACAGGTAAGGGCATGATGTGGGCATGCGTAGAGCTGGAGTGCATTGTAAATTCCGTATCTCCAGGCTACATTAAAGCCTGATCTGAAAGGAAGAATGCGATTCTCCTAATAGCAGGCAGCAGGCCAGTCGTGTGCTTTAAGCTGATTTCCAAGCTATGTAGGCTGGGCCAGCCTGGGGCTGCACAGAGTGCACCTGCCAGTTCTGTGCTCCAGAGGCTCTGCTGAGAGATACAGTCTCTCTAATTGGCTCTAACCGGTTAAAGTTAAAGGCTTTGATTTGCAGTGAAACAGTCCAGCCAGCTGCAGGATGCTACAGGTACATTCTGTCTCTGAGGGGCCATCAGTGTGCAGCCACAATGCCCCTTGCTCCTGAGCCTATTATTCCTTTCTGATTGGCCTTCTCTGCTTGCCTGCTCCATGGCTGGCTGTGCAGAAGTAGCCCTGCTGCTTTTATAGGGCAGGCGAGGGCTGCTGGGGTTTCGGGATCATTAGCAGGCAATGGTCTGGGATGACAGTTTTTACAGGGCTGGCATCAGTGAAGCAGGATAAAGTCCCCACATGGGGAGATGGCAGAGTGGGTGGGAAAAGGGGGGATCGGAATAAAGTTTGATTGTCAAGAGGACAATAAAACACTTAGCCAGGAGGAGGAGAGGTTACAGATGAGCTGTGCCCCACAGGCATCAGATCTGCCCTGCCCAAGCAAGTGGCTTTGGATCTGTGATTGCTGCAAGCAGGGACCCCCCCCCCAGCCTCTTGCACCTTTACCTGTCTCTGATTTGGAGAGTGTGACCGGGCAGTGCTAGGAACTACTTGAGCACAGAACTGAATGACTATCTCTGCTCCAAAGAGCTTATTACTGTGTGCGCTGCCTGTGCGCACTACCTCTGCCCCACACCCTGCAAACTGTGAAGAGGCAGTACTCCAAGGGGACTGAATACCAGAAATGAGGTGATGTGGGGCGCTAAGTACATGCTGCTAAGTTAAGTACACCCGAGAAGGGAACCCAACAGCAGCTCTGAGTGCAAGCTTGGGGTTGGTCCCAGGCAGCCACATCACATTGCCTCGTTTTCAGGCACTGGCATGTGCACAGCGTTAGCAAGCGGATGCTGTATGTGACATAGTCCAGTCAGTTCTCCATGGCCAGGCCCTAGGAGACAACAGATGGATGGAGGGACACAAGGTGACAGCAGTCAGAGGGACGATCTGGGTCCTAGCACACTAGCTGCCTAACTGAGCGTGTCTATACATGTGCTCCAGGGTGGAAAGGAGTGAGCTTTCATAAGAGTGGCTCTGAGAGCTGCTCTAATTAAAGCACTCGCAGCATCATGTGTATGCAGCATCCCGCACTTCAAAATGGTGGCAGGCGTGCTTTAACTAAAACTTGTTTGAAGAACTTTAAAAGCACCCCTGCCGCCATTTTGAAACGCCGGGATGCTGATACATGTGACGCAGATGCTGCTGGAGTGTGCTAATAAGCATAATCATAGCAAGCTAGTCTGCTCTGACACGTGCTAATTGGCATGCGTCCAAGCAGAGCTCTGGCACGTGTATAGGGGCCCTGAGTGTTTTGTAGGCTCAGGGGAATTTGAAGGGGGGATCTGAAAGAGGACAATGACTGATGTTCCTGGGCAGCGCCTCCCGAGCAAGGTGGGAGAATGTATGAAGGTGCTTGCTTGAAAAATAAATGGGCAGGTGATGGAGGTTGACATCAGACTCTGGGAGGAGGGAGAAGCCAGCATTCCTCGGGAGAATGTGAGATGACAGGTAGAGTGGAGTAGGCCATAGGAGCCATGAAAATAAGAACAAGGAGCTTAGGTTCAGCATGACAGAGAAGTTGGAGCCTGTTAAGCGTTTTCCGCGGGTGGCTAACATGGTCCGTGGGGCAGGAGAGCAACCTCTGCAGCAGCATTCAGAGTGATTCTAAGCAGATCAAGCCTGCGTTTGTCTTTGCCAGGAAAAGGCAATAATCCAGATGAGATGATGAGCGCCTGAGGAGAGTTTAAACAGGGTGGATTAAGGGCAAAGGCCAGAGTTTGGAGATACTATGTACAAGTGATCTGCAAGACAGAGAATGGTTTGAGTCAAAGATGACATCCAGGTTACAAGACTAAGCAACAGGCAGCCTAGTACTATGATCAGAAGGGGGGTAGTGGAGTGGGGCAGGGGAAGGGGAGAGTAAGAGCTTTCTTTTAGCCATGCTGAATTTGAGCTGCTGGCTCCCCAAGGAGATGCCAAACTGCAATTTCAGTGTGAGATTTAGAGGAGGGGCGTGAGTGACTATGTTTAAAGTGACTGACAAATCGATGAGGATGAGGATGAGGATGGAGTACTAGCTCTGGGATTTGGTTAGGAAGAGCTCTTTGGAGACAGCAATTTCAGCAGAACCTAACGGCTGGAGGCCAGATTGAGGCACCGGAGGACAAGCTCCAGACAGCAACTATACACAGCATGTTCCAGGAGCGTAGTAATGCAGGGAAGAAGGAAGATGGGTGGTGGTTAAAGAGGCAAATGGGGTTAACAGAGTTTAGCAAGGGAGAGAGATTAAAGCTCGCTTGTTTGTCAAGTGAAGGAGCTGGAAAAGTTTAAGAGGTTACAGAGAAAAAGAGGTGAGAGTGGGCATGCAAGAGTGAACAGGATGGGCAAGTTGTACTTGACCTTTTTAAGTGGCAAACCCAATTTCCACAGGAGAAACCTGCAGCCAGGAGTTACAGGGAACTGTATCCTCCCACACCCAACCTGCCCTGTTCAGATGCCAAATGCTTTTAATCAAACATTCTTGAGGGAGCTATTGAGTGAAAAATAGTCACAGAAATTATTCAGCTACCAATTTCCAATAAAGAAAGAGTGAGAATTCTCCCGTGCTTCTCCCAGGACAATCTGTGAGCAAAGAAGTGCAATGAATCACAGCCAGCCTTTGTAATGGATGCTTCTCCTATTTTTGCTGTACTGGGTGGTCCTGGTAGTGCCAAGGGCCTATTTGCTGCATGATTTGAGGGCACCGCTGGAAAAAAGGGGTTGTGAATGTAGCTCAAATGTGCTGTTGGGACCTAACTACTGCTCCCCACTGCAACAGCTCAGCCCTGTTTCAGGATACTTGTGATAAGGCTGCTCCGAACTTAGTGCCAAGGAAATGACTGAATACAATTTGTGGCTTCCTTTCATTATCGAGTTAGGAGAATAATTGCATGAGCACAAGCTGCACTTGAAACCCACTGCACATAGCTCTGTTTCTCCAGAACGGTTTAAACTCTTGTGTCCAGGTCAGCAACTACCTGAATCTCAGGGTCTGAATAACTCAGGCAGTAAGCATGTCAGCAGCATGTCTGAGTATTCAGGGCAGGGCTAGTAGCAGGTGTTTCACCAGTCCTGTGCAGGTTTGCTAATCACTCATCTCTGCTCAGGGAAAGAAGGGAAAAAAACAAACCCGGCAACTTGTCCTGCCAGTTGCTTGCACCTGCCCTGACTACATGCAAATGAGAGTGAGCCTGCTGCCTCATGTCAGGAATGAGTTACACCCCCAAAGCTGAGGCACAAAAATGTGAGGACCATCAGCAACTTGCATTGAAGCCCACGGATAATAGTGGGTAATTAAGGAGCCTCCAGAACAAGACAGCTCTATTATTGCAGCTGACACAGGAGTGTTGTAAAAGAGACCTCAGTGCAAAACATCTTTGATACTGAGTCCATCCAGCCTCAGTGAGCTGAATGTGAGTGCACACTTGGCAATAATCCCAGATGGGGAAGACAAGAAGGTGATGTTGCTTCCTAGCTCTTCTTAAGCAGGGAAGAAAGGAAACAGGGAACATGTGGGGGCAGGTGAGCCTGGTCGAGCCGTCCTATAACAGAGTTTAGAAGAATGCAAAAGGGATCAAATCTGAAGGATTCAGTAGAAATTGCGCAAAAAGCCTGGAAAGTTTCATACTGCTTGAATCTGCGCATTTAGAAGCAACCTGTAGGAGTCTATCACAAGAAGCACAGCCTTTCTCAAATGAATTCAACAAAACTTTCCTATACAAGCTAGGAACAGGGGAGGATACTGCAGTTTCCTGGACATCATGTCCTGTCATGCTGGAGGGCCCCCAAAGGATGAAGAACCAAGGGAGCCCAATCCTGAGCGGTGAAGCCAGCAGAAGCTAAGGACACTCAGCAGGTCATCGACACCACTCAGGACCCAGCCTGAGAGATCCAAGGAGCAGCAAATTGCTCTAAGGGAAGTTGGAGAACAGCAGTTGGTAAAAAAAAAGTCACAGAAATACAACAGTTTGGGACAGGACAGGAAGTGGAGAATACTGGACCCACCCACTTAAAACAGCAAATGGATGGAGGGATTTAGGGACTCAGAAGATGAGATTTAAGTTGAAATTTGACCAGCACTAACACCCTTTCGCTGTTAAAAGCCAAGTGCTGTGTATCTCTATGGCCCAGGTAGGGTCTGTAGGGTGCACAGCAAACAGTAGAGTGACTTTTCATCTTCAGCCGGTGCATCAACGTTACAAAGACAGGCAGATCATTTCTTTCATGCTTCATGTAGCTCCACCAGCGAGATAGACATAGCAGAAATTGTTACTGGTTCATGGGCATTGACCAAGTTCTGTTTCCACTGCTCAGATTGAAATGAGACCACCCCAACAGGGGAAACGGTGAAGAGGTTCCAACTAAAGCCTCACTGAGAAGTGGAGAGGTGACTTGAAAAACAGGAGAGCTGTTAATCTCAGCACTGCCACCAGTTCCTCTCTCTAGCTTTGGCCTCTCTCCGTGCCTCAGTTTCCCCATTTGTAAAATGAGATGAATGACACTTCCCTTCCTCTGCAGTGTGCTGTAAGGTCAAGGGTGGTCAATAGGCTGTAGGTGCTCAGTATTATTTTGAGCTGATCTCCAACAAATCACTGCTAAGGATTCAAGCAAAAGCAGTAGGTTAATATGCAACTACAAACACTTCACCTACTTTTGGCACAGACACTTTCATACACAGCACCACAGCAAGGGGGGAGAGTGGGGCGACTGCCCCAGGTGCCGAAGTGAAGTGGCGCCAACAAGCACTGCCCAGCCAGGGTGGGGCACAGGATGGAGCCGTGGGGATGGGGGGAAGGCAGCTCCCACCACTGCGTGCAGTCCTGGGCACACATGGAGGGGCATGTGCCCCCTGGAACTGTGCATGGGTGAGGGCGGGCTGCTGCTGTGGGCTTTGCGCTGGGCACCAAACTTCATTGGTATGGCACTGTTCATACAAGCTGTATTTAACAGAGTTAAATAAAGAGCAGCCCTGAAGGAGGGGGGCAGAGAGATTTCCATCTGGGATTTGGACTAAGATGAGAACCAGTTCAATGTGAAGTGACAGAGAAGCCCCAGCTGCAGAGGAGAAGGCTCTTGCACCCTTGACTGGAGAGAGGCAGAGAGAGACAGAGGACAAAGCAGGCCAGGGAAAGAGATAGGTCAAAGTGGAACAAAACCAAGAAAGGTTTAAACGCAGATGGGCCTCAGTCTTATGCACCATGGCCTTCCAGGCTTCCTTTATTTGTCCCCAAGGCAACAGGCAGGTTCTTCAGTTGCTCCATTCAGTTGCTCAGCCTCCCTCCCTGTGTCCACCATGTTAGTGCCCATCCTGCCGGGACCCCTGCCGGGGGGGAGTAACTGTCTGGGTAGCCTGTGCGTGCACTTCACATCACGGGCAACACGGTCAAGAAATGAAAAAGCCTTTCATTTCTGCTGACCTGAGTTCAAATGTGACTTAGGTCAACAGAAATGAGTTTAGCAGTTTCACGCTAGCCACCAGGGGATATTTGTCCACATGTCAAACTCCCTGCACACTTGAGCACAAATTGCAGTTTGTTCTCGGAGGTGCCCTGGCAGGAGCTGAGTGAGGAGTTTCATACTGCCTGTCTGTGCTCCAGCAGGACCATGAGATGCATATTAGCAGAGCTGGCCAGAGAAACTTTGATGGAGCCCGATAATCCTTTGGAATATGCTGTTCTGTCAAAATCAAAGCGTTTCACAGAATTGGGTCAATTCCCCTCACTGGAACTTCATTTAGATAAAAGAGAGAAAAGGTTCCAGCACTGTTTAAACATCCTGGTTCAATATTTTGGACCAAAATATTTTGGTTTTTCAGTTTGAAATGTCTTTTCATTTTACTTTGCTTAATTTTTACCAGTATTATATAGCATTTTTAAATGCTAAACTGGTCAGCAATGAAAGGGCCTGTCTTGGACACCTCAAAAGGTTTTACCCCCACCCCACCCCCCCGCCTGCAAATTGTTCTTTGAGCAAATTTCGTAAATTTGGGATTTCTGTTTCAATTGGGAATGAAGCCAAATTTCACAATCTTTCCCAAAATGGAGCAGCTTTCCTCTCCAGGGCTCTAGTCATTAGCAAAGATGGGCTGGAATAGATGAGAGGAGCCAGACACTTCTTGAGCTCAAAAAGACTTCTGCTTCTGGGTTGATTTTGCTCTAAAATGGGGCACAAAAGCTAGGAATGCTTGTAAATCAAATAATTTGTTTGCAAATATCTAGTTGGTCTAATAAATGATATCCCCTCTTCCACACGTTGTGATTCTTGAGTTCCAGCCCTGCTTTCTTGCATAATCTGCCTCCCTTTCCCCAGATTCATATTACACTGCTCTGCTGGCGGGGGGGGGGGGGGGGTCTAAAATGGAAGATTAAGTGTTTGTATGAAAAGCATTTTGAAATATAAGATGCTAATTTTGCTCACTCAAGGACTTAGTTGGATAGAGGCCAGTGGGACCACTGGCACGACCAGCGACTACTTGAGTGAGTAAAGGTTTCCCAGATCAGACCCAAGCTACTCAATATTAATATAATTAATCCCCAGTTTCACCACCCTAAACCATCTGTGAAGCTGAAAGAAAACTAAACATCCCGTCTTTTAAAAGAAACTTCTTGTTGGCTTCCCCTTGGAATGTGGGAGTGAGTGACAGGTACTCGGCAGAGAAGAAATATGGAGTGTAAGAGTTAGAAACCTGCAGAAGCCCTCCTGTTCCCCAGCCTGCAGCACCACAGATGTTCCTCTCTGTCCACCCAACACTATACCTGCCGTTGCAGTGAAATCAGAATTGGCATCAGATGACAAAAGCACTTTCCAAACCATTTCTTTTGCAGCAGGCTGAAGGAAACCTGCACTTCAGTTTTCCTTTAAAGAGCTTGTGCCTCTTGCCAGTGATTTGAGGACAAAATAAATCCCTCACTTTTTTCCTCTCTAAGCGTTTGCACCCGCACAGTGGGACCTCCACACGCAGCGGGAGAGTGGAGTATTTTGCAGTCAGGATCTACCAAAGCTCTCTTCTCTCTGCCCTCGGGATGATCCTAAGAGGCTCCATGTGCTGAAAGAGCCAGGAGCACAGAGTCCCACTGACTCAGTCTTTTGACCTTGATGCCCTAGTGTTAACGTGCTGTGTTACAGGGAGCGGGGGGGAGGGGGGGTGAATCAGCATGAAGCACTTAGTCAACACTGAGCCCAGTGTCTTAACCTGGTTCTGGGGGCATTCTCCCTGTGGAGTCACTACTGGCCTCAATGGCTCAGCAGGGTGCTGGGTGCGTGTGTTTCTTACTTAGTCAGCCCTGGCTCCAGTGCCTCCGTATGATCCTTGAAGGGATCTTGCTCTGGAGTCAGTACTGAGCCCAGTGCCACAGCAGAGCTCTGGGAAGGTTCATTTCCTACTCAGCATGGTCCTCTGTTTGTACTGGGCCCAATGCCCAGTGCTCCAAGGGGCGCTGCCAAACATGCTATTTTTCAAATAACCATTTAAAGCCTAGGCCTCGATGTCACTGATATCTCGACACATGCTGGTGAAAGACAAACCCTGGAGGCAGGTTCCTCTGCCTGTGTTCTTTGATCAGTTGATTTACAAATACTTTGGGCCTGACTCACTACTGGTACGTTAGGGCTGTTCCCAGGTTCACCCAGTGACCAAACCAGTGTCTTAGACTCGAGTCTCCTCCCAAAACTCCAGTGGCCGCTCGATGCCCGTAGCTCCAGACCTAGCCTATTCCCGTCTCAATCTTGAGGCTGCCTGTGCTTTGACACACCGGCATGAGTCTCAAATATAACTTAAAAAAAATAAAATACAGTAAATTTTGTTTTCTGAAACCCGGGGAGAGTCAGGAGAGACAGACATAGGAATCAAGCCTTAAAAAAGAGTTTGCAGTCATTAGCCAATTCCTGTTGGGGGACAGCCCTATCTGGAACTTAAGGTGAAGCCTGTCACCCCTCATCCAAGCAAGCATTTCAATAACTAGAAGCTGATGCAATTAACACATCTTCAGGCGGGAGACTTGAGCCTGTCTCCCTAACACCTGATGTGCCATTTCAGGGTCCCTGGAGAAGTGACACCAGCCTGAGAAGGTAGTGGGGTGATAGGAAGCCTTCAGGACCTCTGTATCACCCTCTCCACCAGCTTGTTAATATCCAAAGTGGCTGTGATAAGAAGCAGTTCCCAGGTCCACAGGTGGGAAGGTGTCAAGTCGTACGCTCGGAACTATAAACAGTATGCACTCATAAAAAGATCAAAGCGGAAAGAGTTTATTTTCAATGTCTGTTTCCTCGATGGAGCTGAGAGACAAAGAGCTTTTTAGGGGGCAAGAGGGGGGAGGCGAACCTGAAGGGGTAGGAAGAATTGGTTCTGATGCTTTAATTTCTGTGCATTGGACAAGAGGCGCTTGGAATTGTGCTTGAAGCAGCTACCAGTCTGCAGGACAGGATTTCACCGTGATCAGATATTTTCAGGTTTCGGTGTTCTAGCTGCCAAGCCGAGGTGATATAACTCATTGGTTTTTCCCCAGCTATTTGCCACTACAGATATGAAGTTTGGTATGATGTCCTTTGTTCCTGGAAACGCCCCTCATGCCCCGAACTGGATGGAGCGTTGCCACCCAGTTTATCAGCTGTCCTAGCTAACTATGCTCAGGGACTGGAAGTTTGACTCTCAGAGGGTGTGGCTACATGAGATGGTTAATGCGAAGTAGCCTAATAACACTGTGCAGTAGCATGCCAAACCGAAACTGTGCTAACATGCTACCGCGCAGTAGTATTAGGCTACTGTGCAGTAAGCATGACAAAAAAAAGTGTGCTGGGGCTACTACCTGGTAACTGTAGTTACTGTGCATTTAGTTAGTGCTTCATTAAGCAAATACTAAGCTAAATGTGAAATAACTACCGTGCATTAATGAACATGTAGACACACCCAGAGGGTCTGTAGAATGAGAGTGGAAGCAACAGGACAGGTCTGCTTCTTGCTCGTGACAGTGCCCCTGGCACAAAAAGCACATGAGCATTAGCTTGTAAAACAGAAGTCCTTAAGCAAACTATTGGGAAACCTGGGCTGATTTTAGAGAGAATATGCTTCCACCATACAGACAGGCATGCACACTGCGACAACTGAATCACAACATACACATAGGAATAAGTATTTGAATTTCCAAATAGGCCTAAAACAGAGGCAGCAACATCCCATTCCCACCCATATTCAAAGGAAGCTGAGCACCTAATGATACCAGGTCCCTCTGAAAAATCCCAGTCTGCACTTTTTTCCCCAGTGATCATGTTTGTTACGAGCATGTGACTGGGGATGTCCAAAAGGACCGACTTGGAAGAGCAAATCAGAGCACAAGAGGTCAGAGAGCATATTTCGGTGTTGTAACAGATTCTTCGTGGCAAGTCCGATGAATGTATCTGGCTTTTCAGGGCTCTCGACACTGCTATTATTTTACTTAATCATCCTCACTCCCTGACGACATTTTGATTTAAGAATAATTTAAGTCAGTATATTTTGTTACTTAGCAAACAGGAAGCCACCTCCTGCTACCATCTGACTCAAGGCTCATTCTAGCCTAAAAAATATACCAATCAGCACGTGCAATTTCGAGAGCCATCACCACAGCATATAGAGACTGGAAGCTCTCCCTTTGCTATCTGTTTTACCTTTCTGAGATTATCACTTTGCAGTGTGTTGGTACAGCTCTCTGAGATATTTACTATGATTGGGTCACCGGGTCAAATCCCAAAGACCTTACTCCTCCCTTTCCTCAGGCAAAACTCGCAGGAGTAAGGACTGCTTGATTTGGCTGGTACCCAGAAAGTGCCCGGCCTCAACAATGCATCCTTTCTGCTCCATTGTAGAACAGACCTGAATGATGTAATTCGGTATGAGCTCACTGTCCTTCCCTCCACGTCACATGGGCCACAGCCCTGCACCCGTGTCCCAGGCAGCTGCCTCCTCCCTGACATGAACACACAGAGTGTCAGTGTTAAACATTCGTATGGAAATGTCCTGAGGCAGGAAATAGGTAACATCTGTCCCGGAATTCATAGCACCTGCTTCCTCACACAACGTGTGCTGCTAACCTAAGCAGTTCCCCCTGTAGGAACAGATATTGCGCTGTGTAATGCTGCTCAATGCAGCCCGCAGCGTGGCTGGTTTAGTCAATGGAGAGAAACAAACATTTGTCCCTTAACAATACATTCTTGTTTGAGCATCCACTGACGACCTCTGTTCACGTTTGGAGCAAGATGTGTGCAGCCCGCCCTTGACGTACACAGGGCGTATTAGATTGCACACACATTTCCAGCAAGCAAAAGTAGCGGTGAAAGCTCTCACTTGCACTGGTTGAATCCGCTGACAGTACTGAAGGCACCTCACAGTGGGAAGGAGAGCAGAAGGTATTTTCTTAATCAACTTTAAAACTAATGAAAGTGGATTTAGAAATGGGGTTGACAAGGGCTTGTGTCTATTAAGGAGGTCATCTGATAACCTGTAGAGGTAGATTTCCACCCCGGATGGCAATGGAGTTGGCCCAGAGGAACTGGGAATCCATCACATCAGCATGCTTTACCCTGGGGCTCGGAGTGGACAGCCGGCTTACAGTAGTGTAATCAGGAGGGGGTGAGAGGGGTATCAGCTTGGTGCCAACTTAGATGGAGCATCAGAATGACCAACCCCCCTGCTTCACACAGAGTCTTTGCCATGGCAGGAACAGCCGGGCACTGCCCAGCCATAGGAGCTGGGTGCAGGGACACAGCGGCGCCAGTGGGAGTCTTGGAGGCCCTGAGCCAGGTAAAACTGACCACTCTCCTTTGCCCTCCAGGACTGCCCCCTCCCAGGGCACAGAGGGGTTTTGCCAGGATGCAACACTTGGCAGTTAGGTCTCTACCAGCTGAATGCCTGACCCTTAGCCTTACTGGCATGATTGCACTCTGAAGGGCCATGCACCTGCCCCAGGGTGCCTATCACGATTATTTTCCCTTGGGAAAACCATTTCCATTTTTACCTTTAATCAAAGCATTTTCTCTGGAGGAGAAAACAAAACGTCCCTCCCATATCTGCCCTAAAGCACCTGCTGCTGTTCTGGCTATCACCTTCCCAGTTACTAGGTGGTGTGAGGGAAACATGCTGTGCCTTCTTCAAGAGAGATTTGACTCTATTATTTAAAAAATATTTAGCCCACCTGTTTCCTGCCTGGAACGACTCTCAGCCCTAGAGGACCTTGCTGTGTCCCGGGCAGCCAGGCAGAGGAAGCAGCAGAGGAACCAAAATCTTTTCAACACGAAGTGCTTTCGTCTTTGTCACTGAGTTGTTTCCAGGGGACTAATACTGATGTTCAGTGCTTTGCACTAGAGATTGGGCCATACTGTAAAATCTGGTCTGGACTCCCTTATTTGTAGGGCAGAGGAAAGGTGTGTGTTTGCACCTGGGATTCTGATTCAACCCGTTAGAGAAATAAGTTTTGCCTTTGGATCTGGATGGAAAGATCTTATGGCTGGGATGTTTCCTAGGAGATCCAGCCTAAATTCTGCTTGTCTTCCTCCAAGCTATGAGCTCTTAAACCACCCCGCCAAACTGCTGGCATCTGTTCACTCCAAGTACGTGTTAACTGTTCGAGTTCCCCTTTCACTTAACCAAGATATGGTGCAAGACCTTTACCCAGGGTCCAGATGGTTCAACTTCACAGTCCATCTTGTTTCTCTTCTCTACTCTCCCTCCAGCTTGTCTAACTCCTGCTTGCATTACATCAGACTCTTTATCAAAAATCAAGGTCCTAATCCTTCAGTCACTCACTAACAGGTGCAGCATTTGGCACAAAACCCAGTCCCCCAGAACTGTGCCCCTGCTAAACACTGCACCTGTTAACACATGCTTCCAGGATCAATCCCTAATCATATCATGATATCAAGAAAAAAGCACTCAAGCCTCCCCCTCTTATGCCAGAATCCAGACGCCACTGGGGAACTAGTCCAATTGATTTCAGTGGGCTGCGGCTCAGGTTAAACTCATCAATTTGAATCCAACTGAAATCTGTTAAGTGGCTAACATTTGTTCTCTCCAAAGACTTTGGTGGAATAAATTAGAGGATCCAGTTCCCACCTCGTGACGCCCACTGCAAAAACTAGCCCTGAACTCACTGGCATCCTCAGCAGAGACGCTAGAACCCAAAGGCTTACAAAGACTGATGCCACCTTTGATTTCTAGTCCGTGTGCCTTCCAGGAGACTGGCAAGGCCTCCCTCAGGCCTTCTTTGCTGGACTAGTCCTGCGGTTTCGCAGGCTGGCGTGCGTCTGGGTTCTTTTCACATCCTGTCCACCTCCCTCCACTTGGGATTTAGTGTGCTGGAAGCGTACATTCCTGGACAGTCTCCACAATGTTTTTCCCAACCTCTTAATCTCCTCTCCTTCTCAACTGCACACTTTGTGATTCATAAGTACAGCTCATCAGACCCTCTTTATGAAACCCCAAGGGACATAGAGTTCATGGACACATCTGCATATGCAGCACAATTAAGAATGGCAAACTGTGTTTAGGTAATAGTGAACACCTGCATTACCTTCTGCTAACTCAGGCTCTCAGAGACACTATGGGGCCTGTCTGGGAGAAGCATTGTTCTTCTTTCCTGAACAGCCTCCATTGTGCAGTAAAATGCACCAATAAAATAACCATTTTCAAATTAACAGCATGCCAGCGAGAGCTGCAGCTCCGAGCGAGACGTTCACAGGAAGGGCTTGACTCATGGAGAAGTTCATGAAAACAAAACTCAGCAAATAAATAGGATTCCCACCACTTCCTCACCGAGGCTGTGTTCCTGCCTCCTATTAAGTGTCGCTTTTGTGGCCCACAGTTTACTGTTAATGGAAACATCTCCCAGAAAGGATCTGATCCTGCTCCTGGCTGCCTCAACTGCTTGCCAACTTCCTGTTGGTTTCAGTGGATGCAGGATGTGGGTCAAAATGCTTTAATATTCATATTGAGGGAAGGCTATTGTGGGAGCCCTTGCACTGGGTTCATGCCAGCCTCCCAAAGCAGGAAAGCTTGAGCCTTTGAAGATTCATTGCAAATCTGAAACACAAGCTGGTATGGACTTCTGGCAGCTCTTGGCCACCGCTGGAGAAAGCCTGGATCACATTATGAATTCACCTGGCCTGTTTCAAGCGAGTGTGGGGGAGAGACTTATTAAGCAAGCCTGGTTTTCTGTGCAGTTTTTGAGTTTTGATATTTTTAAACCTCGTAGTTTCCAGGCAAACTGAGGCAGTTGTCGGTGGTCTGGCCTAAGCTTCGTTTTGAGTTTGTTCCAACCCCAAAACTCAAAGCAAAACACAAGTGGGTGTGAACCTCCTACACCCAGGAGCTACCACAGACCTTTCTAAATGGAGCCTATGGGCTACTGTGTGGGCCTTTCTGTACAGAGTGAGCAGGAGGTCTTGTGGAGGACAGGATTGAGCATGGCTCATCCTCCCCCTCCCCTACTCTGGAGCCCCCAACTCACTCCAGAGCAAGAAATTCACCACTGAAGCTGTTCTGGACTCATCCCAAGTGCCTGCGTTCAGACCCAGTGGGGACTGAGCACTCAGGACTGGGAGCTGGGGATCAAGTTTACCCTACAGGTAAACTTCCAGCTCTGCAGCACCTCAGCAGACCGAGGTTACTGGGGTTTAGGCTGAGCCTGTTCAGTCTCACCTTCCCAGAGGCACAGCACTGAACTATACTGCTCTACCCGATGATCTGCAAGGTCCCTGCCAGCCCCTAACCAGCTATGAATCTACCTGTTGTCTCCTAGTGACCTTCTCCAGGTTGTAGCTTGGTATTGCTTGGCTACGTGGGATTTGTAAACTCCGTTGAAAGTGCCATGTATGAGCTAAACAGGGGCTAGGGGGTGGGACTGGGCCACGAGGACTTCTAGGTTCCAGCCCCAGTTCTGCCCTTTGGTAACTGTGAAGTTGAGGACAAGCCACTCGTGAGCGCTCGGCGGAGGTGCCGGCGTTTGGAGTGCCGGCAAGTGCGAGGAACAACTAAGGGCTAGGCCTCGGGAGTGCTAGAATTTGCATCAGATGGCTCCCAGTGGGATTTGCCACAGTCTGTCTTTGCCCATGCACCAGAAGTAGCTCTTTCATGGCGGGCACAGAGGCTGGAAATTGGACAGCCTGTGTTCAGGTGTTAACATCTTCCCAGTGCAAGCACAATGGCCCATAGGCAGAAGGGAGGCCTGAGCTTGAAACCATCACACATTGCCTTCCCTCTGGCCCTGTTTTCGAGTCACCTGTTCATTTGCCATTTCAAATATAGTTAGCATGACCTGGAAGCCAGAAGGAGATGGAGCCTTGCTGTGATTTGGGAGCTAGCGGAACCATCATTCCAGGGGTGAGGCAAAGCCTGCAGGAGCCTTTTTCTTTGTCCCATATGGAAAATGTTAATTAAACGGCTCGCTGTAACAACTGAGGATGCCCCAAAGGGATGGCGGGACATTAATATGTCCCACACCTACTGGGCACAGTCAAAACAGCAGCAGACCATTGCCCTGAGAGCACGTTTATTCCCCTGAATACTGCTAGCTCACTTGGGCTTAGGCAATGTGCAGTGCTTGGGTTTTTTGCCATGTTTCTTGAACTGTGTGCTAATGTTAATTACAAGCTCATTAATTGGGTCCCACCAATGAGATGTTTATTTTTCCCTATTCCTTGAAGCAATTATGTCAGCAATGACCTGCTTAATTACTTTGTGAAGGAGAACATGGATGCATTACAGATTACAAAAAAACCTCCAGTTTAGATAAACAGCAGACGCGAGCAGGGATTATAAAGCAGGCTCAGACTGTATGCCTCACAAGAGCTGCTACAAATTTTCCTTGGTAAATCAGACCTCTCGTTTGCCTTCAGAGAGATAAGGTTTGAAAATAAATACCATCAAACGTGCTAAATCCACTTACCGTTGTGTGCAGGTACTGTATGTCTCTGCAAAGTTTCTGTAGCTGAATCAGGAAGAAAGCTGAAGAATTATTTTGGCCAATTATCTTGGCCAAGAATTATCTTCTCCTCTCCATTTTATGACTGGTTTGTCTCACTTGATTTAACTCCATGCTTTCTTTCTGTCTGGATGCTGTCCGAGGGTCAGATCTGCAAGTGGCTGACCACATTTGATGAAGTGCTGGGCTGTAGCGGTATAGTTGGCATCTCAAATCAACACACCCCAAATCAAAAGCCTCGTCAGGGACCTCATACCAGGGGAAAAAGTTTTTATATTCGTAAAATGAAAAGAAAGAGCATGGCGTGTTTGAAGTTGGAAAAGCTGAGCTTGTGTTGCTAATGTGGCAAAATTTCTACTGGCTTCAAAACCAACAGTTCATTGCACTGAATCTGTTTCTTTGTGCTGGACAACACAGTGCTTTTTTTAAATATCAGGTAGACACTACATTTTTATAGGCCATCAAACATGCAAAGCAGAGCTCACTGAAATTCTTGGAATGACATTAGTTCCTACCATGACAATAGGGAATCAGCAAACATGATTTTTCTTCTTGGTGAGAGAATGATATTTTTACTTAGAAATTGTCCCATTTTTGCATAAGAACTTTCTAAAATGACAACAAGGAAAAATCTTTTGCCTTAAATGGAATGGGTCCTGTGCTTTGAGTTTTTGAAAACCAAAGCAAACTTTAAATTTCAATTTGAATTGAGCCACAGCACTTTGGTTTTAAACACAAGGGAAACCGTAATCATAAAAATATAAAATAGACTGTAGGCTTTGAAAGTTCACATATATACATTGCAAAATGTTCAATGACATTTTTTTTCATTAGCCACTTTTCATGGGCGGGAAAAAAAGCAGGTTTTATTCAGTCCGTTCTCATAGTAACTCCATCACACAATAAGGACTAAATGAATCCCTGATGGAAATCTGTGATAGTCAGTGGAGTTACAGCAAGAATAAATTTGGTCTTCAAGTTTCTAATGTTTTAGGGAGGATGAAGCTGACCAAGTTTTCTTCCCCATTTCCCAATTCCATGGTAATCTAATTCACCAAGAGAACAGATGTTAAAAAAAAAAAATCAAACCTCTTTCAACTTCTACAGCCTGAAATGCACAAAACATTTCCTGCTGAAACAGCACATTCGATCGCATCCCAGAGGCTAGCTGGTTTGCCTGCCACTTCCTCTCCTTGCTTTCATTGACATTTTTATCAGCTGCCATGTCTGCCTTCTGTTCCTGTTCAGGGCTAGCAAGGTGTAAACTGCAACCTAGAGTCTGATGCCTGACCTGTTTCTGCACCTCGCCCGGTCTCCTTTGGGAGAGAGGTTTCATACATTTCATAGCCATTACTTTTATTTCATTTGTATCACTCTGTTCCAATCTGTGTCTTTGAAACACAAGCACAGACCTATACATATGTGTGTGGGTGATGGGTGTGGGTGGACAAGGCAGGTGGATGGGTGCATGTGTGCAGATACACACACATACCACCCATGGGACGGTATTGACCATCTGTTAAATCCCAGAGCTATGTGATTTATGTTTTGAAGGCAACTTCACAAACTCCCCCTTGTGTCCTCTTGCACATTCACTCTTCTCCTCTCATTTTTCCTGCTTTATACTGGGTGTTTGATTTTGTAATTGGGGCTCTAAGGCATCCAGCCCCTGTGTCGCTGCTCACTGGAAACTTTTACCTGTGGGTACAAGTTAGCTGAGTCTAGTAGTTTGAATAAGCCAAGGAGTGGGGACTCACTGGCTCCTTTCCTGGATCTTCCACAGACTAACTGTGGTTTGGACAAGCTGCTGAACCTAGTATCGCCTCTGTTTACTCATCCGTAAAATGGATCTAGCGCTTCGTAACCTCTCAGAAGATGGGAAGGCTTTCTCAACATTTGCAGCGTGCCACGATGGAGGCACTGTGGAAGCACAGGAGGCTATTGTATTATTGGTCCTTTCACCCCCACCTCAAAACTTTGCTTTCTAAAAAACCTGTGAGAAAGAAATACCCGGGCATGGCTCTCTCTTGTTTGCATGTTTTGTTTCTGAAGCAGGACACCACAGCTCTCTCGAAATAGGTTCAGGAGACAGGAACTCGGGATGGCATTTGTTCCCTAGCTATCCTATCCTGCCGGTTTGGAGGGCAAGCATATCCGTAGCTCTGAAATTACAGGAACATCGGGTGCCTGGAGACCTGTGGCGTCATCCAGATGACGTTTCCTGTTTATATCCTGTCCTGAGGCTTCGTACCAGTCAGAATTCAATTCCTGGCAACAGGAGAGCAGAGATAATTCCTGCAGGAAGCAGGAGCAGTGGGGATAGAGGGAGAGGGGCATCGCCCGGCCTCTTGCTGGGCCAGGATGTGAATGGCTTCCCGTCTTCCTTTGTAAAATAAAGTCCAGTGTTGATATAAATGGAGTCACTTTCCTCGCCCTCCCCCTTCCTTGTCATTAATGAATCGGTTTGGCCTTCTTTATTTAACTATTTGCTTTTCTAACAGGGGAATCTGTGCAGGGCTCTCAGCCTATGCAGTGCAGCCTTGTAGAAGAGGCCTATTCATAACGGTGCCTGAAGAAGAGCCCTGTAAGGCAGCAGGGGTTTCACATGCAATTTCCTCTTTGGAAAGCGACTATAAAAATATCATCCCCTTACTCAGATCTGTCCACTGTCTGCCCTGAGTCAGATCCAGAGGCTTGGTCAGCCTACAGTAGTCAGAGGTTAATGCTGTACAGTGAAGAGTAAGAGCTGCATGGCTGCACCACAAGTGCCTATGAACCACAAGCACTGTACCACAAGCGCCTGTGAACCACAAGGACTCCTACAACAGAAATCTGTAAGCAAAGGGATGGGATGTCTCATTGCTGACTCAGAGCTGTCAGTGTTTGTGCAAGAGCAAATTGGATGCTTATCTTGCTGGGATCCTATGACCCCAGCTGACTTCCTGCCCTTTGGGCAGGGGGCTGGACTCGATGATCTCCTGAGGTCCCTTCCAGCCCTAATGTCTATGAAATCTATGAAATCTAAGCTTAATTTGCATGACACAGACTTTATAGGCTTTGTGCTAATTGATGGGCCAGAGGGCCCAATCTCAATTCAGTGGAATCAGCAGAAAGACTTTGACTTTGGTGGGAGTTGAATGAGGTTTTTCATTATGAGGTTCACTGGTCCAGAGAGACAATTGAATGAAATGGCATGTTTAGACACCACTTAAGTCCCTTTAAGGGGAGGGCTTCAGTGGTAAATAAGCCTTGCATCACAGGTGACTGGGGGGGGCATGTGCCCCCCCCCCCGAGACGGGGCAGTTTTTTTGCTGTGCGGGCTGGCAGCGTGTTGGGGGGGGCACTAAGCTGCAACACAGAAGTATAGGAGTGGATATGGGGCTTTTGGCCTGTCCCCAGGTCTGCCCACAAATTGTACCCCACCAGACTCAGGAGGCACCTGTCTTGCACTGACTCACAGAGCGGAGGGATATTTCATCTAGGTACACTCACTACCTTGCCTGCACAATTAGCACAATTAATACAGGCAAATCTGTCAACTGCACATGCAAATATGGCTAATTGGGCACCCTTGCCAGCTACCAAATTTCCCATGTGATCCCTGTACTTGTTCATGCAAATGATGCTCACGGGACACAGAGATGGAAACTGAATTTCACAGCATGGGAAATTCTGCCTATTTCAAGCTGTGGTCTTAGTTCTGAATTAGAGCACAAAGCAACATTTTGAACTGTCCTGCAAAATCCAAATTCAGAAGTATCTTGGTTTGGAACCATCAGATCTTCATTTCAGTAAGTGAAAAAAAGCTCAAAACGAAAAATAAGAAACATGTTGTTTTAATGTAATCATGTTGATTAACAAAAATGTTATACTCTGGTGTTAACTATAATATGGGTCACCCACTGTACCAAATTAATATATTGTGTATTAAATAATATAATTCTTAATATTATAGTTAATATATTATGCAAGTTAAAAAAAAATTATTCAAAAGTCAGAGGAACATTTGTAACTCAGTTAAACTGAAATCTTTGCCATGATCCAAACAAAACAAGAAAAGGCAAAAATGATTCACTTACACTTTTTCCCCCAAGAAAATGTCATTAAACTCCACCTGTCCCCATAGAATACTTTGTGTTTGACAAAGCTGCATTTCTGATGGAAAACTGTCCAAGAACATCCCAACCAGCTCTAGCTGCAGCGGCCTTCTAAATCATCCTAAATATCTCACCCATTTAATATTGTTCAGTGGTTCAGATGGGAAGCACTGTAGCAGAGTGAAGTTTTACTATGAATGCCCACAATTCACTTCTTTTGGATACAATCCCCTTAGGTTTATCAGTGTATTCAACACACCCCAATCTTTTTGCACTGCTTGTTAGGACAAGACTGCATGGTTTAACAACACTTACTGGCCACACAGTAACCTTTCTGCAAGCCACGAAACTGCAGAGCTCTGTCCCTTGCTAACAGTGAGTGTCAGGAAGATTAACTGCTTTGGGTTTTCTGTTGGGTTTTTTAATTTTGTTTTTTGGGGGGGTTTTTGGCTTAAACCTGAATTAGTTCTGAACTCCAAATTGAATGAGCCAAGCTCGAGCTCAGTTGTTCAAGTCTGTGTGGCTTTACCACCAAGCCAGTCTCCTCTCTCCCAGACCCATCAGTCTGGGACTTTGGATACTCCTCAAATCCATGGCAGGACCCAAACTCAAAGGTGTTGGAGTTCAGATGTCCACTAGTCACGCTTGCTCCTAGCCAAAAAAGCGCAAATGCAGTCCCCTATTACCACAAAATGCATTGAGTTTCCCACATTTGTGAAACACGCAGGGGTCAAGTAGACGGTACTATGTGACAAGCAGAAACAGTAATCTCTGAATAAGTAACTAGCAACCATTCCAGGAGAGAGTGACATTATGCACACGGCAAATAATCTAAAAGGATCCCATTCTTGAACTAACCCCACTGCATTGCAGGAAGGCACTGACTAACCCGTCACCTCAAGGCATTCCAGCTGTGTAATTGCTGCATGGAAAGATTCTGCTGTGCTCTGCTTGCTGCTCACACTGATGGACAAGCATAGCTCAAGATTAACCACATGCTGATCAAGCCCAGCCAATTTATTCTGCAATTACCTCCCCAGGCACGTGGGTCACCAGACTTGACAGGGATGGTGGAGAGATGTGCAGTGGTGAGAGCCTGCTGCACTGATAATCCTGGGGGAGTGGCTAACATTGCCTTTTGTTCTTCTCTGCTACATAAAGGCCTTTGTGCACATTCACCGCCCCCCTCCCAAAGGCATCAGATTCCCTGAAAGGCCACATAACTGTGGGAAGAGGAGAAAGTCTTCACCACAAACTGTACTGACAGCAGAGAGTGATGTGTAAGCTCTAGGAAGAGACCAGGGATTCCCCACTGACCTTGGTACCAGGCACAGAAAATGCAGCTACTGCTGCGATGGAGAGGGAAGTCAGTAGGGTGGAATCCAGCATGAGTGTAACAAACCCTGGGGAAGTTCATGCAAAACTTAGGTCTGCAGAGGTGGAAGGGAAAGTTCCAGGGTGCGTTAGGAAACAATCCCTGAGACTTGCCTGGCTGCTGCTAAGGCAATCGCTCCCTGAGCAGCGCAGGTGTATCTGGGTCTGTGATAGTTGAACACATGGGATAAAGCATAGTACAGAAAAAGCATATGCAGCCTACATACTTTTCATAGGGCTCAAACGGCCAGGTTATCAAAAAGTGAGCTAGGCACTCATGTCCCACTTAAGATCAATACCTTGCACATTCCCAAATTGCTGATAATCTCATCAAAAGTCTCAGGAATGTCCATTCAATTAAAAAACCAGAAAAACCTAGAAAAGAAAGCCACTGATTTCTGTGTTCCCCAAAGAATGCATTGTCCACAGAAAAGCATTACAGTCGGCTGCTGGTATTTACAATATCTGCAAGTACCGTATTTCACTTCTATTGTGGGTAGATGCTACAGCAGTGTTTATAACCTGTTGTGGGTGTTTATAATCTGCTGAGGGAGTTTATAATGCACTGTGTGTATTTATACTCTGCCGTGGGATTTTATAACCTATTGTATCTGCAGTTCCTGCACCTGGATTTATTAAAGCAAATTGCCAGATTTTTTTTTATATATATATATATATATACACACACACACACACACACACATACACACGTGTGTGTGTGTGTATAAAAATGATACTTTAAGTTTTTAAGTTAGATTTTTCTCTCATGCAACCTCTTGTCTTACTTTCAGTCCCCTGACTGCCAGTCAGGACTGCACATAGATTTCAGGTTAGAGAGGAAACATCTATTTATACACACTGGGCATGTCTACACGAGACGCTTAATGCACAATAGCCTAATAACATTGTGCAGTAGCATGCCAGGTAAAAAACTGTGTTAATACACTACTGCTCAGTAGTATTAGGCTACTGCGCAGTAAGCATCACAAAAAAACTGTGCACTGGCAGTACTGCACAGTGGGTGCATCTACACATGCACATTTACTGCACAGTAACCAAAATTACTGAGCAATAATAAAAAATTGCTGCACAGTATGGGCATGTGTCTAAACATGCATGCCCATACTGCGCAGTAAATATGGCGACTTATGCCAACTTGAGTGGGGTCTATAGAGTCTGGATAAGGTCATGGGCCAACCCCTTAGCTGGTGTAAAGCAGCTTGGATTCAATGAATCATTTGCAGTAGCAGAAGCAGCTGCTCCAGGTAGTTGGATACTTGAATCATGCAGGTATCAAATTTATGCCTGATTAGTTACTCCGCAGTAACGCACGTGTAGATGCCTTACTGCACAGTAATCCTGTATGTGCGGACTGACTGGGGATTAACTTTAGTCCCAAGTCAGTCTACACACAGTGTTACTGTGCTTTAATGGCTGCATGTGTAGACACCAGCCTAAAAACAGCAGTTATTGCACAGTAAGTACACATGTAGACACACCCAGTAACTGTAGTCATTGTGCATTTAGTTAGTACTTCACTAAGCAAGTACTAAACTAAATAAATGCATAGTAACTAATGCGCATTAATGAACATGTAGATGTACCCAGTGCCTCTCTAATGCCAGCCAGGGGAGCAGGGTGAGGGAGAATTAGTTTCCCCTGGACAAGGGCAGGAGATAGGTAAACATGGAAGCTCTACATTGCTTAAGCTGGGGTGGTGCCTTGCACACCCCAGGGCATGCAAGGGCTGCAGGATTTACACCCTTCAAGAGGGTGACTGACTGGAATGACTGAGGTTGGTGGTTCTTATGGGCCAGCATTAGAAATCCTGAGCGTTGTCAGATTTAAGACAAATGCCAGATTCCCGAACAGCCTGACAGACTCCTCCCTAGAGGGGTGTTGCACTTCAGCATGTGGCAGGCAGTGTGGAGCATAGACAAGGCAAGAAGGACATTGCGCTGTTTATCAGCTGTTAGGGAACTGCAGAATTTGAGCCCTAACTATGGGGGGTGTCAAATGCCAGGCGCACCATAAAGGAATTAGCCTGAAGAATTTCCTTAGCCTGGTGACTCGTTTTCAGGACCAGAGTCCTGCTTTTTATTGTACCTGTTAAACTAGGCACACAGGCTGCAAAGAGGGCAAAAGTGAATGTAGGTGAGCTCAGCACAGCATGGGTCTGCTCTGAGAAGGAGCAGAGCTGCTTGCTTGCCGTATATCACAATCAGGGCTGTTGACCTGAGCCACAGAAATAAGTGTTCCCTGTTTTAACTCCTTTTAGCCCGGCAGAGAGCACCCAACTTTGGGAGCAGGAACTGGGGGTCTATTCTGATTCACGCCCCATCAACGGCAGTGTCTGCTGTCTTGTGTTCCCCCCCAAGAAAACCTGCTGAAGGCCACAAGACTGCCCAGGTATCATGGAAAGAAGCATTCAAACACAGCAGGGCTGCAGGTTTAGGACTAGTTATAATGCATGAGAAAGAAAGAACCCAGGTTCCATTTGCAAGGCTGGCAGTTACTGTAATAATAACGCTGTGACAGGAATCACCAGGCAGCTCGATCACACATGGGCCCACATGTTCCTCTTTTAATGTGCTGACATGATTTTAGTCTTTGAAGGAGCCTTAGACTGCTGCCCGTTGTGCAATGCAGTCCACCACGGAGAGGATCTGTGGCAAACAGAAGGGAGTTTGTGGTCTGCTTTATTCTCTACATTAGAGACAATTCTTGGGGCACTGTAGCATTGTGGGAACTGAGAACTGGTGGAGGGTTTCCCTAAAAGGGGATTTCCTTCAGCTGTTTGTGGTTCCTATAAGATATGTATAGGTGCCTAGATCAAACATATATCTCCAGCCTCCGTATCACTTTTCCTTCTCTGGTGGGAGCTGACTTGCCAAGCCTCAGAATTCTCCACCACTTAGCAGGGGCGACGGTGGTACCAGTATTAGTCCACATAAACTGATTGCATCTGATCGGGATTCATTGAGAGACAAATAAGCCTGGGCATGTTTTTACAGAATGCTCTTTTCTTTTCTTTTCTTTTTTTTTCTTTTCTTTTCTTTTCTTAAGAGCAGGACTGCAATTGTCTGCCATTGCTCTAAAGAGATCAACAATGGTTTATCTATGGGTATCAGTGCTAATGTACATCTTGCACTGAGGGCAAGCCTACACCGCCACCGGTCCACGCTAGAGAGCACTCAGTGCAGCCTGGCACCTCAGCTCCACACATATACCCCAGAACAATTGTAATGCAGTGGCTTTCATGTGGCGGTGAGCACATGCCCTTCAATTCACCCTCTCTCATGTGCTTTTTGATATTAACAAGTCCTGGTGTAAGATGATGACATCACACCTATTTCAGGGTGTCATCACTTCACTGGGACACTTCAGTGCTGCCCAGAACGGGTGTAGCTATGCCCTTAGTGTCTGGTCTGGAGTCTAAGACTCATTACAGGCTGCAAATGAAAACAGTCAACATAGCCTGATCTATCAACTGGTGATGAGCAAACTTGAGTGGAGTCTGGATAAGGTCATGGGCCAACCCCTTAGCTGGTGTAAAGCAGCTTGGATTCAATGAATCATTTGCAGCAGCAGAAGCAGCTGCTCCAGGTAGTGGGATACAATACCTACATAGGGACTAGAAGTCTGAACACAGAGGGCTCTTTAATCCAGTGGAGAGAAGCACAACAAAATCCAGCAGCAGGAAGTTGAAACCAGACAAGTTTGGACTAGAAATAGGGGGCAAACTTTTTCACAATGAGGGGGATTCATCACTGGAGCCATTTACCAAGGATTCTGGTGGATTCTCCATCACTGGGAATTTTTAAATCAAGCCCAGAAGCTTTTCTGCTCTAGCTCAGATAGGGATTAGCTCAGGAAGTCATATGCCCTGTTTTAGGCATTAGGTCAGACTAGGTATTGAGAAGGATCTAAAAACCAATGAATGTATGAAAACTAATCCCAATGTTTATCAGCTGCTGGGGAATTGCAGTTTCCAACACTGGAGAGGAAAAACTCCCGTGGACAGTCTCTCTGGTGGGTGTTAGCACTTCCCTGTCAGCCCTGGACATGCTCAAAGAATGGAAGGGGGGACAAATGAAAATTAATACTACTACTCGCTGTGTATATTGTATCTTTTATACAACTCCCAGGAGCCCCGTCACATCCATAACAACACAGAACCTCTCAGATCATTGAAGTGAGTCTCCTGCTACCACAAGCAGCTGGGTAGATTGCCCCTACTCACGCTATTTCAAGGCTGTAGCTCAGGAAATAATCTCTCTTTATCACAGATGGAGAATCAGGGGCACAAGGAGTTACCAATGACTCACACAAGGTCAGAGAGGATGCCTGTGCCTGACCCAGAAACAAAACTCAAATTGTTCGGCTCCCACCCCTGTGCCTTAACTCTTTTTCTCTGTTATGGGAATTTGTAGTCATCTGAACTTCAGAAATGCTCAGAAACAGGGCTGCGTTGGTTCTTAGTGACTACAAATTCAGTACTGAGATCAATGAGCAGAGCCAGTCACATGGGGAAGAGACAAAGGTGAGGTCTATTTTCTACCCATTGCAATCAGGACTTGTAGCAGAGATGATATCTTTTAAAAGATATCATCTCTGCTACAAGTCCTGATTGCCTTTTCCTCTCGACCAATACAGCCACAACCTGGATACCTATCCACTGCAGGGCCTCTAACCCTGGTGGCAGGCTGGGGATTCAAGTCTGCTTACCACCAGCTGATCAACATCTCTCTTAAAAGAGTGCTGAAAATGTTAGCAGGCCCTTCAACCCAAATTACTTCATGTTGAGGGGACAGTTTCAGCTTTGTCTAGTAGGGGTGTCCCTTGGGCTAGAACCAGGCCAATTCTGGCCAGTATTTATGCTCTTCGCTCCAGCAGGTCAAATTGAGAGGGACTGTTGAAAAGAATGACTGCTGGAGAGGTTGCCAGAACAGCCACTGTTATCATGAGGTTTGGAAAGAGAAAAGCAAGTAGCAGAGAGACCTGGAGCAGAGGGAAAGGCCAAATGGATTAGTTATGAAAAATTATGGCCTCAGGAGAAGGCTTTTGAAATGCTCTCATACCAGTGGGCTGGTTCCAAGTAGCCTGGAGCTGTGCGTTCCTCTGCATTAGTCCTTTTCCTCAGGCACTGGAGCACTCGTGGATGCGTCCGTGTGGCAACGTGCAGGCAGAGAGAGACGGAGGATGAAGCGCAGATTGTCTCTGAAAGCCAGGGAGTCACTGCTGGCCAGCGAGAGCAGAGGTTAAGTTCTGGGGACAGATTGTGACTTGGCGAATGAGCCCATGCTGGGAAGAGAAGGGAGTTCGAGCTGCAGCCCCGTGTGCTACTTGGGCATTGGGTCTGGGAGCTGTGCACTGCCAAGTAGGTGGCAGGGAACGGTCAAACCTTGGATCCAGCTGTTCCCAGCCCTCTGCAGAGCAGCGCTTGCTCAAGGCTGCTGTGATTTGCTGCCCTTACATCCCTCCCCCTGAAGCAAGATAGAGGCAGGGCAGGAAACGTGCCTCAGAGGCCTGCCAGAGGCACCATGCCACTTGAGTGTGGGCCGCGTTGGCAACACCCTCTGCTCAGGGCTGTGAGCACAATCGAGCGGCACAAGTGAGGAAGAAGAAGGTCACTCGCTAACCTGGGGCTGCAGGCATCTGACTTGAGGACCATGGGGCTGCTGGGAAGTGAGAGGTGCTTCCCCTGCAGCTATCTAATCTGTCTGCCCGCACCTTCGCACCTGGCTCAGCATCACTGCGTGGTATCCAAATGCCTTTTACTTGGCAGTTCCTCTTATCTGTTTTCAAGGCAATACCCTTCATCACTCATTGGGCTCTCCAAGAACATGACTGTCACCATTTCCCAGCCAGACCAAATCTCAGGTCCGGAGCAGTATGCCCACTAGAGATGTCCCTGGTGTGGGACTAGGAGTGTAGATATATATAACTGTATGTATATATACAGAGATGTATTTTTATAATAAACTCTACCCCTCTCCCCCCAAAGCCTTTAGGACCACAATGGATTTGCTGTGGGCAGTGCTTTGTTTCAATGGCATGCTGGTGTGTGGAAACACACACACACACACACACACACACACACACACACACGCCCCACCTTGTAAACAGAGCCACTGTTTGTGCTTGGACAAGCCAGCCTAGATGCCATGTGCTTGGTGATTTAGTCATGATTTGGGGGCATCCCATTTACCATCTTTCTGGTCAATGCAAGGACCTGTGCCTGTGCCTCTCCTCTGGTGTCTGCCAAAAGATGGGAAGCACGGAGGAGTTACATTCCTCCAGCTCCCCCCACCTTACACATCTCCCCAGCCCCGTGGTGCGGGCTGGCCCCTGAGCACAGGGTCACTGTCCAGACACCCCCCAACAAGCCACTGAGGTGTTCTGTGCTCCATGTCCGTGGCTGGGGGTTGGGCTTTTCTCTCTCTCTCATTCTCCATATATGCTGCCTCAATGCATGTATCCATACGCCCTACAGTGAACAAAGGAAGCTTTCCTTCTAAGGGACTGAAGCCAAGCTCTGCTTGTCACACCCATGTGTCCATTAAGTTAAGCAAACATGAGAGATGCTCAGCTCCCCTAGCAATTGTGTCCTGAGACACCTCCGCTTGGTTTGTGTGCTCGGACCGGTTCAGCACGGTGGCTAACCAGAACGCGCCAGGAAGATTTATGTCAGCCCCGCCAACGGGCTCCCAGGTGTGCCCTGAGGTGAATGCCTGCACTGAGTAGGCTCTTGAGCAGGGCTAACGTCTGGAGGCGTTTGTATTGTTCCGGCTATGAATAGATACAGAACGGGAAGGCAGATATTGAGCTGCTGCTTTTTACTGCGGGGGAATGTGTAGAGGGCCTCAGGGCTCAGCCTCGCTTGCCACAGGTTATAATTGGGTCTGACCCCGACCTGGCTTCCAGAAACAGGAAACAGGAGCAGCAGGGGGGCGAGGGGGAGGCTTCTTGCAGTACAGAAGTGCGTAAACACACAGTTCGCCCTGCGCAGCCCAGGCCTTCCTGCGCAGGACAGGCTAGGAGTCAGCAGCAGGGGCAGAAGAGTCAGGGACAGAGGACGCTTCCCTTACAAAGAGAGAGGGAGGCAGGTCCAGGGTCGTGGCATGAGCAAGGCATCGGCAGACCCGGTTGCAGGTCTGGGATGGTGCCTTATGTGACCACGGGTTAGTCACTTCAGTCCATATCCTCCAAGGGGCTTAAGCATCTAGTTCCCGCTGGTCTAAACAACAGTAAGGTATGTGAATAGCTTTTGGATCTGGGTCCTTGGCCTCCATTCTCCTCACTTGTAAACTGGGTATCTCTACCTCATGGGGGTATTGGGACGATAAATCCATTGCAGAGCTGAGGTGCTCAGGCACCGTGGGGAGAAGGGCCCCAGCGGGACCTTGAGCAAGGTGGACAGGGCAGTATTGAGGCAAAGCAGTCCCGACTCCCCAGCTCCCCTTCCACACTACCTCCAACAGCCTTGCTGTCATCCTCAAGGCTCTGCACCACACCCCACTCTGCTTGCCCTTGTACCCCTTCTCCAGCAGCCTGGGGAGGGAGGGGGGCCATAGCATTTATCTGGTTAGAGCCCTGTCATGCCCACAATGGTAGGAAACAATAGGGAGAAAGAAAAGCCAGGGCAGGGCATGGTGCGACTAGGAAATTAAAGCAGGGGGCTAAGAGGGATCAATAGTTTCAAAATAGGCCCTGACAAGCCCAAGGCCAGGGTGCTTTCAGGGATTAGGTCCACTGGAGCTTGCGTGAGTCACGTATTTACCTAGCTCTCATTAGAGATCTAGCCAGGCTCATTGCAGAGAAGCTCATCGGTCTAGCAGACATAAACCAGCCAGAATGGAGCAGCTCCTTGAGAAAAAGGATGGGGCAAGAGGGCGTACCACACTCCCACTTGGGAACCGGAGCTGGGCCTCAAACCGCCGCCTGGGCAACTGTAGAGATCCTGCGTGTCCCTTCCTGCACGGTCTCTGTGACCATGCCGAGCAGCAGGTAGTGTTGAAACCACGCGCGGCCTGGAATGGGAGAAGTGAAAATCAGTCACTGGTGTGTGTTAAAACCACAACCTGCCTGCACATTGTCTTCAAGCTGGATGCCCATCACCAGTGCACCGTGCACAGGCTCCTTTCCCAGAGAGAAGGGAGAGGGAGAGCTGGACCAGCCCGGCTGGGAGAGCCAGTTCTCCAAATGTACACAGCTCGCTGAATCCAGCTTCATGGCCACACTGTTGAATTTGACCCGAACCCTGGGCTTGGCTTAGAAATCACTGTTTGTTAGGAGTGCCTTATTGGGAAACTACCATTGCACGGGTCTCCCTTTGAGAATCAGATCCCAACAGTAATCCCCCATGCAGGAATGTGCACGTCCGATTTGCTGTCATGCTAACTCCAACTGCGTGAACAAACAGGGTGATTGCCCCCGTAAGCTGGATGCTTAGCCCCAGCCCAGGAACCCTTCAGCTTCATGGATGGCTGCCTGGTTTGCGTGTGCTGTCTCTAAAACCGTCCACCAAGGCACGCATTTTTTGCACTTACTTAACAAGGCAGGTGCAGTTATTAATGAACTGAAAAAGGAATACGTTTGCAGATAGACAGGTGGGAAAGAGGGAAGAGCTGGAAGAAAGCTGGACACAAGGGGCCTGACTCCTGAATCGGGGCATGGCTTTGTGCAGGGGTTGGCTGGCAAGAAAAGACGGCTCTGAGTAGGAGCAAGCAGAGTCCTCCAGTCTCACTGCCGCACGGGAGGTAGGTAAGTGGCATAAAGCCAGCTCTGCTGCTGACTTTTCATCTCCAGAGGATTCCCCTCTATCAGGAGGAATCCCCGACAGCTGCCAGAGCAGGGCAAAGTTGACAGGGAGGGGCCAAGTGCTGGCTCCTTTACTGGAGTTAGACACACATGGGCTCCGCAGGCTTTCCTATGCAGTGCAGGAGAAGGGAACCAACAACCTGAATCCACAGAGCAGTCAGAGCAGCCTGTGTTTTACCAAACTACTTCTGCCTTACCCAGACACTCCCACCCACTGGCTCTGCAAAGAGAAAATACAGAGCCCCGGGGCTTGCATGCCACGTGAGGAACTTGCAAACACTGCAGATATGCCAGTCCGTGTTGCAACTCCAGACCAAAGGCCGCTAGTTGCAAAACAAACCGCGCTTGACGTCACCACACAGCTGTGAACAGTGCAAGGATTCCCGCCCCCCAAATCACAGCAGCTCTCCACCGAGATCTGCAAAGCCACGGTGTTGGCAGCCCCTCGGGTAGTTACGAAACTGAGCTAGGGACAGCCAGTGCCTGTGAAACATGATGAAAGCTGAGCACAGTCCTCGGGATGAGGCAGAAAATTGCTAGCATCATAGGATGAATACTAAGGAAGTGGAAAACGGAGAGGACAAGAGCTGTCAAGCCGGGGGCACTCGGCATCACATGGGACCAGGCACAAGTGTCATGGGCTCTGTTTGGATATGTCCCATCCAAACTCTGGACTCCATTGTACACAGGGCAGTGATTTCCCAGGCAAGCACCCAAAACACTCACTCCCCCAAAGTGTCACCGAGGTCCTGAGCTTCACAGGATTCAAGGATTAGCCGATGTCATGGCTGTTTCATTAGTAGGATTAAGCAGCTATTATTAAGGACCTGAATCCTGAGGCTGCAATGACACCAGCCAGGCACAATGTGTCTGGGTCTAGAGAGAAAGTTCCCTACAACCTGGTTAGTGTTTATGGTCCATGATGGGGTTTCTTGTACCTTGATTGTGAAGCATTTGGCAGAGGCCTTGGACTGAGATAAGATACTAAAGTAGATGGACACTGCTTTAATTCATATGACATATCCCATATTTCTACATAACTATTACCAGAGCTTCCAGTAGACCTGCTGCATTTGGATGATGATCTGTAGTCTGGCATCGCATACTACCATTCATTTAGGACGGCCCCATTTCCCTAGCACTGCAGCTCCTCAGAGCCTATTTATCCTCATAGCCCCTTGTAATGGAAGGAGAGCTGTTATCCCCACATTACAGCCAGGAATAAAGGCACAAACAGAGGCTAAGTGACCTTCCCAGGAACACACAGGAAGTCAGTGGCAGAGTGGGGGGGGGCAGGGGGGCTCCAGTCTATCTTTCATATTTCAAGCTAGTGCCCCAGTCCCAGGATGATAGTCGATCACCCACTTATAGCATCAGTGAACAGGACCAAATCCCACAGCTTTCTAAGGTGATGTTCTTCCAAGAGGTCCCTGGGCAAAAGCCAGACCATGGCAGTAACTGATTTCCCCTTCTTGCACTGAAGAGGTTTTTTTGAAAACATGATTTTAACTGCTCTTATAGCTTCCAGGGAAGAAGAGCTTCCCCAGAGGCCTTTACAGGTGCTTCATCTGCACTGCAATTCCTTCTGGGGCTCTGGAGCTAATTCACAAGGAAAGCCCAGGCCAAGAACTGTTTGAAAATCAATCGGCTGCTCATTGTGAGCCATGGTCCCTGCCAGCTCCCAGCCCTGGCTGCGTTACCACCTCCCCCGGCCTCACCCAGCCTCTGCCTCTCGGCACTGGGGAGCACATGCGGCAGGGCGAGACGACAGTGTGCAAATCAGATCCAAAAGTCCCTCTCAGAGCAGCTGCCAATGCTCTCCTGGCTCTGGGGCTGTACATTAGATCACTGCCTGGCGAGCTGAGAACTCGGCTGCACGCTGCGGACCCTGTCCCTCAAGGTGCGTGGCTCCCCTGTTCCCATTGCATTAACCACCCGACACCTCACAGGACCAGCCCCGAGAAGGAATCAAAGGCCACATGGCGCAGCGTTAGAGTCCCATTTTTGCCCTGTGCTGAGGCCTGCCTTTCTTCCGCTCCCCCCACCCCCTTTAATTTTGGCAGATATTTAGCCACTTGCAAAGGAAAAGGAGGTTGATTTGAATTTTCCATGGATGGCTCCAAGTCATGGCTAATTCATTAGTCACACCCCTTTAATTAAAATGCTGCCAGTCAGCTCACTAGGGCAGCAATTAGCCACATGTCCCCCCTCTGGCCAGGCTGGGTCAGGAAGGTCCAACATGGCTTGAATTTTGGACTCTGCTTCACGTACCCTTGCCCCAGTCAGGGCGCAGGGCAGTGGTCAGGGAGACCTGTCAGGACACGGCCGGTCTTGAAGCCCAGAAGAGAGGTGGTGTGTGGTCAGTCCCAAAGGAATCCTACAAATTAAGAGCCCAACCCAAAGCGCAGCCCAATCAATGAAGCTTTTCCACATCCAGGGGAGCAGACACTAAATGCTGCTCCAAGTGACTTGGCTTCCTGCAATATATTTATCTAAACACAAGTATGCAGAAAGAGGGGACTGGAGCCAGGTTTCAGGGCACCAGTGCTACAGTAGCTCTTTCTGTTTTAAGCGTGTGGGTCCAGATCCTCAGTTATTTAGGTACCTGACTCCCCCTGACAACTGTCTGCTATTTTCCCTTTTATCTGGGCTTGCTACAGAAATAGAGGGTGCCAGCCAGCTCACTAGGGCAGCAGTTAACCAACTGGGGTGATTAGCCCATGTGACCATTTAAGCTGGGGCAGAGAGACACCAGCCAGACAGAGCATGGAGGTGCATGGAGATACCGCATAGCTTTCTGAGCAGACAGAGGATTACAGTTTAACAAAATTAGCCAGAGAGGCCTAGAATTCAGGTTCCCAAAAATAAACACTGACCAGGGCACTGAGCAGGGGAGGGATACTGGAGAGGTTGTTCTGTGAAAGGCCCCTCTGGAAAGAGCTCAGGAGAGAAATCTCAAAAACTAATTTGAGGCTTTGATCATGCAGTTGCCATTTCTGTGCACACAAATTAGGCACACAAGTGAGCATATGTTTTGCACATGTAGGTGTGTCAGATCTGGCCCTCACCCCCACTTGAAGGAGAGGCCTGGGCTCACCGACCCCACTAAAGCGTGGCATTTTTGTGGCCAACTGAAATACGAAGTAGTTTTATGTCCGTTTAGGAAATACCATAATTGCAAAAATGCCCATCTCCACCTACCTGCATGGGCACACGTGTACTACTTCACTCTGCTATGTGCATGCCACCGTGATCACGCACACGTACAAGTATACAAACTGACATGCAGAAGTATATATAAATACTCCACAAACCCAGCAACGTGCATGCTCATCACACAGTGCTGTGCGCACATTCACACACATGCACTTCAATACATTAGCAGTCACACATGTTCGCTATTCTCTCTCTCTCTCATACACACACACGTTAATGATCTAATACATCATTCACGTGCGTATGGCACATCACACACTCTCTCACACACAAAGTACATCACTCATTCTCTCTCGCTCTCTCACAGACACACATACATCATTCTCGCTCTCCATCTCTGTCATATACACATGATACATCGTTCTCTCTCTCTCTCTCTCTCTCATATGCACACACAGAGTACATTGTTCATTCTCTTTCTCCAAAACACACACACGCCCACATGCACGCGCGCGTGCGGTACATCATTCTCCAGCTCTTTCTCTGTTTGTCTCATGCACAGTCTCTCGCTTCTGTGAACAGTTATTCAGAACCGGCCAACATTTCTGTGTGCTGAGAAAGCTGCTCCCACGTTGGAGCCGACTATATTTCCCATTGGCGTGCTGCTGCCACCGCTGTCCCCTTTCAGAAAGTGCTCTTGCCTTTTTTACATTTCCAGTGGGAAGGTTTTCGCCTTGGAATTCTTTTTCCTTTTTGGTATTTCTTCTAAAAAGCTGCATTTTGCTTGAGGACTAAGGCAAACAGACAATCAGGGGGAGGTGGGGGTCTTTCAGGAGAGCTGGTTACATTTCCAGCTTTGCTAATGAGAACTCCAAATGTCCTCGGTGGGCTGTTCTCAGCATGGAGCTCTCAGCAGTGAAGACAGCCAGGGCCATTTTAATCATTTCCAGATTTGTGTGGGAGGTCAGGGCCCTGGGGTGCCGCTCCATGTCAGTTTTATAAACACTGCAGTTTTTCCAGATGGTCTCTGGCTCCAGCCTGGCTAGCAGGTTGATTGGGCCAGACCAAAATAACAACAGGTGGAGAACAGGCCAGGACTGCCTGACGCTATCTCCGTTTTCCATCTATTCCCCAAATGATTTTTTTTTCCTTTGCAGAAAACAGTTAACTTCTTGCTGGGGCAGCGCATTGGGTGCAGCAGTGGGGCGGCTGGTGCAGGGGCCCACACCTCTGCACCACCTGCAAGGGCAGCTCGGTGCGCCGGGTCCAGGCCAGAACCGGGCGAGATTTGGATTCCAACGGTGCTCCTGATGTCATGTGCTCCATTGCCTTTGCCTTTCTTTCTTCACTTGGTGTTTCATGTTACCCAGCATGAGCCCTCAGACTACACAGATGCTTGCAACATGGCTTGGGAGGGAGCGGATGTTATGCACAGTATTGGGGGAAACTGAGGCATGGGGCTAACAAGGGCAAGAGGTGGGGGTTTTGCAATGGCAATGTCATTGTGTGAACAAACCATATCTAATTGGGTGCATAATTAGCATGCACAAAGGCTACAGTTGCATATGCAAGTTGGAAGGGGATGGCATTTGTTTCACCCAATTGGGTGGTTATGCAGCTGGATGTGCAGCTGCCCAAATCAGCATCTGCCATCTCAGCAACTGCGCGTGCACAGATGGGCGCTGCAGCTGAGTCTGAACTCATATTTCCCTGCCTGGACGGTAATCTGGCTCTCGAGTCTCACCAGAGGCAAGTTACCAACACTCCCAAGGCTGGGTCAGAACACGGAGCCTGCACCTCCCCGGGGCTGTGCTGCTTGTTCAGGAGTTGGGCACCATCAGGCTGAGCCGAACTAGGGGCATCTGCATGTGCTGTTAGCACAGAGCAATAAAATCCAGTGCGTATCTCACCAGAGTTTATTGCTTCCAGGAGCCATATTTGAATGCGTGCCCAGGACCGCTGGGTTGAAGCAGCCCTGGAGAACCTGGCTCGATGTGCTGTGGAGAGGCAGACTGAGGCATGAGGATGCTCCAGTGCGGGGCTAGCTGGCAGGCAGACCCCACACTGAAGCACCCTCATGCCCCGGCTAGTCCCGTCAAAGTCTACATGTGTTGCAGTGCGCTAAATAACACTGCCCCAGGATAATACTGGTATTTACAAGTACTAACCTGTAGTGGAGTTAATTCGCTTCCTGTGACCTAATAGGGCCACATGTGTAGACACTGAGACTTTACTGTAGAGCCAGTTAGGCAGCTCTGCAGTAAATGTCTTGTGTACATGCGCCCACTGTCATCTACCTACTGTCACCTGCCCCGCTCCCACGTTTGCAGAAGCAATCAGGGAACCCGGACTAGCTCCAGCGCACTGTGCAGCTGCGTCCCTGAGCACAGCCTGCAAAGCACCAGCCCAATGGCTCTGGAAAGTCACTCACCAGTTTCTCTTGGTTTTACTGGCGTTAACGCAGAGCAGTTCCAATTAGACACGTGGCACTGGGGCCTGCGTTTGGGGAGGCAGAAGCCCTCCCCGCCCCTCCTTATCTGAAGGATTTTCTGGTGTCTTCCTGGAATGGGAGCTGACTCAGCAGACTGATTGCAGCGATTGAAGCTGCTGGGCTTCGGTCCAGGCCTGGCTCACTGTCTGCGTTCTCATGCTCATGATGGGGACATTCATTTTTCATCTTTTTCATTAGTGCTGAGAGGATGTCATGACGAGCTGGCAGCCCTGGAGCGGGAGGTCTGCAACACACGTTTCCCAGACTGAGGGCGGGAACACAGCCTGCGTGGCACATCCAGCCCCTGGCTCCCAAGCTTATATGGGTGCTCCATTTGTGCCATAGTCCTGGGAGGTCTTGTGAGGAGAGGACTAGGTTGCAAGGAGCTGCCCAGAGACTCACTGGCTCAAAATTGTGCCCATGAGCCAGCAGAGAGCAGGGCTTTTGCATGGCTCCTCAGTGGGACCAAGCTGGCTGTAAACCCTTTAGATCTTGCAGACGCTGCATTTGCAGTGTCTTCTCTGAATGTTGATCCTTTTGTCTTCTGTTTTCCAGCCTGGACTTACAGCTGACAGCTCAGGGGCCCATGAAAGATCAAACCTGCATCGGCCAGGTGCTGGCTGGGAGAGCGCGAGCGTTCGAACTCGCGCCTTAATGCCGGTGGTGAGTGCCATCCCAGGGTGGGCAGGCTTTAGGCAGTGTAAGTACTACCTTTAAACTGGGACTTGGCTCTACTACTTGATGGCTGTAGTCCTGATCCCTGCAACCAGATGCCCTAGCAGGTAACGAGGGGCCCTATAGTGTGCAGCCTCAAGGATTGCAATCACAGGGTCTAGGGAATATCTTCAAAAACCGGGTCACTTATAAAGCCATGGGAACTTCCCCTGTAAGTTATGAGATGGCACAACCTAGTCTTGAGTGAGCAGAGAGGTCGGCTAGTCGGGGTTATGCTGTACTGCCCTTGATCCGCAGCAGAAATCCCGTGGATCTCACAGGAACAAAGCATGCAGCTATGCACATAACAGGCCAGCCCCTCCATGGTGAGGGGCAGCACGGCACCGCTGAAGTCAATGGAGTTAAATCGATGTGCATCAGCTGCAGACTGGCCTTCCGCATTCTGACTTGACGGCAGTTCCTTGCAGGAGTGGAGCAATCTTTTGACAGACATGGAGGGCGGGGAGGAGGTGGAAAAAAAAATCCCTGTTCTCCACTCAAGCAGAATTCCACTTTGTAGACAGGGCAATTTCACGTTTGCCTTCGTCTCCCCGGGGCCAAAGCCTCAGATGGAGCAGATGAAATTTTTGGCCACAGATTCTAAAATGCCGGTGGACATCAATAAGAAACTGTATGCAAGGCACTGGTCTGTGCCGGTGAGGCTCAAGACAGCCACTGAAGTGCAGAGAGTCACTCAAGCAAACTTCCCTGTACACATGTATGTGGCCAGATTTCAAAACCAGCAACCCCTCAGCCTTGCTCTTGTTCCTTCGACGCCAAGCTGGTCTCCCACCTGTGGGCATGTGCTCGCTAGCGATGGTGTGTAATTAGCCAGCCATATCTTCCAGGGCCACAACTGTCATCAGGTGCGATGCCAACCCAGAAGACACCTGGGTGCGATAGGACTGTCCATGCTCAGTATCCTGGCCACACTCTTTGGTGGCTGCCAAACTCCGAAGTAGCACTTGCTAGGGCTCAGAGACTGAGATTTTTAAAACACGAGAGGGGTTCGGCTCCAGGGGCCACGCAAGTGCTGGGTATCCTTCAGTGCTTCTGAAAATGCCACACCTCATTGGGCTGCACAGCCTTTTCGTTTCCCAGACCAGGCCAAAGCTTCATTCTCAGCCTGAACCCTAACATCCTTCTGCAGACCACCGAGAATCCTGCCACTTAGGCCTCAAATGCGCACACGCTCCCTAAGGAGCACATCCCCCACACCTAATTACACAACCCCATGTAAATATATCTCTGTCCCTTCCCTGTAATTTGTATAAATTGCTCACAACGTCGCAATTGAACATTTAAGTCCAATTTATTTTGTGTTGATTAATGGAAAAGAGGCTTCCTCCTGTGACCAATAAAAAGCCCTGGCAAGCAAAGAGCCCCATATAAGGAGCCTGCGCAGGGGCTCTGCTCTGTCAAGCTGTACACAATACCACAAGCACTTCCTTCAAGGGGCTGCCAGCTATCCCCAGGGGACAGACAATTTAACCAGTGGTTTGTGTGAAAGAAATATTTCCTTGCTTGTTATCAGATGGAAACCTCCCTGGGTGCAATGGGACAGGGGCATCTATTGACACGTAACTTGTCTACGTGGCAGGTAAGTGAAGACACCTCTCACTTGCATATGTAACTAGCATCATGCACATGCAAAGCAAGTATTTGGGTGGGTTTGTACATGGAGTATACACATGCACATGTGTGCAAGCAAGAATGAAACCACACAAAGGAGATTAAGGAGCTCTGCTTCTACTGCAGCTGCATCAATGCATGCAGAAAAATAAAACACCAAACAAGCCAAAAGCCCCGCCACAAGGACAACCAGTGGACTTCAGCAGATCTATCTTGCTTGATCCATTAAGGACTCCAGAAGGTGCAGAACCCCAGAACTTGTGTTTTTTACTGTCTGCGCTTCTGGGCCTGAAGAGCTTTACTTTTGGAGGACTGCAGAAGAGGAAATCCAGAAACTTTCTCAATGGTGGGGCGCTATGGGTTCATCTCTCTGCTTTTCTAGTGTCAGTATTGGTTTAGGATCTCCCAGTATGCCCCACATAAATAGACCTTGGTCCTGCAGCCACTAACTCACATGCCTTATTGTGCTTACATAAGCACTCATTTAAATCAGTGCCTGCATGTAAGTGCTTGCTGGCTTTGGCTGCTAGCTCACCAGAGCAGGGGGCAGGCACTATTCACACAAGCAAATCCTACAAATAATACATTTTTCCCTCACAGTGAGCATCTTCTTCTCAGAACTTAGTGTGCATTACCAGTGTGGCAGTAATATCAGCCCATTTTACAGGTGGGGACACTGAGCACAGATCACTCAATAATTCAGTGACAGTCAGGAAGAGTGCCAAGCCTTTCTTTGTCCCACCTCCAACCTCTAAAGCAGGGATTCTTAACCTGGGGTCCACGGACCCTCCAAGGGGTCTGTGGCTAGATTTCAGGGGGTCCGTGAACTTGGATGGGGAAAAAAATTACATCTTTATTTTCACTAATCTCTAACTGAAATTTAGCATTTCCTTCAATTATGAATGTAGGCAAAATGAATGTATTTTGATAACTATTTCAATATAATTGGTTTCCTTTGTAATCCTATGTATTTTATTTTATGCATTTAAAAACATTATTCTGAGAAGGGGTCCATAGGCTTCACCAGACTGCCAAACGAGTCCATGGCACAAAAAAGGTTAAGAACCCCTGCTCTAAAGAGTTAAGAGGATCAATCAATAGGATCAGTGGATGATTGGAGCTAAAGGGTCCCTGTGTGGGTCACTTTTCTGACCTCCACTTATCCATGATCAATAGAGATGAACCCTTGGCCTCTCTCCAGCAGCGACAATCCCACATCTCCTTAGGAAGCTTGTTCCATTGCCCAGACTTTACTGTGGAGTTACATGTTGTTACTGAAGATGTCACCGATGTGTTCCCTGCTGCAGCTAACACCCTTGTTCCTTTCGTAGGGCCAAAGTCTGGTCCGACTAAATCCAATGGCAAATTTGTCCCTGAACTTAAAGAGAAGCAGGACTTGGCTCTGTGACTAGTGAGAATAAAGGCTGTTCCCTGGCCTTTCTGCAACTGCAGACAGACTGAGCTATAACGTATGTGTCCATGTAGTCAACACCTCTGAAGTGCAAAGAGCGCTTACCCCAAATCCCGCAACAGAAGCCTGTGATGATTTCTTTTGTTATTGGCAGTAATAGCTCTCTGGGCCTTAATACCCCATGAACACTGGGAAATGCTGAGTTCAGGCATAAAGGAATTGTTCAAATAAAACCAGGGAGTTTGGTCTGAAGGCTCAGACGTTCTGTAAATCAAACACGCAAGCTGCCCACAGCCAGCACCACAAGGAGCTCTTACGGGAAGTGACGTGCTATAGGTCTCTTTCCCAAGCAACACTGCGGGGAATTGCGTCACCTGTGCAGACAAGATAGGAAAGGGGGCTCTTATTTTTATGGAGATGCTGAATTAAAAAGAACCAATTTCACCCAAAAGAAATATGCTTCAGTGAAAACGGTTTTCAGCATCCACTGAGTAGTCAGAAGCACATCTGCTCTGAGCCACCCCCGCAGCCATTAGTACAGCAAAACTCAGAACATGAAACTCATCTCAAAACTACCCGTGATTTCACCCAGTACAGTATTTCATCCCAGCTCTCCAGAAAAGCAACCGTCACCTCTTTCTAAATGAGGAACTGTCAGGAAGGTCCTGTGGAAACCTTACATCTAAGCCAGCCAGGTGTAAATGGCTGCAGTAACTTATGCCTCTCTGAAAATTAGGCCTTTCTAAAGTGTCTCCAGCTGAGTACAGACAAACCAAATCACTCCAAATGTCTAATAACCTTTGAAAATCTTGGTCACCAGGGCCCACCGGCCTGGGAGATGAAGCTATCTAGGTACTTTCCATGGCACCTGCACAGTGGTAGGATTTAACACCTGTATTAACACTTGGGGTATATAGGATGGACAGTATTGGGGTATGTATACCAATATTGGGGTATATAGGATGGACATTGCTGCTAAAGGGGAGGGCCCAACCCTGGAAACAGCTGTAGGAGGGGTGGGAATGAAGCCAGCTGTGCTCAGTTTCAGCATTTTCCTTCTCAGCTGGAATACAGCCCAGGCCCCAGCGCGGTGAGGAACACTTCGGTAAAGCTGAGATCCCAACCCTCCCCACGCCGCACACTCACAGGCCCTGATTCAGGAAAGCACTAAGCACATCCTTCACTGTAAGCATGTATTTAAATCTCATTATTAGCACCAGTGGTATTTAAGCATATGCTTCAGTGCTTTCTTGAACTGATGCCTTAAAGAGCTCTTACGTTCCGCTCCAAAGGTGCAATACCTATAAATAGATGGTATTTGAGGGTCATTACAGTACCTTTTTACTATAAAACCAATACACTTGAAAATGCATACCTGCACCTCTCCATACAGAGATATGTATGTGCCGGTGTGTGTCTCTAACGTTATAGTGTGCGTGTGTATATCCACACTGCCGATTTCTCTTGCTATAACACAGGCAAGGACAGGGAAGCTGGAATTGTTGTAGACACACACACACAAAATAATAAAGGAAGGACCCAGGCAGCCCACACAGTAAGCTCCCCTCTTGGAATATCTTACCAAGCTGTGTTCCCATGCTGTTTCCAGAGGACCGGCTAGCATCCCTTATTGGTTGCACCTGGCGGCTATTAAGTATTCAATCAAAAAGGGATCACATGCCAGATATAACTAATTCAGAGGAACTTTTTTCACACAACAAACTCCCCTCAGTTTTATTATTTTGTTTTGCTTTGGAGGTTTTGGGGTTTTTTAAAAGCTAACGCTGACGGTTGTAAAACCGAGCCAAATTGCTTTCTGCTCCAGAAATCAGACCCATTCCGAAAACAGACTGGGATGAGTAACTGGTTGTATGAATTTCCTTCAGCTTCATGAAAACTGACAGTAGCCACAGGGACTCCTTGCTGTCCACTGAAAAGATCAGGAGAGTTGGTGGGAACAGTCAGGCTGACTCCAGCGATGCCCCCTGGCTGGAGCCTGGCTGGAGCCTTCACCTGAATCTCAAGCCAATCTTCATCTCAACATCTAAAAAGTTGTGTTATTTCCTCCCCTCCAAACCCCCCATTTCATTATTTTTCATTTTCTTGAGTTTAGCCGTTCTGGTTCTGGAAGTGATGACTGAGAATGAGAATGCAATCTCAGGCTCCGGGGTAGCCATGGAAGGGTCAGAGAGCTTAAAGAAAGTACCCAGTTCTTCGGGTGCTTATCTCCAGCGCTGAAGTTTTTTAGGCTTAACCACAATCAAGCATTACCTCATCCCAGATGCAAGAAACCCCTGTGCAAAGTACAGGCCAGTCCCCAAACTTCCCCTCAAGGTGCTTTCACTTCATCCTACCAGAGGTTCTTCCCAGCCATGGAAAAATTGCAAAGGAAGTTCAACCCGGCCTAAACCAATGCCTTTCAACCTGTTTCATTTGTAGACCCCTAAACAACTTTGAATGGAGGTGTGGACCCCATTGAATTGTAAGTGTGGGTATTGATATACTTTTGATTGATCATTGCAGACCCCCTAGACATAGTCTGTGGATCCCCAAGGGTCCACGGGCCACAGGTTGAAAACCCATAGATTTCTCAAGATTTGTGGGTCTGTTGGAAGGTCTGCTATAAGCATACAGCCCCTCCTGCATGGCTTCCTGTCCTTCTGCCCCCACATTAGCCCCAGTTATTATTATTTTCTTATCTTTCATATTGGAATGGTACTGGGGCCTCAATGTGCACAGCAAATCTCAGCATAACACTACTTCAGAAGTACATATTTTGAACAACAAGGGCCTACTACCTCAGCAATACCCTTTCACCAAGTGCTAGCATAAAAAAAAAAGATTATCCTCTTTTTTGGCCCCAAAAAGATTTATTAGCAGGGCATAGGGTTTGGGGCAGGACCATCCCTAGGGTACGGCAAATTGGGGCAACCGTCTCAGGCCCCACGTTTCGACAGGGGCTGGCAGCGCCCTGCAGGGCAGGTTGGCAGCAGGAGAGTCCTGCTCCCAGCTGTGAGGGCTATGGCAGAGGTGCTGCCTAGAGCCCGCCCCGCAGCACAGCCTGGTCCAGCTGCTGGGCACTGCGGCTCGGCTCGGGACCCCTGCCCCGAGGGTGTCCCTGACCCAGCCCAGCCTGCCTGGTGCAGCCCTCACCTTGACTGCCCCGCTCTGCCGGCGGCCCCCTGGGGCAGGCTGCACCAGCAGCAGCGTCCTTAGCGCCAGGACTAGGGCTGCCACCTCCATCCCACTCTGCAGCCCGCATAGCCCAGCTCTCCTGAACTTCTTTTTAATTATATAGAAATGTTACTGGGGCCCCACACAGGCTGATCTGCCCCAGGCCCTGCGCCTCCCCCTAGGGTTAGCCCTGGCTGGGGGTATTGCAGCACAGCCCAAACCAGGTTCAGCACAAAGCTGAGACCACAGTTCAAAATGGCAGACTGTGGGTGTCATAGACGGTAAGAGGTTTAGAAGACTGTAGTGAGTAAGACCAAGCAGGCAGACTACGTCCATGGGAAAGTAAGGTGTCCACCTAAGCCTAAACAGCAGCAACTGTGGACTGTTCTCCAGAGCAGCTGCAAGGCACCGTAACCCTCTGCCACTCCGCCGCTGGATACATAAGAAAAACTACACTGACTTCACAGATTTGCTTGGCTTGTAAGTGATTTGAGGCAGAGAGCACCCTTTTCTGAATGTTGCCCCTCTCCCCCTCTGTATGGAAAGTAAGTAGCATTGGTCTCATTTCCAGACTGGGGAGCCAAAGTGCAGAGATATGACATGACTGTCCAAGGCCAACCATCAAGGCAATGACAAAACTGAGGTAAGAACACAAAGGCTAGGGACATATGTTATACATACACTGGTTTAAGTCATCAGAAACTGGTTTAAACCTGTAACAGAACAGAAGCTCAGTGCACATAAACCAGTTTCAAACTGGCTGAAATGGTTTAAGGTAAATCCGATTGAATGTAGTATTAGACTTAACTGATTTGGGTCAAACCAGTTTATGAAACTTCTGTCCCAGACCGCTTCCTGGTTCAAGTTAAATCACAGTATCCCAGCATGCTTTCTATCCCTGGGCTGTGCTGGGCTGTGCTGTGCTGTCTGCTCCAGCAGAGAAGGGGGGGAGGGGGGAGGTAGGGACTGACCCTCCCCTCCAGGCAAACTCTGGCTGGGGGCTGGGGCCAGGGTAGGGGTTTAAACTTCCTTTCCCCCAAGTACAGAGCTTCCCTACCCTGCTAAAAACTTATTGCTGGCTGCTACTGTGAACTAAAATCCCAGAAGTACCTGGAAGCAGGAAAAGGAAGAGATGAGCGACCCTGAAGAGTCCTGCTGCTGTGATTCTGGACTACAAATCCCAGAGACCTCAGAGGCAGCAGGAAGAGAAAGTGAATGCACAGCCCATGCTGCCTACATGCCAGAGAGCCATGCTCGAGTGCCCCCTGGCTTCGGTCTGAGCATATCAGACCATATGGCTGCATTTCCTGAATCAAAAGTGAATGTCTGTTCAGTTGTTTCTCAGTTTAATCTCCACAGCTTAGACTAACCTGAAACGACTGAAGCAATTCAGCCTCGGGCATTGTAACTGTCTGTACTTAGCCAAAAGCTCTGACTTCCACTCACCTATTGATTATCGGAGGATACTTGAACTCCTCCAAATGAGCTAGTCACTTGGGACCCTCCATACGGCAGGAGGGCTAGTTCATCCTGCTCAACCATGCTGAGATCAAAGAATTGACAGGGTGTCTGCAAATTGCAGATCAGTTCCTGTGACCAGCTTTATTTCATGCCATCTGAGTGCATCCGATAGCCAGTTTTCTCCTCTTTTCCCCTAGAATACAACAGTGTGAGACACCCACTGAGCAGAGGAGCGTCCTTGGATATATGCGAACACTAGGCAGAAACCAAAGCATTTTCACAGATTAGATGCTTCCCACCCCATCCATCCTGAGGAATTCTTTTACCTCCTCCTTTATAAGGACCATACGCAACACATTCCTGAACATTTTCCTCCACGCATAGCCACTTTCAGATGTCTGTTGAGTTATGCTTGCTTTTAAGAAGGCTTCAAGGAGGTTTTGATTTAATACTGGTGATTAGCCTGGGAAGAATTTCCATGCTAGTTTGAAAATAGTGATCTTAATCAGTTTGGGGCAAATCGGCAGTAAAGATGAACCCGCCAACCGTCCATCTACTATTGCTTGTTTTGTTGATATTTCTTGGATATTTCCTTCACAGTTGTTGCCTTTTTTATGGAAGAGGAGTTTTAGCCTTTTTAAAAATTCAGCTAGAGTTTTTATTTTATCGACAGTAACTTTTTAGATGCCATCCTACCCGGTTTATCACTGATAACAAGACTCTAAACTCCTTCATGATGGAATGCAAAGTTTTATCTTCACTGCTTGGGTGTGAGGCCTCAAAGTTTTATTCAGCCTCCCAACAGAAGGCTTCATCCCATGCCCCCAGAAATCAATAGAAAGAAGTTTCCACTGACATCAGTGGGCTTTGAATCAGGGCCAGAAATTACATGAGAGCCCTACTAGAAAGACTTCAGAAACTGTGGACTTGTTTTCTCTAGAGAATTAACTCGCTCTTTAACTTAACGGTTCCTGTTAACTCAATCCCCAGTCAGACTGAAACTCTCCCTGAATTATGGCCTGCTTATGTGTCAGAGGATGGGTACCTCATCTGGGCAGGATTTGGATTATGGGTAACTCAAGGTATCCACAAGAGAAAATGTTGGTCCAACACCTGCCCCCCAAAATAAATTGATGCTGGTCCCCACTCCTTTCCAACAGCCCTCAAGAGTTTGTATCTCACCCGGTGCCCTCGTGCCCTACCTTGCCCTCCGTCCATTCTCTGTTCTTTGACCTGGAAGTCCCCTGTTTTATGTGGTATTAGTCACATGCTGCTTTGCTCAGCCCAGGAGTTCTTCTTAGCACTTCCATTTAACAGTTAAAATGAAGTGGATGGAAATATTGCAGTACAAGTCCATGAATGGATACTCTTAGACTGATTTGTACTTGGCTCGTATTGCTGTACTTTCACCAAGACAACTTCTAGACCAGCCTGGAGAAATCCACTCTTCCTTGGCCTCAGAAGTAGTGACCTGTCACCTCATCCTACCGCTTCCACCTCTTCTCCTGCCCTAATATCTAATGGCTGATCATGTAAGAACAGCCAGTTCTTCTGGAAACAAATCCTCAAGCCCATTTGACTATGGGAAACCTTCCCAAGGGAAATGGGAAAGGGTAATGCAGAACTGACCCACCCACCACACTGGGGAACTCAGACTAACCAGGAAATAACCCTGTATGTCAGAGGTGGTTCATTACAGCAGCTAAGGGGTTTCTTTACCCTTTCCCATTTCATTGATTTCAAAGGCTCTTAATGATAGCTTTAGTTTTGCAATGTTTTTGTTCAAGCCATTACTTGGGCTGAGCAAACTGACCGCCTTTCCTAGCCAAATGTTGTATTCTTTGGTAGATAAGATAAGCTCCCTAGAAAAAAAAAAAAAGGATTTCAGAGTCCCTGACTCACTATAGAAGCTTTTCCTATGTCTCAGTTATGGAGGCCAATGGTACACTTAACTATTTGGTGGGGTTAATGATGAAATTCAAATGCCCATCTTTTTCCTCTGCAAAGGACACTCTTATCTGGAAGTAAGGTCATCCCAAACAGGTGCCTTAGTATCTAGCAATCTTTTGCCTTCATTATATATGCCATCCTGGCAGTTGTCCAGCCTGGGTCAGTGAGATTTCTTTCTCTCTGGCCATAACAATTTCTCATGTAACAGGTTTTCATATAGGACCAGAGGATGGTAGTGATATACCAACCAAGACTGGCTCTTCTGCTAACCTGCTCCTTCTCAATCTGTTGTGCAGCTCTTTCTGCTGTCATCTAAGTAACTATTAACGATAAGGCATGACTGCATTTTTTTTCTTTACTTTGTGGTAATCTCACCTTCTGAGCATCTGGTAGAGAGCCCATTTCTCCAGCCAGTTGGCACATGGAGCTCCTATTGATTTCCAGGACCTTGCCACTTAGTTCAGAGGGCATGGCACGAAGACACCACTGAAAAGGATGACTCCTTTTCCCAGCAGGTTAATACTGTACCAGCTTGTCTGCTGTGCTCTGGGCCTTTCAGGGAAGGGAACACTACTGACACAAAGCTGGTGTAGGCAGCTCCCGTACTAACTGCCCTACCTTCCCTAGCAAATAACTGCTTCAGAATGGAAGAAAAAACCTTCCAACCCTTCCATGAAAGGAAACCCTACTACCTCCTGCAGCCACCTCGGGGCAGGCCACTGCCCTAACTCATTCAAAACTACTCTAACGACCCTAGGACCGAACCACAAACTAGGCCGGGTGCTGAACTCTGTTATCGCCTAGCACTGACTACAAAGTCGACAAAGCTACAGAGATCATCAGGATGAGCCCATCTCATTCCCTTTCTATTTTTCCCTTTAATAAGCAGAAAACAGAAGCAAGCAGTTGGACACCACTGCAGATCCCTGGCTGCAGGTTTGGTTGTGGTGCACTGCTGATATGTTCATGGAATTAATCCCAGATTTGGATGACTGCAAGCAAGAGCAGCATCTAGCTCATGAAGGGTTTTCCTCTGACTCTGTCCGTGAAGCAAAAGATGATGATCATCACCACCCCCATTGTACCCCTGGGAAAAAGGATATGTGCCAGGACCACGCTGGAGGTCAGTAGCAACCCTGGAGTCCTCTCCAGTGGTTCATCCAGGGAAATGCACTGCCTCACACTGACCGGCATGCAGCCACTTGTGGGATAAGGCTTAGAGGGTCTGGCAGAGCTAGGGTGGAATAGGTACTGCACTTTATATTCACCCCCTAGTCTATGTGGCAATAGCTGCTCTATGTCGACACACCCTGAGAAGTCTCCTAGCCCTAAGAGGGCTTGTGCTTCGAGGGCGCAGGCTGAGCGCTTGATTCTCCCAGGCCTGTCACTCAGGTCAAGGCAGCAGCACCCCTCAACCTCCTGCTCCAGAGATGTGATCAGAAAAGCTTCCTGCTCGTTAGAATGTCATTTCTCCCGTATGTTTCCTGTTAGACTCACTTTCCCAGTATGGCTGATGCTGGAATATCCTGTTCAGCTCGGGGTCTGAATGGAGTGTTAAATGCATGCAGGTGGGCAGCCAGTGAGACCCCTTCCTCCCTGCCTTGCTGTGTGTGAGGTGCAGCAATAAGGAAAGGATTAGAGCCAGGAAGGGAAGGCAGGGGTCGCCTCCTCCCCGGGGAGACAGGTAGGATCAATCATTGTGGTACCTGCTGCTGCAGTCGCAGCCCTGCACAAAGCAGCTACAGAGAGAAGCAGACCGACGACAGAAGAAACATCAAGGGTCAGGCCTGTGCAGCTCAGGGCTCTTGCTGACACCAAGACAATTTTGCTCGAGAAAGAACTAGTGCCCAGATCCTCAAATTATCCAGGCCCTGACGCCCATCACTTTCCGAGGGCACTAGGCACCAAAACACCTCTGAGGGCTGGGTCTAAGAGACCAGGTCTGCCCCAGTGACGCTGGTGTGAATTGCAGTGAAGCCCGGGGAGCACCCCTGGTTTCTACTTGTGTTAGAGGTAACAGACTGTAGCCCGGTATCCAGGTTTTAGCCATATTGGTCTAGAGGAAAAGGCAATCGGGACTTGTATAGAGGTGATATCTTTTATTAGACCAACAAGATTTTTGCAAAAAAAAAATTCTTTAATTGCACGCTTTCCGGCACAAACACTCTTCATCAGGCATTGGAGAAAAGACTGTAAAAGTTCTCCTGGGTAGAAATGAAAATTCATATTTCATAGGATTTCACAATCAGTTCATAGATCAGCCCAAACTTCAAGAGCCTAATTCTCCTGAAGCTACCACTGGGCCCAGCTAAGTCCCTTTGCTTCAGTGAAGTCATCCCAAATTCACCTATGAGAAAGCAAATCCAGTTCCCTGATCTGGCTTCATCACCAAGGGACTATTGACTCCAGAGGAGCTGAACCAGGCCCCTGGGGCTTGGCTTGTTTTGATGGTGTGAAAATTAACCACCTAACCCTCAAATCTGTGTTTTTCTTTTCCAGACATCCTATTAAAGTCTCCCCTGACTGATTCAGGATATGAGCGCACTCACAGCCTGTATCAACAGACTTGCATTTGTGGCTGGCATCAGGGACTGGGGAAAATGGTGCTCCACTGGCAGTAAACAAATGTCAAGCTCAAAGCAGCTGTTATCAGCACATAGCTCTCACCTAGATCTGCTGCCTTGATCGGCCCTCTATGCCTCCCTCTCCTTACTTAAGTTGAGACAGGAATGGGTAGGAGATGACTGCAAAAGTCTCAGCCTCCCAAGAACATCTGAATCTTTAAGCTGCAAAGGGGATGAAGTCAGCTTCGACAAGAGATCTGTTTATCTGCTTAATTTATTTCTGGCCACACAGCATCAGGCTCTGTAGGTGGTAGCAGTGCTCATCATGCCCTGAATTTATGCCATTAACTTATGCCAAAGAGGATTTGTTGTTTCCTTACAGCCTAAAAGGTGCCTTCACAAAATCCTAAGAGAAAATGGCACAGCCGTGCAGGAGAGACCTTAACCCCAGTGGGGAGTATAAAAGGAGAGGAGATTGCTCCCCAAAAAAGAAAAGCATAGGAAGAAGCTGCCATCTTGATATTTTTTAGGGAAGAAGGTCTTGTCCTCAGGGCAGTATCGTGGGCTGCCATTAGTTCAGTTCTCTGCTCTGCCATGGATCGTTCACGTGACCTTGAACAGCTCATTTAATCTTCCCATGCCCTGGCATCACTGGGCCTGCAGCATTACCCTCTGAGCCTTGTGCAGAGGACAAGGTTGTTTTCTCCATTTTTGATGAGATACAGAGGGGGGGCTGCTGCAGTGATGCATGAGCACGAGGCCCTTCTCTGCAGACCAGGCGGTGGGGAAGTAGGGGTGACATATCACACATAAGGGCATGAATACCATGGCCGCAGAATCCGCTGCGCAGCTCCGAGGTGACTCCAGGCCTGTGCTGCGTAAATAGAAACATTGGGAAGGGAAATGCTTGAATCTAGTGGCCTGGAGCCCCTGCACTGGGTGAACTTAGCAGTTAAAAATAAAACTGGCAAAAGTGTACATCACCCCTCTCCATGCCATAGCCAATATTTGATGGAGGCCATTTACTGGTACTTTCTGATGTCGCTCAGCACGAGCACAGGATTTGCCTAAGGTTACCCAGCAAACCTCTGGAAGAGCAAGAGCCAAAACCTAGCCCTACCCTTTAATCGCCGCTCATACTTGCATCATACTCCCTACACCGACAGCCATATCAGGCGCTTAGGAGGGAGCCTTCTGGGCACCGACCTTTCTGAGCTCCCACCTCAGCCCACGCGCACACGCGCACGCAGCTCTCAGAACTCAACAGGTTAATCGGCTGGGTAAAACGCGTGTGGGACGACTGCACTTGATCAAATCCTGCCTGAGTTTTTCTTCAGCTCTGGAGTCAATTGTCAGGCCTGTTTTTAAAGACACTCTTGTAGGCAGCCCTGGCTATGCTTTTTTGCTTTAGAGGAATTCCTCTAAAACAATAATAGTGACATTGTTCCTCACTTTGCTGGCGGTTTTATAGGGCTTGCTTTGCAGAAAGGTGACCATGGATGCCTTTTGGCCACATGTGTTTACATAAGGAAATGCATGTGGGTTTTGGGGTGGCGCCGGGTGTCAGCAGCCGCTCTCTGTACTCCTGACCCTTACAGAGCTGCTTTCTTGCTTCTGGGTACGTTTACTGCACTCCAGATGTGTGCTGGCTCCAGCATGGCTGCTGAGCGTCGGGGATCTGGCATCCCCAGGCTCATCAGTCCGTGGGGTAGAATGCCATGGTGGTTGTTTTAAAAGCTGTAAGGCTTCTTGGTAACACATCATGATTTATTCAGCCCTTGTTTGACAGAGTTCCTTTATCAAAAGCTCATGCAAAGGGCTTTCCAGCGAGAGAAGCTGGCTGCACTGAACGTACCCTCTGTTGTACAGCTTGCACTGTGCTGTCTGCTAGAGAGAGGTTTGAACAGGTTCTTTCCTAAGAGCTGCACTTTCTCTAAGCCCTTCTTTGTGTGGCTGCTACCAGACCTTGTATCTGGCAGGTCTCAAGGAGTTAGGCGCCACTCCCAGCGTTAGGCTGCATTGCCATGGTTCCTGGGTATAGGGTGTATTACACTTGTGAAGGCACTACAAAAATGTAAGCTATTATGAATCATACTTATTCATGGATATTGGGAGATGATAAATTCTAAGGACCCTTTGCACTTCTAGGCTCCGTTGTAGTGAGGAGAGCAAGCATGTGCTTCGTGCTCTCCGGGTGCAGGAGCAGGGATCATTTGAAAACCCAGCCCTATTGCTTGTTCCCCTGAGCTTTCCACTGAGTCACAGTTAAAAGCGCAAAGCCTGATGATGACAAAGGGTTATCACGCTGGGCCATACACCACAGCACCAGCTGGGACCTGAGATCACAGCCACCAAACTCCCTTCTCAGACCTCCCGGTCACCAATGGCCAACTCAAGCATTTCATTCACAGGAGAGATTTGGTAAAAGGAGTGGGGAGAATGAAGTGTTTGCTTGGCAAAAAAATGGGTAATTGAAAGTGGGGGAGAGTGAAAAGCCACTGGGAAGGGAGGGAGACTGGAAGGGGAACACAGAGGGTAGAAATAGAAGTTAAGTCTTGGTGCCTAAGAGATCGGTGCCAGGTTCTCTGCTCACCACCTGGCCCAGGGTGCTCCTTAGCTACAACAGGGTATGGTTTTGATTAAACTGTCCTTAAAATAAAAGTGAAATAGCAGGGAAAATGGTTGGAAAGCTCAAACTAGTTTTGCAAACCAAAAATATAGGGGGAAGCCTCAGAGTAGCCAACATCTGCTCATCCTGAGCGCTGGTGGCTGAGGTGAAGACCAACAAGATTGTCCTTAGGCAAAAAAGACTGGAGCAAGAGCAGGGGGGACAACTTACAATAAGGGTTTTCGATCTTCTCAGTATCTGTGTTGGTAAAGTCCCATTTTAGTCTGCCCAGCTGAGACAGGTGGAAGTGGAGTCTGGTTTCTAAGCTGTCCCCACCAGATACTCAAGCAGAGTTCAGAGCTACCAGTGTCAACAGATGGGTCAAAAAGACCAAAAGAAAGATCACATACTGTTGGGAAAACTCTAGGAAATCTTTTCACCAGGGACTGGTTGAGCTACTGGCCCGATTCCTCCCTTCGCCACAGTCCAGTCTGCACTACTACCCTACTCTGCACTCTGAGTCCAGGTCTTTGAGTGCAGCGGAGGGCTTTTTTATGCTGCCAGCCCTGTAGCTAGCTTGGGTACATCTACACAGCACTTCAGTCATAGCAGTGTTTACAGTGTAGACAAACCTTCGAGTTACACTGGTGCAAATCCAGAGTAATTCCACTGGAGCCATTGGCCTCGCAGAGCCTCTGTGATTGGAATCTGAACCTGTGCCTCCTCCTCGGAGCCGATTAGCTCTGTTATACAGCCATATTCAGCATTTGCCTTCCTGAGATTATTTTCATTAGGACTTTCATGTGCTATTCTCTGGGGTGCGAATGGAAGCAGAACTCTGTAAGCCAGGATTAGAAAAGAGCCTTCTGTGCCATATATCACATATACATATATACTTGCCTTTTATCACAATGGAAAAAAGTTAAATAGCAGATACAAGAGGAAGAAAACTCCTATCTGGGTCAGGATCTCATGCTGGCTAGTTCACTTCACAGTTTAAATAAATAGTTCTCATCCCCAAAGCCTTCAGGGTCACATAAATGTGCCTCTTCGCATGGACAGGACTATTTTGATAGTAGCTGGGTGCCTGATGAATTTGCAACTTTCCCAAACTGTGGGTGTCGAGAATGTGCCTTGGTTTTTCAGCGAGATATAAAACCCTATCAATTAATCTAACTTTTATTACCCCTCTGGGGCAGGAGCATGATGTTATTTAAACAAATGGTTCCCATTACCTTCAATTATTTTATAAATGTTTTTCACTGATTTATAGGCTTCTATTAAATGGACAATATACTTCTGTGCTCCTCGCAGGGGTAAACAATAATCTCCGGGCTTGATTTTTTTTCCTTTTCCACATGCATAAGTGACTTTGCCATTTAATTAAAAGGAACAGGGTAGGGTAAGGGCAGCCAGATACTCCAGCTAAGGTCTTGCTCCAAGCTGGAGGTTGACCTGACTAAATGAATCTGCAGAGACAGATCCTCCAAATCCCCTTGTGTAGCCCACTCCGATCCTTAGGTACTGGGTCCACAAAGGGTACTCTCCCCACACAAGCTGTGCCTACAGCAGCTTTGCCCCAGCACAGCCTGTGGACTGAGTTTCCAATACAGGGAGCCTACCCTCCTCACTTGGCTTGGATGGGGGCAGGATGCAGTCTATTGTTTCTAAAACACTGAAGCAACGAGACAGTATTAAGCAGGGCTTTAATTTGTCTTGGTTTCATAATCTAATCCCACATCCTGGCTCCTAACGTACTGAATTTACAAGCATTCAAAGCAATCACTCCATTTTTTTTTAGGGCTATTCATTTGCCCAGGATTACCTGAGCTTTATGGGATTATTCTATAATACACTAAATATATAGCCCTGTTTTTATTTTAAGGGAGATGTTTCTTTTCCTTGCTCTCAAGCATAAGCTAAATGCAGCTCCTGGGCACAAGGACTGCTTACTGAGCTGGAAAGGGGTGATCATGCTCAGCAGGAATTGGAGGCCAAGTGCTCAAATCTGGATGTGGCCAATGTTTGTCCAAAGGCCCTGCTGTCGGACAGGACCTGGTAGCAGTTTTTCACCTTTTTCAAGGAGTGGCTTGCCAGAGGCACTAGCCACAGGGATGGGTTAGATGGCTTCATGACTGTTGTAGTACAGATACCAGTGACGAACACCGTGACAGATGGAATAAACCCAGTTCTGCGAGGGATTTTGCCTCTCGTGGAGCTCACTTGAAATTGAATCTCAGCACCTTGCAATAGGACCCCAATTGCACCACTCAAACCTGGGCAACCAGTGCATTAACTGGTTGAATAGACCCGCCACATCCTTACCTGAGGTCCCAGGACAGTATGCCTGGTTGAACACCTGATCGGGGCATTTCTCATTCAGTACTGGCTGCGGTCCAAATCTGACACAGGGCACTGACCTGTAGAGGGACCTGTGGCTTGGATGTCCTGACACAGCCACTCGTATGTTCTAGCCTGTTTGGCATTTGTCTCCTGGTGGATTAAAAGACAGTGCCTCTGCTCATCTGTTGGTAGTGTTACCCCGAGTCCAACCAATGCTAAGCTCATTGACCTCATTCGTCTGCGCTGACTGAGTAAATACGAATTTTCCTGCTGACTTCAGCAGGAGAAGAGGGGCTGATCCTGCCTGCCAGGGGCTGAGCGTCCTCAAGGCCCATAATTCAGGATCAGGCCACTAACGATGGAGAGGGGATTAGCACTCAAGACATCGAGGACACCAACCCCATGCAAGCACCGCCAGCTTCCAGTTCAACTGATACAAGAGACTGGGCTGTACTCTACACAGCTTTTGGCCATGACCGCTTGGTTTTACTTAACCACTAAATACATCCCAGTGGGCAGTAGTGACAGACAGCCTCCTGGCTGTGACACACTGTGGACCTGCCATAGTCTAGCCTGGGCTTTGGGGAGTGAAAGATTTCACCAGTCGTTTTTGCAAAGAGGGAAAAGACCGCACTCCTTCTCCCTCCACCAGACCCATTTCATTCCCAGCTCAATGCCCAGCTCCTGCTGGACATGGGGGAGGTCAGGGAGTGTAACAGAAGGTCAGAGCACTAAAAAGAGACAGCGATGTGGCCTGACCAGAAAACACTTATCTTACCAAGGGTCACGCAGGGACTTGGCTGCTAGAGCAGTGACCTCTAGTTGCCATCCCATCACAGGACCTCATCCATCTCCAGTGCCACAGCCCTAGCCTGTTAACCCTCAGTGCTACACATGTTGACAGACAGGACAGCAATTAAGTACTTGCTGAACTAATTCACTTGAGCCTGTCTACATTTCCAATGGCTTTGGAGAGAGACTTCTGTTTACAGAGCCTACTACAGTTTATTATTTCTGGGGAAATGTTGCAAGGTGATTTTCACTTCAACCTGAGGGTTAAAAAAGTCATAAGACACTCCCCCCCACCAAAAAAAAAAGAAAAAAGGCTTGTGTCTGTACACACGTGTGTGCATGTGTGTATGGGTTTAATATATGCCCACATTACTCCTAGAGACACATGCACGTGCCCAGTACACCCCCTGCCTGTATACAACCTGCCCACTCACAGGACACTCCAGAATAGCAAAGCCCCAAGAATCGGGGGAAAGGAATGCAGCTTAACAATACTTAGCACTTTCCATCTGCAAAGCTCGACCCAAGCCCCAGGGTAATCCTCCCCGGCCCCTCTGGGAGGTGCACAGGTCAGAATCATCATCCTTATGGCACAGAGGGGGGAAAGTGAGGCACAAGGTGGCGTGACTCAGCCATGGGTCACAGGGGGGTGTGGTTCAATGTCCCTCTGGATTCCTGCCTCTGAACCCTGTATTCGGGCCATATTACCCTCCCATACTCTCTGGTTTGTAATTAATGTTTCTATTTGTATACTAGCACGGACTAGAAAGAAGGGGAGGTAGAGATGCACCTTATAGACTAAGTAAGTCAGAGAGCCATAAGCTCCTGTGAGCCCAGAGCTCCCTTCATCGGATGTTAGTCGATAAGGTGCCTCTGTGTGTGACTTCAGACCAGCACAGTTAACAGCCGCTCTCTGCTCATGGACTAGAGCGAGAACATTTGCGTGAGATCCCCCGGGAGCACGCAAGAGCAGCAGGATCGATGGCATCAAAACCCTGCACCTGAGGCCACGTGCAGATTTCTGAGAGCGGGCAGGGAGGGAAATAGCAGGGATCCGGTGCAGATTGCATATCAGGTCCATCCCGCAGAAGCAGGTGCAGGGCTGTTCCCTGCCGTGCCTCTTGTGCAGCTTGGCTTAGGCCACTGCAAAATCCGTGTGTGAACTTGTATTAGCAATAAGAGGTGGACTGGAGCCATGGTGCTTGGATCGGCGCTCAGACTGGGAATACTTCCCAGCCCGGAGGCGTCTGGATTGGGTCCATCTCTATTAATAATGATGATGATGATGATTTACAGCCAATCTTCTGGTTGCAATTTGCGTCCAACCCTGGCACCACAGGGATCCAGAAGCTCATTCCCACCATTTCCTTCCTTTCACAGTCAAAGGGAGGGTTTTTGCAGCTGGGAAGCCTCCCCAACCCAGTGAGGCACCCATTTACCAGAGGCAGGAAGCTGCGAGGAAAGTCCTTTGCCAGAGGCTGGGGAAGCAACCTGCCCCATGGGGCTGTTTTCAGTGGAAACTGGCCTGGTTTGGGGCTGAGGTTCCGGCACATGAATCTCCCCCAGTTGCACAGGAACTGGTGCCGTTACCACGCACTCTCGCTAGCATCAAAGCTGGCTCCCGACAAAGGAAGCGGCATGGAGGGTTGTGTCTGCCACAGGAGGGAGGGACTGTGGGAGCTCTGTGTGTTTGGCTCTGGCCGCGTCCTGTCCGGCTCTGACCTTAGGCCCTGTCACAGGGCACAGCAGGCTCTGCTTGCTTTGCTCCTTTTTTTTTCTTTTTTTAAAGAAAATGTTCTGTGCATGATTAAAGGAGCTCTGTCTAATCCTGACCAGGCTCCCAGCTCCAGGGTCAGCCCAGGCCTATGTTCCACTAGCATGCTCCAGTCCCTAGGCCACACTCCCTGCCTGTTCTTGATGCACTCAGTCCTAAGGCTAAGGATGCTTTGGGCTCTCTAAGATAAGATAGTCCCCGCTCCACTTGGAGAATAGAAATGGAGGTTTGAGAGCGACCTCCAGAGCTCACAGCCTTGTGAGATGGGTAGAGGGGCAGTGGCGCCGACGTTTCTTCAGCTTGATCCTGAGCAGGACTGCAACAGGTGCTGCAGAAGACATTGCTTAGCCTTTCCCACCACACAGTTACTGAGAAAGACTGAACTCCCTCTTGCCCCAGACTACAGAGAGGACGTTTGCGTGAGATCCCCTAGTGATCCTCAGCCTTCCCCACCTGCTTCAGGTACATCTGCCTGGCTGTCACTGTAGATTTTTTTTTAATGTATTTGTATCCAAGGCCAAACTAGCCTAAACTAATTCCAAATCCAAGTGCCCAGAGCCATAAGTGGCTCTACCACTGGCAAACATCCTCCACCCGCACCTGGGACTTCAGATGTTCCCAAAACCTTTGGCGGGCATCCTGCTTGCAGGCCCAAGCTTGGGGCTGGGGCTCAGATGCCCCCAAGTTTTGCTTGCCCTCAGCCATGTGGCCCTCGGAGCATGCAAGGGGCTTCGGTCACTGTAGATCAGGGGTGGGCAATTGTTTTGGGCAGAGAGCTGCTTACTGAGTTTTGGCAAGCCATCGAGGGCCTCACGATAGGCAGCCAGGGGCAGATGAATATTAATTTTCTAAATTTTTTAGGGGCCCTGCGGGCTGGATAGAATGGCCTGGCTGACCGCATCCAGCCCCCGGGCCATGTTTCACCCACCCCTGCTGTAGATACACTAGCAATGCAACCAAAGCAACAAGGAGCTCAGTGAGGATTTAACCATCTGATTGCCACCTTCTCGGGCAGCCCACCCCGAGTGCTGGGCTACTGCAGACTTCCCCCTAAATCCCCCGCCTTTAAGGTTGCTCAGTTTGAGTGCCCCAAAACAGAACCAAGAAACCATAATCACGTCTGAAAATGCTACCCCTCATTTGGTTAATCAAGTACCTTCCAACAGTGTAATGCCTTGGGGAAAAGGGGAGGAGGGTGTTATTCAAAGTATGGTTATATAAACTAGTAAGACTAATCAGAGAAAATTACAATGGAACCATAATCCATCAGGATCAAAGCCTTTGTGAAATCAGATCAATTTAATGGGAATTTTACGTAGGAAGGCAAATGAGGAACAAAACTTAAGAATATTGAAGTATTTAGATGTTGTTGTTTCGAAAGGCCTTTTTCTTTTTTTTTCTTTTTCAAACTTCTGTCCTCTGGTTTGTTACAAGGAAATGCAAAATGAGAAGTCCAGCCCTCTAGCTTAAATACCAGAGGCTGCAAGACAGAGAAACAGTGGGAAAGGCCCCTGGTCATACCCCGCTCACCCTCTCTTCCAGCATCCACTCCGCCGCCGCCGGAAACTGGGCAGGATGGACCTATGGGCTGATCAGCAAATGGCAATTCTTAGGCTTTTAAGTTCTTATTAAGTCAATGTTGAAGCAATTTTGAACATTTTAAGGAACCCCAAACTATTTTCCCCATGGAGAACTTTGACATTTGTGAGTTTTACTTCAGTTTAACACGAGGCCAGACCCTTCAGGTTGATATACTTATTCAAGATCCATAAACCCTCCACAAAACAGAATTTCTGTTGTTCAGACAGCTCAAAAATCCCAACATTTACATACAGCAAAACCAAAGTCACACTTTCGGCTTAGACCAAGATGCAGTTCGAAGGAGTGAGTCTGTTGTGACCCTTTCCCCAAAGGGCTGGTTTTACACAGAAACATGAAATCAAGAACATTACATGCCAGCGCAGCGTAATATCTTCAGGAGAAGAAAACACTGGCATTTGAGATGCTGAAGATGTTTCACCATTTTTTCCTCAACGTCCTGCTGAGTGAAAACAGCCTATTTTCAAATAAAACCCTCCTCATTTTCAATATTGAAAATTCAGCAGTTAGCATTTGCTTTCACTCAGATTGAAAGGGAGGGAAACATTAAATGAATATGCTTGCTAATTATGCTGGAGTCTCGTGGTGGTCTCTGCTAAAGGGCCAAGCAAAGCAGAAGCTCATTGTTCTAGATACGCAGAAAATCAAAAGTCCACCTCTGCCCCAACGGGCTTATAACCGAAATAATGAAACGTCTTCTACCCTGACCTCCTTGGATTCTGCTGCAACCATTTCACACAACCTGCATTCAAACTATTCTTATCAGAAAAGCACATGGCTGCCAACTCCACAGGAATTCATCTCATAAACTGCTGAATCACTACCAGCATGAATATCAAATAACCCACCCGATCACATCAGCCTCCTGGGTTCCCTGGTATAACTTCGCTGACACTGTTAGTCCTAGGAAGATGGGCCACATGTAGCTGATCCCACCAGAGCTGGTACTTGGCCCCATGTCCTTCCAGATGCCGCATCAGCTCTGGTTTATTGGAATATGACTGCTGCTTATTTCCTGGCTGCAAATAAAGAGTTTAAGGATTTTGCAGTGACGTAAGCCAAGCTCGCTCATGAGTCAACTGAAGCTGCCCCTTGATGCACCAGGTCCATTGCCATGATGGGAGGGGTGGGGGCTCTGCATTTTGATTCTCAGCAGAAATATCCTGCACTAGATGCCTCCCCCAGCTGCACTGGTATGAATCCTACTTAATTCCAGCTGTATTATTTAAGTTGCTCTCGATTCAGACCTTTATAATAGCCTTGATCTGTTTTCCCAGCATCTTTCTAGAGAACAAGTCTCTGCTGGTACCACGAAGTTTCCTCCTTGCTTTGGATTGGTGGATGTTCTGGTATATTAAGGTATCCAGAATGGGGGTGGGGGTGTCCCAGAGATGTCACACTTGCCCACACACTGCTGAAAGCCACAGAGCCCCCTCAGCTGCGCCTCAGCCTGCGCCTGTCCCCACTGTGGTCTTTCAGCATCATGCAAGGACCCCCCTGCAGCTCACGCTACCAGGCCCTTTCCTTGCATTCAGTAGCAAGGATGCTTTGGGTGCTCTTATCTTCTACCCAAATCAGTCTTCACCCTAATCAGAAGCAGCTGGAAATACATCACAAAAGACTGCTTGGAAAGAAACATTTGCTTGGATGTTACATTTACTGCCGACCCCACAGCTGTCGGCCGTGCTGAGCACAAGATGACAGGGTCTAGTAGCTACTCTCCACACGCGTGTCGGAGAGCCGTTCTGCCGGGCAGTGCCTATCTGGACACTTGACCACCGACTCTGCCTCAGTAAATTAGGGCGCAAGCTGCCGTGCGCAATATTGATGGAATGCCAGAGCTAATAGAGAGATCGTTTTACACAGACTAAGCGGCTGCAGGACGTTTGCAGGTTGCAATGGGACATTCGCTCTTTTTTTTTTTTTTTACAGGCTACATTCCTGACAGCACTCAAAAATTATTCTCTTTGGGCCCTTTTCAAAGAGCTGCTACTAGTCTGGGGGTCTTGATAAAAGGCATTTTGTCCTTTAATTCACTGGAAGGTCCGTGACCCTTACACCAGCACAGTGGGAAAGCAGGAGCCCGGCTCCTGCTGACCAGACCTTTCACACTGTTTAACTCAGCTTGTGAAATCGGTCACACAGCGGGGAGCTAATCCATTCAGCATTGGGGAGGGAATGCGCGGGGCTGGAGGGCACAGGAATCAGCTCAGCTGCTGGCTCGCTCCTCCCCGGCCCCCAACGACAGTTCTTAAAAATGATGGTTCCATTTCCATATTTTGTAACCCAGATGCGGACCTCTGTTAAGCGGGAGCTGAGGCTGCAAGTCCCTCTCTGGGAAGCCAGTGCATGGGAGCTTCCAAGAACGAGCGAGTTACAATAGCGCCAGCAACAGCCAAAGCTTGAGGATGCCAACAAGTGAGGATGGCTCAGATGGGGTGCAGGTGCCAACTTAAATGACAACTGCAATCTCAGCTCTGCCCGGCAGAGACTAGACCTGGGCACTCGGAGAGGACTGGCAGACCTCCAGCCATGCTGCTCCTGAGTAGAGCCCTCGGACAACGCCAGCTCTCCATTGGCACGCCTTTTGTGATTACAGAAAAACAACAGAAAAGTTGGCAACTCTTCTGTTGCAAAAAAACTCAGAAAGATCACAGCGGGCAGAAGTCTCTGAGATCTCTGCAACAGAAAACCTGCCCTTTTCTTTTTCCGTAGTCAAGAGATGAGTGAAAGCTCAGCGCGGATCAGAATATTTTAACACTCTGGTTTCCTGTTGGAAATCTCTGGGTTTGTTTTATGAATTATGCTTGCATACCTAACAGTGCTAACATTGCCTGGCACCCCATGGCACTCTTGAAAAGACCTCAAGGCACCCCAGGGTGCCATGGCACCCTGGTTGAGAATCGCTGGCCTAGGAGGTAAAATGGTGGCCCACTGCTGTTACAGAGCCACTGGCATACGTGTCAGTCTGCTGGGCTTTACTGCAGGGAAGCAAGTCCTGCGTCAGCCTCTTTGAAGTGACATGGTGGGAGGAACTGGAGATTCAGTCCCCAGTGTCTCACTTTGGTTTTAACGGAGAGGAGGAAACCTGGTCTGTGGGTACGACCCGGCTCTCATGCACGTGGGGGGAACAGGTTTTCCATGGGTGCTTGTGAGAGGCTGGTGTAAGTGGTGAGGAAAGCAAGTGCAGAAATGGCAGGGTGAGGCCATATGTGTGTGTGTGTGGGTGTGAGTGTGTCTGTCCAGGGGAGCTAAGCAGCCTCCAGAGACACAAACGTGTTATTCAATCTGACATGTGCACTGTTGCCAACACCCTGCGGTCCAAATTCATTCCTGAAGCCAGTGACATCTGCTTCACTCTGGTCCGTAGCATATGTTGCATCCATGACCTGACAGATCCTTGCTACCTACGCTGCCTTGCCACCTGCCACTGATCTCAGGGCCTCACCCATAATGTCACCGCCCAGGCTCGAGCAGGCCCAAGATTTACTTCACTGCGTTTTTTACACTGGGCTCACAAGACAACAGTATCGGAGTACCTGGCTGCCGAGTTTGGCCACGGCAGGTTTATCTGGTCTGTGGATACCCGTTGCTAACTTCCGCTGTCATTGTAACTCTAGCTGCTTTCCTGGGTAATATTTTTCAGGGAACCTCTCTTGAATCAAAGCCATGTGCTTGCTTAGGGTGCTCAGAGGCCTGCCCGACCCCTTTCTTTGGCAAACAATGAAGCTCCCAGGCTTGTTAAACTGTTGAAAATAGGCAGTAATGATTTACATAGCTGAGTACAGTAGGCTGGATGAGTCCAGACAGGCTTTCTGAGCTCTGCTGTCCCAGACTGCAGGATCCCAGCTAGAGATTAACCCACCTCCTGCTCAGATTCTGCTGCTCTCTGCAGGCGTTTCACTAGGACCAAAGCAGCTGTGAAGCCCCCTTTCTGCCCCCAGTGTGATCTTAGGGCCAAATTCAGAGTTAACATTAGCAGTTGCAAGTCCAGGAGCCTCCTTCCCATTTCACAGGAAATCAATGTATTATATTGGCAGCATCCCCTTGTTACAGAGGAGGAAATGCAACAGAGCCTGTGAATCAAGGCTCTCCTAACCCCACGCCCTGCAGCCCACCAAGCCATCTGCTCTGCACAGGAGTGGCTGGCAAGGTGGTGGAAACGCACGTGCTTTTTTTCCACTAGGACTCCCACCATTGCTAGCTGTACCAGTCTGAGGTTTTCTATGTAACATCACCAGCATAGCCATAAACTATAGGTCCCAACTCAATACCAGCACATACCCAAACAACTCTGCATATGACCTGCCCTTTAACACTTGCTCTTTTCTGCACCATTTTAAGCGTTTTGCCTATTTAAACCAATAATATTATGTCTTCATCTATCACCTTGTCCTTTGTTTGGTTAAATCAGGTTACAACTGGAAGACAAAAGCACTGTAACATGGAAATCAGAGTTGTGTGCGATACAAAGGGGGGTCTTGTCTGAAAAGGTTGGCCAGGAGTCAAAGCAATGAAATGCTAGCTATCTCAGGCTGTATTTTCACAGCAGCAATTCTGAAATCATATTTCAGTGCAGCAGGAGATAGTCTTCATCGTGTTTCACCAGATTTAGAAGGATTTGTTCTATTTTTTGCTGCAAGGCTATTAAAAACACTTGAACCTGAAACACTTTCATTGTGTCCACGTGCTTGCTGTTTATTATTATAAACAAGGGTGTCAGGGCCATTAAAAATGAATTGCAAGGGCTAAAAAGCGAACAAGAGGTGCAAGGAAACTGGATGATTGGAAACATACAGCCCAGCTTCTAGCCCCAAATTTTCCACTTAGGAGTAATGCCTTTGCTATGGTATGCAGAGAAAAAGACATTACATTTTTCTTTTCAATTAACCCGCACCCTTTTCCCACCAAGAACTTCTCAAAGTATAAAAAGCCTGGATGCCACCATGACTTTGAAAGGCAGCCAAGTGTCATCCCAGATCTGAGCAACCCCCTTGATTTGGAAGAGATTCAATTGCCAATCATAATTTTGCAATGTAACCCCATTGCTGAGAACAAAGATACTGGTTCAGATTGGAGGGGGGAGCTATGGAGCCCTCCACCTGCCGCCAACCCACCTAGGCTGGCCATAACCAGAAGCCATTAACCTTCTCCAAGCCTTTGGTGGCTGGTGTGAAGTGAGTTTGGGAGTCTCCAGCTGGCACGCCGGGAAAAGCCCACCCCTGCATCGGCAATGGCAGTCCTCCAGCACAGAGCGGAGGCAGAAGGGAAGAGAGGAGCAACCTTGCGCTTTGACTCTCGGCGCTGTACCTGTTCTAAGGGGAAGCAGCTTTTTTCAGTTTCCAAGGGCATCGATCCAGCAAGTCGCATGAACCAGAGGTCGAACGGGGCAGCCTCTCTCGCAGGCGCTTCAAATCGCTGATTTCCCTCTCCCTCCGGAAATAAAAAGCAGCAAGCGGTGGTTTAATACACTGAGTGACAGCAGTCGAGGAGCTCTGCGGTGGAGAGTTGGCTTAGTGACAAACAACGTGTAAAAACACCATTGTGAAAAATCAGCTGTCATATTTAACAGGGTTATTGACACAGCATCGCCACAGCTCTCAAGTAATCAATGGGATTAAAAGGAACCCCAGGAACAAGTTCCAAGACTCTGTTTTCTCTTTCCCTCCCGGCGGGAGGCAGCTCCAAGATGCACAAAGGCTAATCAGCACAGGGGGACGCGGGATTACTGAGACTGTTTGGGGAATGATTGTAAAGAACAAGGGTCCAGAAATTCCTGCACGGGGCTGTAATCAATTATGGAGAATGTAACCAGGGGAGCTGCAGAAACCAACATGGCTCTGCTTAGCCAGCAGCATGCAGACCCCAGGATGAAAATGGTTGGGAGCGCACCACGTTATTAGATCACTCGCAGTTAATAAAGTCTCAGTGGTTTGTTTCTCCCTCTCTTTTTTTATTTTTAAACTTCTATACAAGTATACAGTATATACAGGCATGTGCTGTATAAAAGCCACCTTTCTCTCCCGGTCTCATTTACATGCAGTGATGGTAACAAAAACGCTGGGAGCAGAATCTAGCCCACAAATTTGCCATGTAAAATTGGAGGAGTTCCTAAAACCCAAGACAGCTGAGGATTTGACATTTAAAAAGGCAGTAAGCAAGACCATCAACAATGGCTGAGCGCGCTCATAAAACACGTGCACATGAGTCTACATCTCTAGGCGTGTTTTTATATACTTAACTTTTCACACAAGATCCCACCGTTAAAAAGTAATGAGTTCTGCTTGCACCGGTACTGCTGAGATGTGACAATGACACCCAGGCTTCTCAGAACTAAAAGAAGGATCCAGTTCCTCTTGCGTTACTCAAACCTGTAAGAAGAAAGGAAGGGTCTGTGTGTGCTACGGAAGCCTTTGCAGCCCTTCTGCAAACAGAGCCCCATCACGGTGGCCACGGTGCACAGCCAGCCTCTGCCCCAAATCGCTCACAGTGTGAATAGGTCCAAGACACGGAGGGCAGGAGGGGAAACTGGAACACAGAGCCAACATCACACAGCAGGTGATGGTGGAGCCAGGAATGGGACCAACTCCTGGCTTTGTGTCCAATCTACTAGACCAGTGCTTTTCCACCAGGGTGGCATGGCAAACACCTGATAGGTAAGTGAACACCTACACATGATTCACAAGAGAAAGCCAGAGATTTTGGATGGGAATCTGAACTGTCAAAGCCTTTCTGACCTGCCATGGTCTTCTCTGAAACAGAGAACTTGCTCTATTATTTCTTTGTTGTCAGAAAATGAGTGAAAGCTAGTTGCAAGGGGGAGCCTTAGTTTAAAAGGGTTGAGAACCACTGTACTAGACTGTGTTACTTTCCTACTGAAACCAGCAGCGAGAATTCATCCCTGGTGCAACCTTCCTGAAAGTAAAGGAGTCACAGCATGTATGAATTTGGTTCACCGTGCCTCAGGGGAGCAAAGGGAACAAGACTCATGATATTTTTGGATGATGCCTTAGTGAAGACCTCAGCAAGGTACCTGGAAGGGGTCTTGCAATGATGAGAGGTTTTTCTCTGAATCTTTGCTGTTCATCACAGTGAGATTTGTACAATGCTAAATGCAGCATTTACAGTGCCAAGTATTTGGTAGCCCTGAAAAACACTGCAAGGACCTGATGTCCAGCCACAGAACCCCCTTTCCTCCAGCGCTGGTGTGTGCTTTGGGACAGAAAAGGTGAAGGTGACTTTCACAGAGTATAAAACTACTCTGGTGTCTTGCAGAAGACAGGTCACAGCCCATCCTAGGATTAAGTCCTGTTTCACCTACAGCAGTGCTTTCAGAAAAACATCCAGTCTCATTTTATACACTCCAGGACGAAAGCCTCCACCGCAACCATTGCTAAGTTGCGTTCATGTTCATTTCTGCACACTCTTAAGAATTTGCAATTTGCTTCTAGCCTGAATTCATCTAGCTTCAATTTCCAACCATTACACAGCCTTCGACTTTGGCCAACTTGTCGGCAGAGCCCTCTACTACCAAATGGCTATTCCTCCTACGCATTCACAAACTGTGCTCAAATCTGCCTGTCCCCTTCTCTTTGCTCAGATAAACAGACCAGTGAAAAATGGAAGGAGCTTATGCTCCAGTTGTCTCTGCCTACTCCTGGATTTTCTCCAAACCATCCCAAGTTTCTGAACACTTGTCTTGAACTCGGGACACCAAAAGAACCAATATTCTAGCAACACTGACACCAGAGCCAAGGGCTGTGATAAGATATCTTTTCTAGCACTGCTGGATACTCCCCAGAGTGTGCGCTAGCCTTTTAGCCATCTTATGCTGGAAGCTCATTTTCAGCTAATTATCCATCAGCCTTCCCCTGGTGCTTTTTGGAGTGATGGCATCCCAGGACAGCACCCAGTACAGTAAGAGATACAAAAAATTAGAACTCTTGTTTCTAAAATGATATTTTTTATTAAACCAACTGGGAAATCACAAGAAAAATGTCCTTTTCTGCAAGCTTTTGAGATCAAAGCCCCTTCGTCAGGTGTACCAAGTACACCCCCATACAATAAGTATCTCCTATACTCTTTGTTCCTGAGCATTGTTTGCTTGTACCAAGCTCACCAAGCCATCCATTCGCTCTGGATTTGTGTCATGTACCCTTCATTAGTTATTTCCTCTACTATCTTTGTGTCATCCACAAATATTACCATCAGTGACAACTTAACATTTCCTGAAACAGTGTGAGCTGCAGAACTGGTCCTTACAGCACGTGATGAGAAGCATATTGGCTTGAGGAAGATACATACACAGCTGACTGGGACGTTTAGGTCTGATCAGTTAGCCAGTTTTTAATCTGTTGATTTAGTGTCATTCTGATTTCCTAATCAAAAGATTGGGCAGGAACTAGTCAAAACCTTCCAGAAATCTAAGTGTCACCACTAACACCGTCTATCAACCAGCTTTGTAATATCCTTAAAGCAATATCAGATTAGTTTGACAAGATTAATTGTTGAGCAGCATTGATTATAATAATATAAAATAATGATTAATTCCCTTCCTTTCTTTATTAATCAAGTCATATATCAGCTGCAAAGTCCTGACCCAAACCTAATCTTGCTATGGAATATGCAAGCTTCAGCTGTGCATTCAGTGGGAAACTGCTAATTGGTGGCCTATCAACTGTGACATAGAGGGTGGGTCTACATGAGACATTTACTCTGGAATTGCCAAATTAGCTCCACAATAAAGTCACTGTGTCTACACAGTGCAATATGCTCCGGAGCGTATTGCTCCATACTAATAACGTGTAGCTTTACCCAGGGAGATCTGAGTCCATTTTTTAATTGGCTTGAAGAAAAATGATTTATATTTGAGCACTTAATCTGCAGCACAAGACAGTGCAGAGAACCGACTGCAGGAGTGACCCATGCTCTGTCGACTGTCACTGATATCCACTGCCCAAATGAATTTTAATGAAAAGCCATCCTTCTTACCTGAACCATCTGCTTTTCAGACCAGTGTCTCAACTTCTCTCCAGAGATCATCTAAGTAATGAAGGATAGACAAACAGCGAGACTTCCCGTGAGCCCAGATTCCAGGTCAAGATTTAAAACCATTCAAACATTGAGGCTCTTCAGGAAGAGAAAGCCTTCTGGATCTGCTGACCTTCCAACCTAGGCCATAAATGGAGTCCTTGCTTCATGAGAATTTGTATCACCAAAGTTGTTGTTTCACAACTATTTTGCGAGTTAGATCCAAGGTGAAGTGATGCCCTTCTCACTCCTCCAAAGATTTGTATTTCTCTTTCTGGATGAAAGAGAATTACAAAATAAACCCTGGATTTCAGTGACGTATAACAGCATAGCTTCCCTTAGCCCACAAGTGCCAAGGAAACTGCTTAGGAGCATACGGATCTCTCCATTCAGAAAGCATCAGCTACCACAGCAAACTTAACATCGGACAATTTCATAGCCCGTTTGGAAACCCATCTCCCCCCACAAGCAAAAAAAAAATGAATTAAACAGGAAGGATAATTAATGCCAAAAAAAGAACCGTGAGCACAATACAGGAAGGCTACAGACAGACAGTCAAAAAGCCTGAGGCAGAATCCACCTAAGTTACGTGGTTGTCTGTAAGCGGTGTAGTTTAGATCATACATTCATCCTTTGTTGGTGGTAGGAGGCACATGGTAGACTGGCCTCTGCCATTTTCAAATCAGCCCGTGTGCTCCAAACTTCTGTTCTGTTATGGGGTTAGACCGGTTTCCAATCGCCAATACCAGTAAAAGCGTAACATCTGTTCCTGGCCGAAACGACTGGCCAGCTCTGCTCACAGGAGGCACCGGGGGTCAAAAAAGATGTGCCAGGGGATGAGGATTAGAAAAGCAGCGGGCAATTCAGGATGCATTGCATTGCCAGAAGCTGGTGAGGACCAACGGTTGGCGTTACAGGGGGGAGCATAGGTCAGGATCATGAAACACTGGGAGCTGTTGTGCAGGGAAGCTTACACACAACACCTCCCTGCACCACAATGTCTCAGACCTACACTATTAATCCTTCATTGTCACGAACACTACGTTCACTCACATATTTTCAGAGAGATAAAATCTCCGGGCCTGATCCAAAGCCCACTGCAGTCAATGGTAGCCTTTCTATTGACTCCAGTGAGCTCTGATTGAGATGTTCTGTTAAAGGAGAAAAGGAAAACAGTGATATACCCAGCTCAGATGTGTTAAAAAGTGGAGGAGAGAACCCACAGCAAATACACTCGCCCCCCTGCATCCCAAGCAGGACCAAGGGGGTGCAATCATCTTTCAAGGTGGTGTCAGGTTGGTGCATGCATACAAGCCCCTGCAGTACCCATGCCCTCCCGCCCCGCTGCAGGCAATGGCTGATGCTGACTTGTCTTTTATTCCAGCTTTCTAATTTTAACACACTGTAAAGTGAATTAGCTGGTAGGATACATTATGAACCAAAGGGAAAGCTGAGTAAGAGCTATGGAAAACAGAGAGCTATGGAAAACACCCTGTATCTTTAGACTTTAAGTTGTAACCTGCCAGAGGGACAATTGTCAACTGTGGATTATATAATATAAAAAAAGAAGGAAGACAATTTCTCATGATATTTACTCCCTCTCAGTGGCTGAAAACTTCAGAAAGGTTATTAGGCACATTTCTGAGCTGAGGGTAAATAAATCCCTCATTTGTAATTGGAGCCGATTGATTCAAACAACAGCATTTAAAGGGATTGGACTACAGTGCCACTTTGAAAAGTCAGTTTAAAAATCCTTACGTCTTGAGCTCGCTTTCTTTATTAAGGTAATTATGGTTTAACAGGAAATGTTCACCCATGTAAAAATGTCACAAGGCTATCAACATGATGGATTCAATCTGTGGATCAAGCGCGCGCTATGTAAACAACCTAAAATCTCATAGCAACATGCAAAATTATACCCTTTCCCAAAGAAGGGAATAATAAAAGCAGAGGCCACTTAATAGAAAAAACTAATTGAAGGGACGCCTTCCTAAAGGAAACACCGTTCATTCATTAAAACCCTCTTCCCTCACACAGTGCTGTGTAGCAACAGTAACATTTTGAATGAGGATCTTGAGTCAAAGCTAAGGCTTGCATGCTTGCGGGGGGAGGGCTCTTTGGTCTTTAGTAAATTAAATGATGGATTTAAATTGGAGTAGCTCCCGTTTGATGTGCAGCGAGACAAACTTTTGTGCCAGTATTTTAGATTTTTGTGGCACCAGAAACAGAGGTGACAGGCAACACAGAAAGAAAACTCAATTCCGCAGCGAAGGTGGCAGCTGCCGAACGCACAGAATGAAGACGTCTCAAATGGACGCTGCCCATTCCTAATTCTTTTTCATTTGGCCATGTTGATCTTCGTACCGGTGACCTAGCACAGCGGCTTTCAAATAGTCCAGGGCAGGAACGCATTTTAATTGAGGACCCAATCTCTAACCCTTTGACAAGCAGATTAATCTACCGAGCAGGGCAGCTACTTAGTGCAAGTGAAGGTACCAGAATCAGGCTCAGAGAAACCCTCTTGGGGGTACCTCCCTGCATACTTCTGATCATGTAACACCCCTATGACCGCTAGCCATTGCTTACATGGAGAAATAACGTTAAGTAAATGTATACCTGCTTAGTGCGATGTGGCAGCTTAAAATGAGACCAACATTGTATCCTCCATTGTACACCACACACTGAGATAAGAAGTCAGAGGCACAAGCTCCTTTCTTACATCCATCCTAGAATGCATTTACCCCACCTTGACTAGTATTTTATGCTACAAGTTAGAATCCCATCAACTTTAATGGGACTGCTTGTGGTACAAGTTACTATTCAGTGCAAGAGTAACACAAAACATTAAAATCTTGCTAAAAGGGTTTATAACGCTCACAGTTATTACATAGTTATTTAAAGGTTCTGACTTTCATTTCATTCCAACAGAACGGGGGCAACGGGCGAACGGCTCCTTGTGCCCTAGCTGCTGTGTGCAAATGTGTGCAGCTCATAACACTTCAGGGAAATATTTGCTTTTATTTTTCATTTTCCTGGATTTTAAAAAAAAATAATTAAGCTTTTTTCCACCTTAGATTTGGCAAATTCTTCCCTTCAGGCGGTGTTTCCACAAAACCTGAACAACAGGCTGAAAACTAGTTGACAGTGACTCTTTCAAGGAGCAAAGTTGAAAGCGGTTTTGCTGTATTTGGTGGGGGGAGGAAGCGACACAGGACCTGGGATTGTTTTTTGCTGGGAAGCATGACGACATCCAGAGAATGAAGGGAGCGCTCTAAGCCTTCTGGCCTAAATTATCTGCTAACACAAATAATCAAATTCCAGGGACCGCACGGCTCTGGCGCCACGAGAACAAGGGGGAGGCCGGGCCCAAACACCGCATTAGCAGGTGGCAGCCCAAGTCTGACCCACGCAGGATATTCAAGTGCGATATACAAAATACTGATGCTCTCCAAGGAAGCCAGCATCACTCATAGGATCGTGGGAAGTTTTTAATGGCTTGCTCAAGGCTAGGCCTCTACAATGTTTATATTAATACTTACATGTTGGATAGCCGCTCATTTGGTCTCAGCTGGAAATCAGTCCAACAGCTGAGAAACATCTGGCTGCTAACCTTGGACAACATCTAATCTGGTAGCCCAGGGATTTAAGAAGTCTCTTTGGAGGGAATGAAGTTTGGCAAATGTCATACTGAGATCCTTGCTCTACCACAGTTGTTTCTCAAGCCCCAGTAACTGCTTCAGTATTACACGTTCAGCCCTTCGGTATCAGAGGTGTAACTAAAGCCCTGTTTATCTTAGCAGCCATCCTTCGTTAGCGATTACGCAAGGCTTTAATTAATTCTACACGACACCCTCCATTTTCCAAGAATGTTTCTGAAGCGCACTTCTGTCTGCCCAGCTTATAAAAACACGAGCAGCAGACACGCACGCACTGCAGGAGACCGCTAGGCACGGGAGCAGGGGGGAAGCTTTGTCTTCCAGGAAATGCAGACAGCTATGCGTGGCACCCAGGGAAACTACTCCAGTTTGCATAGACCCAGCTGCAGTCACTTTCTTTCTACCCTCTTCCCAACATATGCAGCATCACAAACCTACTAGCGCTTTACACTGCAAAATGAAAAGCACTTCTACCCCAGAAAACCACACTAAGGCAACACCATACACCCAAGGCAACAGCACTATGGTAGTAGAGACTGGTGCAGTTTGGTAAGAGAGACCTCCAAAACAGAGGGAAGGACAGAAAAAGTGTTTGCTCTTTAAAGTCTTTTGCCCAATAGATTGTTTGTCTTCCCACCTCAAAAACTCTTGCTTGGGTTTTTGCAGGAGAAAACCAGGTTTCATTAACCCTGAAGCACATTTTGGCTTCAGCCACATTAGCGAAATACATCACAAGAGAGTAGATGCTGAGCAAGGTGGAGGGGAAGAAAAGTTTCAAATGGTCCATCTAATCTTATTTTCCCCTTTAGTTGTCACCTATTCCACTTCAATGCCTAGCATCATCTGGGAGAAAATTTTATTGAAATTTAAAAATGTAGTTAATGTGCAGGTCATTGGAATATGCTGCAGAGCGAAGCCAGAAGAGCCAGACTTGGAGGCTAGGAAATTTGGACAATTCTCTGCTTTGGTGGGGACTGGAGGGAGAGAGAGTATTCCTTTGAAGGACACACGTGAAAAGCATGGAGGATGGGGACAAAGCAGTAATCAGGCAAGGGACTGAATTTCCATGTGCTTCCATTCTCTTGCCTTTTCATCTCTTTTTACTGTGTTTTCTTGTTCCGTACATAGAGGGCAGTGGGAAAGTGCAGGGCAAGAACAGGAGATGATGAAAGAGAGCAGCAAGAAGAGGATTAGGAGGAGCATAGGGAATACAGGCTCTCCGCTACAAGCTCCACGACTCTGGCCCTTATCCAACAAAGCACTTAAGCATGCACCTATCTTTAATTTGACTTCAGTGGGACTCTTCACAGGCTTAAAGTTAAGCACATGCTTCAGTGCTTTTCTGAAGCCAAGCCAGAGCCCACAAAAGGGGAGCATTGAAGTGACCTGTACCTCAGGTTGTACAAAGGTGATATCCTGTTGGAAACCATTTTGACCAAAGACTGATATGACAAGCTCCACTAAAGAGAGAACTCTTAAGTTGCCAGAAAATCTTTGTTCATTTATTAAACGAGGTTTGGGCTTTGGAGCAGAAGCCAGCGTGTCTATAGCACTCTCATTTCAGCAAGCACTGCATTTATGCGCATCAGTCCTTCTCAAACATAGAAAACATGGTTCTGTAGTAAAACGCTGAACTCCAGCAAGCAAAGCTCAGCTCCTAGCCAGACACAGATTTCTGGGACTGTGGACAAGTCATTCAGGTTGGCATTTTCAGAAGGCCTTGACAGTTTAAGAGTACAAGTTTCAATTCCTATAGCACGTAGGCACCCTTAAAAATTCCATCCTTGGTGCCTCCCCTCTCCATATTACCTGGGGATAAATGATATATCCCCTTCCTTCTAGCCTGCCTAGATCCACAACAGGGACACAGCATGAGAGCTTTTATTTCTGTTAGAGTGGCACATAATAACTCTGCTCAGTGAGCCATGCAATAAAGCTGATCATGCGTTTCCACGCGTCTCCTCAGTATTACAGGAAAACACACTATTAAAAAGGCATGGATTAATGGGTTACTCTGCCACTGCCTCACTGTATAGCCCTGTTCAAGTTACTTGAGCACTTCTTGTATCTTAGCTTGCTCACCTATACAAAATGGGTGTAATTCTGACCTCTCATTGCAGAGCTGACTATCTATGCCTAGTTTAAAAGCTATTTGTTTCAGTAGTGATCGAAATGACTTAAGTTTAATAATGAAAAGACTACACCAGCATCAAGAGATACAGAACTATTAAACTCCCCCTAGCCCCTAAAATCTTTAATTGTATCCTGACAGGAAGCAAAAGATTATTAGTTTTACTTAATAACAACAAATCTTATTGCAGCGCTAATCCCCCAACCCCCAGGAAGTGACTCGCATTGTGAATGCATACACCCTAACCCATGTCTGAATGATGTGGAAATCATGTTAACAGTCCTTTAAAGTTTGAAATTGATATGCCATGAGAAATGGCTCTTACAAAAGGACTCAGCATTTGATTTGAACAGCATTTTAACCTAACTCAGGCTGTAAAGCTTGTTAGCTCCCTCTACTGTTTAATGAGTATAGTAACGTCACCTGCTACTATCCACTCAAGGGGTAGGAAGCTGAGATTTTAGGTATGTCTTGCTAAATTGAAATACTAAATATATTCAATGTTTGATAGCTGCTCAAGTGCGACTAAAAACTCAGGAGCAGCAGCAGTGCCTCAACACAAAGATAAGTCTTCCAGAAAAGAGTGAAGTCACTGGTGAGTCTGCATGACTGAAGAGGCCCATCAGAGATCCACATGTCTGATCGTAGACATGACAGAGTTCCAAGGACTAGAAATTATAGGCCAGCCCATTGAAGAATGAGTAAAAAAATGCAACTCTCATTTTTGCCAGCTGCTCCCACTTCAGTCAAACTTGGTGCACATTTGAGACAGACTCGATCTTTGGACAGTATTCTTACTCCACCTCTTTGCTCTTCAGATAGTCCATTCAGAAGCATCCTGGAATATAAGGAGATTGCCAGCAGGGGTTAAGCAGAAACTGTGCTTTCCCCCTCCAATGGCACATTATTAAACAGCAAGCTACATGAAATATGGGGTTCTTTCCTCTCCTGTCTTCAGAAGCCTCAGGAAGAAGCTGATGTCACAAAGCAGTCAACAAGCCACTGGAATTTGTAAAAATATCAACAAGTGCTGAAAAATCAGAAACTTTGCTCACATTTATTATTTTCACATCCCAATTTTATTTGGCTTAGATTACCGTAATGGTAGGGTGTCGTGCAAACATGTCCGAAAAATGTCAACTCATTATTATGCATAGATATTACATATCTTCAAGTATGCACCAAAACCTTTCCAGGCAACGCCCATTTCCGGGATGAAAATGATATTCATGTTACACCATGGCTGTTGCTAGCCCATTTCCAAGAGTGGTATATAGACCAGCATCGTGGAAATGGAATACCCACACCATTTAATCTTACCCCCTATCAGATAAGCTTGAATAAGTTAATTGCTTGAGGAAACTCCAGATCACCAATACATTGAAGTGAAAAGCCAGAAGCAGCATCTTCTAATACTTCCTCTACTGGGAGACACTCAATAGCAGAAAGACTAAAACTTCTCATCCCCCATTTTCATCCAGCTTTAGAGGTCTTCAAGTTTACACACTGTGCTACTTGACAACACTCATGTTGGGAATGCGTTTCTCTTGACTGGTCAGACAGTATATAGAAGACATTGCCGCACCTGAATTAGGTTCTCTCAGAGGGACTGCTGTAAGACCACTGCACTAGACACTACAGTAGAGCAGCTCCCGGAGACAAACATCTCTACAGATTTTGTTCTAGCAATTTAAGATCATTGAAAACATTTCCAATTATTATTCTGAGCTTAGACACTAGTGAGAGGCATGTAAAAAGGGAAAGAAAAAAAACCAAACAACTCTTTAGAGTATGCTGAAAGAGGCACAGCAGCAGAACGTGTATAAGGACACTTATTTCACCACTGTCTTTTTTCCTTCACCATATAATATTAACTATGTCCAGAAATTCTCACATTTTACTGTTGTTAAAAACACACACAACCATATTATCTATCACTTGTAGCAAAATACTGCCAAACAATTCAGTGATTTACGGGATCAACATTCTAAACATAAATACAATTAAAGCCTTATAATATTAATGCACACTTTTTATTATATTAAAATCAGGCAATGGTCTGATACAATAAAAAGGCTGCTTATGGAATACTGTTATGTTAAACTTTAATTACAGAGGATGTTAAATCCTTACAACTAATATTTTCCTCAAAAGAGTTAATGGAAACATCAATTGTTCATTGACTTGATAGTTGCTGCTTTAAAATGTGTTTATTTAATTTTTTTATTTTTTTATTTTTATTTTTTACACAAACACTGATTTTTTTTCATAAAACTTAGGACACACTAGGTTGTTTGTATTTAAGCTTGCATCCACATTTCAGCAGTTAGTGGTCCAAAATAGTAATCAGAAAAGACAGTGATTTGCCAGGACGCAATGCCAATAAAGGAGGTCCTTAATCTGCTGTGCACACCATTCCCCTCCAATTCTTCATGGCAGAGTTTTTCCTCCTGAGACCTGAAGTGTCAGAACAAAGTCTACAGTATGTTGATTTGTCTCTAGTTGTCAGGTCTTTAGAAGAGCCAAAAGGTAAGTGCATTGTTTATTAGTTAACATTCTCAGGTCAATTGTAAAGCACCAAAATTCAAGTTGGTTTAACTGGAGTGTGTGTTTAGAATTTCTATATGCGGAGTTTCCCTATTACGGTTTGGCAGCTAGCAGATCCAAGCAATCCTGGTAAATTACTGCTCTTTTCACCATGTCAAAAAGCCTATCTAATATCAGCCGTGGCCAGCTTGGCGGTGTGGCAGCAGTGCTAAGGGGGCAGGGGAGATCCAAGTTTGCGAGCAGAATAGATACTCTTGTTTCCCAGGCTGGTGAAGACTAAATTCATTGCAAAAACAAAATGACAAGCACGAGGGGACACATCAGATGACTGCCCCAACACTTACCCCATTGCTGGCCACTGGCACGAAGAAGAGTCATAGGAGGGGACAAAAAATAAAGCAGCACCCCCACTAGGACAATGGGGGAGAGGAGAGAGATCGAAGAACCCTGAATCCCTCACCCAAGGCCCACATAACTGGGAAGGGGGACCGGGAGGAGAAATACAATCTATGCCTTGGCCAAAGGGAAGAAGAAAAGCCTACCCCTGATTATCAGGGCAATAAAAGGGAAAAAAAAGAAAAGAAAGGAAAAGAAAGAAAACCCAGAAAGAACAACCACAGTCACATTCAGCCTTTACTAGAGACAGCACAAAGGGAGGGATGATTGAGGTTAGCACACATCCCCATTAGTAGTCCATAAAGCCCAGTGTAGTACTGGAAGCTAAAACCTTTGTGTCTCCTCTAATAAATAGCCCTGAGCTTCGACTCTATTGCAAAAGACAGAAAAAGGTGGGGGAAGGGGAATAACCCAGGCCAAACACACAGCAAGGTGATTGTGTGATGTATGCTTTCACAGTTGAGTTAGATGTGCCACACTGGTCTTGACAGTAATAAATTTAAATAGACTTTTCTTGATACCAGAAGTTCAACTATGTGGACAGTGGTTACACATGACAGGATTATTTGTTATAGCACAACTTATATTTCAAATGGAAAATTAGTATCATTTACAGTATTCAAGATAAACTTCCTTTGAATGGGAACTTCCTTTCCAGTATTTTGAGGTCTACAAGATGCATCTAGAAAATTTACTACTGTGGAAAATGAAGACAGCTTAAATTGAGTAGGGGGGCATCATTTTTTTTTAATTAATTGCTGTAACATTGTCCTTCAGGTGGCTGAGGAAGTTTCATATTTTCTTTAGACATCATTAGACGCCGAAGTTCTTGCAGAACAACTTTGATACTATAAGAATTCTGCCATTTTGCTAGGACTGATATGGCTCTGGGATCCACCTAAAATTGACAAAAAACACCAAACCCGTCAGTCCTCAGACTGTTAACATATAGCTCCTTACTAGATGCTGTTTTTAAAGTGTTTTTCAGACTTAAACAGAAATGTAGTTTCCTTTCAAGTTTAATAAGTATTCCTGTTGTTTAACATTCATGCTATCAGGGCAAAGGATGGGGATGAAATCAACTACACACAGTTCAAGCGTGGGAAAGTATTTGATGCATTATAGTTATGTCTCCACTGTAAATTTACCATGCCAGGCAAGGGCACCTTCAAGCATGCCACACTGCTCCATGTAGGGTACCTCCCAACCGCATTCATATGGTGCTGCAAGTGGATTAAAGACAAAGAATCAGCATGCAGCTACACTGCTCCGATTCAGAAAGCAGCCTGGGCTGAGTGGCATGGTGTGTTTGAGGGCCCTACTGACTGGCATGGTAAGTTTGTATATAGTGTAAATGCCATTTTCCTATCCCACCCTCTTCCAATTCTCAAAGCAAAACCTGAAGGCATTCAGTTAAGTAACATGGGAGTTCAGAAAACACACCGATTTAAAATGTGTACATTTAAACTAGGTTAATAGAAACAGAAAAAAAACTTACCACTCCATTAGAACTATTTACTCCATTCATATTAATTTTTGTTACAAATCTTACAAATGGAGGTGCTTCTGGATATTTAGGCCCACATTCTATTTTAAGGCTGTATATTCTGTTTTCATAAATTGTCTGGAAAAAAAAAGAACATTGTGTCAGGTGGTACATGAATCACTTGGCAAAGACGGTCACTGATATTCGTGAAGTTCGAATTTTGCATGCTATTTCTCAAAGGGCAATCATTACTACTGCACTCTCACCTTTGAGAAATTTGCTAAATGCACTGAACACCTCCAACAGACATTTATGACACAGCAATCTTATATTTAAAGTATTATCTGTGCTTAAGGTTAAAGAACAAAACCCACATCATTTCTGGGGTACTAATTAGAATAAAGCGGTCTAGCTTTTTCACTAAATAGTTCAGATACATACAAAGAAATATGAAGGCAAGTAGAGTTTTGCACTGTTTGCCTTACAGTTAACTATCTTGGAATGGAAGCCACTACTTTAGAGAAACCAGCGATTTAAGCTCAACCTACCAGAGAAGTCTACAATTTTTAATTCCTCTGAGTTTAAGACATAAATGAACCTTGAGGTTTTTCTGGTTTTCGTAACTCAGAAGTGCGGTAAGTAGGATGGACAGTGGAATGCTCCAAATACAATACATTTAATAATTTACTTGCCATCAGGATTATTTCTTATATAGCAACAACATTGGTTGGTGCTTTAGACCTAAGAGACGCTAAACAGCATGGAGGTATAGGGGAAGGAAGCAAAAAGTAGCGAGGGGGTTGGTTGTAGCTGTGTTGGTCCAAGTATGTAGGCCAGGGGTGGGCAAATATTTTGAGCAGGGGGCCACTGACAGAGTTTCGGAAAGCCATCGAGGGCTGAATGACAGGCAGCGCAGGGCAGATTAATACTAATTTTCTACATTTTTTAGGGGCCCCATGGGCCAGATAGAATGGCCTGGTGGGCTGCATCTGGCCCCTAAGCCACATTTTGCCTGGTGTAGGCAGGGAAGGGGTAAATCTGATATCTTTTATTAGACCAACTAAAATAGTTGGAAAAATTCTTCTTTGCAAGCTTTCAGGTACAAACACCCTTCTTCAGGCAGAGGAAGTGCCTGCAGTAGTGTGTGCATTGATTCTGCAATTCTTAAAGACAGTATAAGGAAACGGGAAGAAAGTGGAGGTCAACTTACAGTGTGCAGCACTACACAAAAACCACAGAATTTTTGAACATGGAGTTCTGGCATTCTGGGTGAAGAGTGCCCCAGCTATAATAGTAATAATGAAAGTAGAATGACAGATCTGCCTAAGAGGAGTGTGATTTTCAGCATTTGGCAGTTTGGGCACATTTTCCTGCAGAGTCAAAACTGCACTGAAAGCTTACAAAAAAAGCCAAACCGGGCAGGTGGGGGGAGGAAAAAAATCAATCACAAGTTAAGAGTTCTCTTGCCATTCTAGTACGCAGGGTTGCAGGGGCCTAAAGAGAAGCGTCTTTTGTTAGTGTAGCGTAATGTATTTTATATTTCCATAGCTCATCCAGTTAGAGTGTGGTGCCAATAACACCAAAGTTGCTAGTTTGATTTTCCATTGGACCCAATGATTTCTTGAGGTCCTTTTTAGCTTTACTTCTCTACAAAATCTATGTAAACTCCCAGCAAAAATAAAGCATTGGTAATTCTTAATCCATGCCAAGACTGCCAGGATTTTATATAGCAAGAGCTCCCTCAACATAAACACAATAGTTTTCCCCAGTGAATACCCAGCTTGACCATCCTTTTAACATCTTTCCTGATATGAACCGTTATAAAACACAGGAGTCAGGGGTCAAGTGCACCTGAATATACATTTGTGTACCTGCCTATAACACACAGCAAGTCTTATGCAGAGCTCCAAAAGTAGCAGGCTCTGGTTTACTAGGAAAAAAATATGCATAGGCAGCAGCTTTTCTGTGCAACAGTGACATCCAGTGGTCAGTTATTCAGAATAGTTTTCCAATTGCTTTGGCTGGAGATAGTCAGAAGGCGACAGATGGGAAAGGTGAACAAACAGAAGGTTGTTACAAGAACTTGAGCAAACTTTGTCTGTCACCTCTAGATAGATTCAGCAATCATCCACAATTCAAGTGTCAAAACTACTCAGGTGCATTTTGCTAGCATGACAACACACAAGCACATGCAAACTTGCAGGCTTCTTTGAAATAGCTGTTTAATACAAGTGCTGCAAGTGACAGACATTACAAGCTGGATTACTTGGCGCCTACAGACAATATGAAACATTTACAGCCAAGGCTGAGGTCTTGCAGATGGAGTAAATATACAGCAAAGCTATCTGCATAGAGCTATATGGGAGGGAAAGCCTGCTTCCATGTATGGAAGTAAGGACTATCAGAAGCAGCAGCATGTACTAGTTCTACATAGGAGATTAATTTGTCTTCTGCCATCACCAAAACAGACTCCCCTGTCAATACCCCTACCTACAGGGGGAGACGAGCAGCTTTTTGGGGCTCATGTGTTGTACATTTCATTGAAACAAAGGAAACAAAACTAAGTATGAAGCCATACATGGTAAACAAAAAAGTCTATACTTCAATATAGTATGATGCTTTCAAGCAAAAACAAATAAATAAAAATCAGTTTGAAAAAACCCAATACCTGGAAAAAATTTCATCTATAAATATAAATGGGTAAGAGAAAGAAAAGAAGCACACTAGAAGAATCTGCCTATGTTACTTTATAAGCTTGTTCTACAGTATGAGCTATATTACTGGTTATGCGTCAGCAAATAAACACCTATTAGTATGTGCAAGTTTCCAGTTAAATCTACAATTTAGATTAAAACTTTCATTCTGCCTGAATGTTATGCGAGGCGTATATATGCTGATAATTTTTAACACCTCTGCATACCAAACTCCTCATTAAAGCAAACTCCTTTCCACAATTTAGTTTCTAATATCAAACAAAGACTCTCAGAAGAACAACCTAAGGCTCACTATGAATATATGAATGAGTGGATAAGGGGAGTGGTCCCCAACCCAGGGCTCGCAAACAACATGGTGCCCACCAGACCTCTTGCTGCCAGCTGACACACACATCCTTGCTTCCCACAGACACAGGTCTATTTAATTTGATTTGCTCCGAATTTTTGCCTGCAAGCTGACAACGGTCAGATACCACTGGATCCAGGGATATGCTTACAGCAGCCGTCAAAGAAAATGTTTGGATGAATAGTGACACAGAAAAAGTGGTATTAATGGTACAGCCTCAGCTGCCATGGTCAACCCGACCTCTCTTCAATCCTGGTCAACCTCTCTCATAGAAGACTAGAAAAAGGGGTGCAGAGATAGGCAGCTATAGTGCTTAAAGGGCTCCATCTAACAGGGTGAAAAAACTGAGACAGACGACACAGAGACCTACATAATCCAACGGCACAGCAAAGGTAACTTGGGTACTTCCATTATCCTTTTGGAGTAAGAGTCAATGAAGCTGGAATGGCGCACCCCAATCCTGACCTCCCCTATCCAGCACAAATGAAGAGTACATAATCAGTCTTTGGAATTCACTACTGTGAAGTAGAGACCCATAGCTATTATCAATAAGTTATGCGTCTCACTATCCCATCGATCATATTTTTAAACACACAGAATAAATCCTCAAAGGCCAAACCACTAAACTAGTAAGGGGTCTCTTACAGACATTCTTCAAAGGCGTTATTTTTATTGTGAGGTACCCAGCCCGCCAGCAATCAGCAAGAAAGTTCTTATTTGAAACATTTTTTTCAGTTTGTCTACTAAAATGTTTTTTTTGCTTCCTTCCCTATCCAAAAACAGAAAGTAGAGTGAACTAAACAGCCAACAGACCTAAGCTGCTTCTCAGCTATGCAATGGCAAGCTTGTCACTATCTTCACTGTTAAGACTGTAATACAATAAGTAGAGAGACAAAGATGGTGGAAATACTAAGCATGATAATTTATGTTCCACTCACTGTGATAACATGGGTGTATTGCAGGCTTTTTTCATGACTTTTCTAAACAGGAGAACACAGACATTACCCAGACTCAAAACAATTATAAAAAAAAAAAAAATACAGGGGAGATATGACAAAGGCAGAAGTACTGCTGAGTTAAAGTTTGAGGTTCTAAACATTAGCATTTTCTGACTTATCTAAAACTTTTAGGTAAGCAAGTTTCGCTGTAACAGAAAACCCCCCAAAAGTCCTCAAGAATTTCCCAAAAATGATGAATGAAACTGAAGTGAACTCACACAGAATATAGTGAAAATAGAATAGCTAGCGAGAATTTTACCTGCATTTTCTCTAAATATAATTTGAAGATTTTTAAACCTTGCTGTATTCAGCAGTACTCTGGGAATCAGAAGTGACATTCTAAGAGTACGTGTATAAGGCACAAAAAACACTGTTATACAGCAATGCTGTTAGCCCTGCATATGCTGCCTCCAGAAGTAGAAGCAGTATAGCTGTATTAGCCCTCTGATGCATCCAGTCTAGGTCACACAGATTAATCTCTGCTGGTATGCAAAAGCTAATTTAGCTTGGGGTATTCTCTGCACACACACAATCTAGAGTGAATGCGTAAGGACGAAAGTTTTGTCAAAGAATTAACTAGAGAATGGTTACCCAGTATTATTCAAACTTGTATGCAGAAAGATACACTGGCATATAAAATCCAGTTTTACATGCCAAGCAAACCAGGTTGCAAGCGCATACTTGGTCAGATACACACCAGTGTTTAGGCTGGGGCAGTGGGAACAGAAAAAAAGCAGAGATTAGTGACAGTGGCATTTTTATCTTTAAGTTGATGCTTACTCTTGGAGGCCCAATAATCATTCCTGTCCATCTTGTAAGTGTCATATCTTCATCATCTTCAAGACCCCAGCTAACTGTCCCATCTCCTACTCCTTTCTGACCTTCTTCAAGTTCTTCCAACAGACGAAAATTACGAGGAACTTTTACTCCTAAAAACAATCAGAAAGAAACTTTGAGAGCTGAGAACATCTGACAGTGAGATTAAACTGAGCAACTAGAGCGGTGCTTTTAGTAATCCTACATGTCAAACAGTTAAACCAAAACATTGAGAAAGAGCAACATCTGCGCGAGGGTACGTTACCAGCATGAAGATGCCTTCATGTTTAAGTTCTGGTCCTTATGTGAGAAAAGAGCTCATCTTGCACTTAAGAAATTATGCTATTGGGCCAAGACAGTGTATGCAGTGAGAAAAGGGGGGACTTCTTATCTCTTCAGAAGAATAAACAGCATAATAGTCTTACTTCCTGTCCACACGATGCAGCAGATCTTACATCAGCATTTTGTTAGAAGCTCTTAACATCACTGAACCTTCTCTGAACATTTCAAAACAGCATTCAAAACAAGACAACCAGTTTTGTAATAAAAGCAGGCGAATCTGAAGTCAATTCATATTGCCTTCATCACCTCCCATCACTGCAGCATCTGAACACCTCACAAACTTTCGTATGCATAGCCACACAAAAGCTGCAGGAGAGACAGACGTTTTAATTTGCATTTTCCAGACACGGAACTGAGGCACAGAGAGGCTAAGTGACTTGCCCAAAGTCATCCTGAATGTCTTTGGTGGGGGGAGGACTTGAACCTAAGTTTCCTAGGACTTGGCCACTGGAACATCATTTGTTTCAAGATGCTCAAGCTGCAGCCATTAAAGACCCCAAATGAGTCCACCGCTGAATTCCAGAATTTACAGTACATGTTTATGAATGGGCCTAAAGGAAACAAAACTGTTGATATGATGTAGAAGTTAACAGTTATTTTCCACTTCAAAAAAAACCAAAACAAAACAGAACTTTTTAAAGTGTACCACAAGCTTAATTATTCAATAGTTGCACAGTCCTTAGTACAGTACAGCTGAAAAGAATAGCTGGTTCCCTTCTCTGTTCGCATCTGCAGCACAGCACAGAAAAAACAGACTGGAAAATTATTTTTTATGGGACAATATTTTCAGTGAAAAGCCCTTCCAGTTCTTCAAAAAATATCCTCAAGTCAATGGCACCAGAAAGAAGCAAGGAGAAAGCCTTGAAGATGATCCCTTTGACTGCTTGAAGATATGGAAATATAAAAGATCTGTGGATGTACACAATGTGACAGTCCTTAGATTGTGACAACTTTAGTAGCTTTAAAGTCTCCTTCAAATGTCTTGAGAGATATGAGAGAGACAAAATATTAATTCTGATTTTACTGTGAAACAGAGTTCTGCTAAAGCCTCAGCCACACACACACACACACAAAAAAAAAAAAAAAAAAATCACAACCACATATACAAATCAGAAGCATCTCCACTAGTGAAATTAGCTTGCTGGTCAATTTGGAAAGAAAAAATATTATATATCGTATTCAAGAGAGATCTGAAAATACAAGATCAGAAATACATGTCAGCTCCAGTACCGCAGTTCTGAACAAATGCAATACTAACAGAATTTTTCAGAACCAGCGAAGATAAGCTAAAAAAGTACCAACATTGAGAACAACAAGACTATGTACCTTATGTTCTCAAAGCATCCACAGGAGAGCCCAGGCAGTGTGAAGAAAGAAGTCTTTCAAATCTTAGCACTTCAGCACAGTGCACTGAAGAGTGCAGAGGAAACAAGGGAACTGGCAGAAGCATGAAATGATAGAAGTATAGAGGGCCGGGATAGGATTTTGAATAATTTTGTGATTGCATGCCACTTTTTTCAGGCAGTGCTCAGAAAGCGATTCTACAGTAAATGAAGCTGTTGTCTACAGAATTCTAGTCTTATTTTCTGCAGAAGCTGGTAGTTGTACAGTGAATGAGAGAGGGGACTATAGAAAAAGACCCACACAGCTTAAGATCAACACATCTGAATGCCATCCCAAAAATTCTAATCCTGCCTCCATCGTGTAAATCCTGCACAATACCAGCCAGTCATCTGATCCACACTTTTTACACAGGTAGCTACTACTTAGGGATGCAAAACTGGAGACCCTCAAATCTGATTTACAGAAGTGCTGAGTACTCGTAACTAACTGAAGCCAAAGAAGCTGTGTTTGAATACGCAAGGCTCTGAGAATGCTCAGTAATCTGAAAAATAAGATCAGGCCTCTTAAATTAGAGGCTGGAAATGACAACAGTTAGTTTGATCTTAGTTTTCTTTTGCTTCAAATCCTCATTTGTAACATGGAGATAATATCAGTTCATGTCTGTAGGTGCTGTGAAGATAAGATTTATACGCCAGGAAATCATTTTTTTGACATTCAGAGCAAGGATTGGGCAGTCTGTGGGAAGACATGGGGCCATGTGATGAAGGAAAAAGGAAATACTAGCCATTCATTCAATGAGTAACATCCTTTCTGTGCTGTCAGTGAGGTAATGATCTTGTATGACAAAAATAATTGCACAATTCAACACCATACTATATAATAAATGTACCAGGAGCCCAATTCAAGCTGAAATTCTCAACTTTGGCATTTCTTAATGTAAATGTTGCAAACGTTAAACTTTGTAACCTTAACATTACACCCCAAGAAGGCTGAGGGGGAGGGATAAATCTGATATCAGGGGGGAAGAGAAGGCAACATTGTTTCAGATCTATTCCAAAATAAATCACTCTGATCAGATACAAGTCAGAACCATAAAATAATTAAGGATTAGAGAGCAGTAGCTCTCAAACCAGTCTGAGAACTAATTTGTGGTAGTTGATCACATGTTGTATTATAGAGAGAAAACAGACCCGTAGTACTTCGACACAAATTGTTTGCTTACAAGCATTAAGGGGACTTCAGGCAAGTTATAGGAGTGGGGGATCCATGAGACACTTTACATTTGGATTTCAGGCTAGATGGGAAAACCTGCAAACCCTTGTTACTGTGAGAACTGAATAGTTGCTGTATGATCCTACATCTGCCTATACAATGGCCGCAGCACTCTCCAAGAATGCATTTTTCAGCTGAATTGGAAAGCCCAGAGCCAAGATCTGGCACATCAGGCCACATCCCCTGGCCCATGGGACTCAACACAGTCCTGGAAATTTGGCAGCAAAGGAGCAGTGGCAGCATCAATTGCTGCAGCTCTGGGAGCTGTTCATCCCACAGTCAGATTTCCATGCTGGAAGACGTGCCCCATGCACCAGATGCAGGTCTGCAGACTGGCCCCATGCCACTCACCTGGTCCCTGGGACCAGATGCATTGATCCCCACTGGCTTAGAGCAGTGGTTCCCAAACTCTGACAGACTGCACACCACCAATTTAAAACAATAAAACCATCAGTACAACCAGTGAATTTCAGTTAAACCTTAAGTACCACCAGAAATTGTGTGTCATATAAAGTAATTATAGTAAACCTGTTAACACCTACCACTGACAGGTTGTCTGTGTACCACTGGTGGTACCCATACCACAGATAGGGAACCGCTGGCTTAGGGCATCATGACACCTTGCTGCCTTACCATCCTACAAGAGTCAAGTTCAGAGACTACAGACAGGATGTCCTGTGCTCGTTCAATATTTGCTAAATTACTTCTGGAACCCAGGACCAAAGCAATCTGAGACTCAACACATTTCTAGAACAGCTGACTCAAGCATGAGTCAACTGCATTTTCCACACATGGCAGATACTTTGCATAACCCTTTCCATGTCGTTATGGAGACTGCCAAGTCAGTAACCAAACAAGCTTGTTAGCTTCATGAGTCCTTGAATACACACACACACACACACACACACAGAGAGAGAAGAGATAAGTAATTAAACTGCCAAAACAGGCTTTAGATTATGTTTTATTTTAGTGAATCATAGAATCAGAGACACAGGGCTGGAAGGGACCTCCAGAGGTCATCTAGTCCAGCCCCCTGCCTGAAGAAGGATCATCCTTATCCAAACCATCCCATATAATCCATAATCTAAACTCTACATAAGACTACCATCAACCATGACAACACAGACCTAGCGCCCTAACCTGCCACAGGTCAAGAGGGGAGACTACAACAGACAACTTCTAGGAGATCCCAGGCAGAGGGCCACACCACCCACTACAGAAGAAGGCAAACCCCACAGTCCATACCAGCCTGACCCTGGGATACAAATTCTTTCCTGACCCCAAATATGGTGATATGTCTGATTCTGGGAAAGAGAGGCAAGACCCTCCAGCCAAGAACCTCTGGTTTTGATCCCAGCAGGAGCACTGGCAAACCCCAGCCAAAACCCCTAGCTTTGGCTGTAGCCAACACTCAATGCCTCTAAAAAGGCTTAAAAAACACCCTGATGTAGCACAAGAGAGGCAGGGCAACCAGCAAAGCCCACAAGCATGGGAAATACCTCTAGTGGAACACAGGCATAGCTACATCTAGATCAGTCATGACCCAAAAGTGGTTGCAAAAATATATGAAAGGGTCATGAACAAACTTTAAAAATGGATCAAAGTTTAAAAATGGATTCTCCTTTAAAAGGAGAAAAAATGTGGGAAACCGTGGCTTTCCCCTTGTAGGCTGGCAGAGTTCCAGCTTGCAAGAGACTCCTTGGAGGCCGCCCCCCCCCACACTTCCACTCCCTTCCCCTGTGGGAGGGGCTGGGGGCAGAGGGCAGCAGGTCAGGAGTGAGGGGTAGTGGGTCAGTACTGGCCATCAATGTTTACAAATGGGTATTGGTACAAAAGATGTAGATGATCTAGGTCAGCGGTTTTCAACAAGTGGCTGTCCAGTCTCTTCTTGAACATCTCCAGCGGTGCAGAGTCCACAACTTCCGTAGGCAGTCTATTCCACTAATAATAATTCTAGAACAGTATTAAAATCAACTTCACATTTAATTTGACTCCTGATACAAAAGGTGCAAGACAAAGCCAAACAACTGTTGGCAGACCTCATGGAAATCTTCCAAAAAGAGATAAAATACATGTGAATTAAAGAGCAAAAACAAAATAAAGCAAAAGGACTTAGTAGTTACAACCACTAGCTCAGACAATGAAACCCCATGAAACATTTAATTTTTACCACAGGCCTGGAAGACAAAACCAGGTAGCAACCATAAGCTTCCCTGACAAGCGATAGTTAGTGATAGACTGGTATTGTAGCTATGATGGCTCAGGAATTATTTGAGAGGCAAGGATTTCTTAGGGTGAAAACTTTTATTGGACCAACTGCATAACTGGGATTGAGTTGAGTTAGACAAGCTTTCAAATGCAAGATATGATCTGAAGAAGAACGTCTTGCATTCAAAAGCTTATCTAACTCTATCCCGACTGTGCAGTTGGTCCAATAAAAAAAAAAAAAAAAAATATCACTAAGAAATCCTTACCTCCCTGACAAGTGGGGAAGAATTTAAGCTTCCTGATGGAGAGGTGGTAGACTTTATAGATGTGAAGATAGCATTCCAATTGCTAACTGACAGCGATGCTGGATTAAACAGAGCCAAGTCTGGTTCTGATGCAGACTGAAATTGAATATTGCTAGTCAGTGTTTGTGATCAAACCACTTTAACACTTAACATAAAACAATCTGCAAGACCCTGGCACAAAACGTTAAAATAAAACGATGAAGATAAAGTTGGCATAAATAAAAAAAAAATAGAACAAATAACCAACCACATTCAGTCAAAATCAGAAATCAGAATTTGTGCATCAAGTTGATGAACACTGCAAGCAAGTTTACAGAAGCGGAAACTTCTCAAAAATAGATCCATTCTGGAACAGACACCTGCCTCAACAGCACTAACAGACCACGCTGCAACAAAGTGGACAAACATACCTTCAGGGGCAGATCCTGTACCAGCTGAGTCAAGCTAAGTTTTGCCACTGATGGCAATATGCACAGGATCAAGCAGTAAGTGTGCAAGGTGTTGTATCTTCATAATTCTGAAAGGTTACATTTGTAACTTTTCTTTCCAGGTAAGAATCAAGTCACAAGTCAAGTCGTTTGATAAATTTATCTCAAACTGTAAGGCATAAGGTGGAAGTGATGCAGAATATGCAGGAGAGCTTATGGATAACTTATTTCAGCAATTAGGAACTTTACATAAAAGAGTCTCTTTTTTCTAATGTTATTCTCAGCAGAATAATGTAGAGAATTTCAGATGCTGACCCGAACCAAAGCCAATTTCAACTTTGGCATGGAGCATCTATCAGCCACATCAGGCTGGTTTCCAGTACAGTCAATTTTCTTTATATCCGGTGCCAATGTGATATTGGACCAATGTATCAGTGCACCTCTAGCAGGAAGCAGTGGGTTTGAACCTTGTTTAACTCAACAGTTTGTCTACAACACCACAACTCAAAGTGCTAAATTTAAGTGTTGAAGTCTGACCTCAAAATACATTAAAATTTTCATTCTTTGTCAAAACTCTGTCAAGTCTTTAAAGTGACCAAACATTAAATGTTGAATAAGAGGCTTTTGGTTATGACAAACTGTCAGCAGATAAGAACTTAATGGTTCATATGCAGACTCCATAATTATGTCCCTGAATTCAAAGATTTCCACTCTTGATTCATGTTTTGATATTAAAATACAATCTTGATAAAGAAACCATGGTAAAATGGCCAAGGCAAACCTACATTACCATAAAGGGGTCTCAACTCAAACAAAGTGTTGCCAACCTCCATCTTGCTGGGGTCATCTGATCCCAGCAGTCTTTCCTGCCCAAGTGCAGGGCGGTGGACCCGATGACCTGTAAGGTCCCTTCCAGTCCCTAACAACTCAGGAGGCATGTCAGTAAGGCCCTAAAGGGCCACAGCGCAAAAGGGGAGGGAAGCACAGGATGAGTGGTTGCTCTTCAAAGGAACAATCCTGGATGCACAAGCTAAGTCTATTCCATCTCGAAGGAAAGGCAGCAAAAGGGCACAGCAGCCCCCTTGGCTATGGGCGGACAAGAACCTGATGGTATTTAACACTGAAAAATGCAAGGTTCTCCACCTTGGGAAGAAAAACCTACAGCATCCTTACAGCATCCGGCAGTGCCACACTGACTAGCGCTATGGGCAAAAGGGACTTGGGGGTCATGATGGACCACAAGATGAACATGAGCCTTTAATGTGATGCTGCAGCTAGTAAAGTGAGCAAAACACTGGCTTGCATCCACAGATGCTTCTCAAGCAAATCCCAGGATGTCATTCTCCCATTGTACTCGGCCTTGGTGAGGCTGTAGCTGGAGTACTGTGTTCTTTTTTAATTGTGGAGCCCAAAACTGAATGTGGAGAAGCTTGAGATAGTGCAGAGGAGAGCCACACACATGATCAGAGGTCAGGAAAACAGACCTTACGACAACAGGCTGAGAGCCATGGGGCTCTTTAGCCTGGAAAAGCGCAGGCTCAGGGGTGATCTGATGGCCACCTATAAATTTATTGGGGTGCTCACCAGGATCTGGGGGAACCTCTGTTCATCAGAGTGCTCCAAGGGATGACAAGGTTGAACATCCTGAAAGGGATGACCATTTTGGGCTGGACATAAGGAAGAACTTCTTTACTGTCCGAGCCCCCAAGGTTTGGAATAGACTGCCACCAGAGGTGGTTTAAGCATCTACTTCGAACATCTTCAAGAGACTTTTGGATGCTTATCTTGCTGGGATCCTATGATCCCTGCTGACTTCCTGCCCCTGGGGCGGGGGGCTGGACTTGATGATCCTCTGGGGTCCCTTCCAGCCCTAATGTCTATGAAATTTATGAAGTCCAAACTTGAAGGACCGGGGGGGGGGGGGCGGAATAATTTTTGCTACTCATCTTTCAGTTGCAAGACAAACCAGAAACTACAACATCAACTAGAATTTATTTTACTAAGGACAGCATCTCAAGCTAATATTTTGGGGGTAAAAGAAATCAAAACTGGAAGTTTGATGTGAGAAGCATCTCATTCCTCTTTACACTGCCTCTCCCAACCACGCCCAAAACATGGTTATTGTTGACTTAAGTATTATTAGATATTCTGAAGTTAGTCTTCTTGATTAACAAGAATCATAATACTGAGCAGAGACAAGGTCCATCTAGTACAGTAACTGTCTCTTTCTGCACCTAACACGGGGAGTTTCAGAAGAAGGTGTAGAAACCTCAGTCAGCAGCTGTGGGATAATCTGCCCATTCATAAGGTTTCATCTTGAACCTTGGAGATTAGAGACTGGCTACATCCCTGGAATATTAATAAACCTACAATTTGTCACTATTAACTGTAACTACTCTTTGCTACACATACACATGGTTACAGTTAATCCTTTTTCAGATCTTGCTAAAAAGTAACACCCTGTGCCAGCAAGTCCAGGTTTTTGTGTAAGAAAAAAAAAAACCCTACCTGGTCTCTATTAGTTCTGTATCAGTTGTCCTTTTCCTTTTAATTTACTTCAATGTATCCCTCCTTCTTGTGTCGAGACAGAAGGAAGTTTCCATCTACCTTCTCCACAGCATTCATTATTTTATGTCCTCTTATATCCTCTCCTGTTTTAAGGTAAAACAGGCCAACCTGTTTGATCTCTCCTTGTTATATCCTGAATTATGTCACCTTTTTCCAACCCCCACTTGTTCATCTCTTCTGAGACGGGAATCCCATACCATAACATTGCAAATGAAACAGCATCACTGATTTATGCAATGGCAACATATTTTCAGCATTATTCTCTGACCCAGTCCCTATACATTCTAATGTCTTGTTTGCTCTTCTTGATCACAGCTGCAGATTGAGAGGTTTCAACCAAGTTCAACCAAGTTACCTATAATGATGCCCAATTCTTTCATTGTCAGAAAAATAATTTTACAACTTAACTCATACCTTCAAAGGTTCTAAAACTTGTCTCTCCAGGCACATTACTTTGCATTAAGCAATACAAAGCTCTATATGTTATCATGGTGCCACTTTACCCAACCCAGTTAAGTCCCTTAGAAATTCTTCACAGTCCCCTTCTGTTCAGCTGACTAAAGCAACGTTCTGTCATCAGCAATTATCTTGCTGCTCACCCCACTTTTCAAATCAGAAACTGTATAAACATTAAGAAATGTAGTATACAGCATTGGATCTCATGGATACCAAGCTGCTTGATTTTTATTGAAGAAATTTACTATTTAATTCTACTTTGCTCTATCTTTCTCTCTCAGCCAGTTCTTAAACCAGAATATCATCAGGCCCTTCCGCACGTGACTTAGGGCAGTGGTCTCCAACCTTTAAGTAGGAGATCGCCTTTCGCATTTAAAAGCAACCCAAGATCTACAATCTGCCACCACCACCCCGTTCCCCCCTCCCATCCAGCAGATAAGTCCGTGGGGAGGGAAAGGGGGGGTGCACATTGAGGCAGAGGGAGAAAAAATTATTTGGGGGTGTGCCTCCCCAACAGGCAAGTCCCATCTGGCTGGGGCCCCACTCAACTTACCCCTGCTCCTGCCTCTGCAGCACTGTCCCTCACTGTGGGGGCCTTGATCTAGCCCCTGCCACTTACCCCCACCACGAACTGACCTGCTGGGCTGGGGCACGCATGTGCATGCACGCGGGCACTCAGCCCCCAATCCCAGGCTCAGACTGACTTCAAGAGGCTCCGAGATCTACCGGTGGATCAAAATTCACTGGATGCTGATCACTGACTTAGGGCCTTTGATGGCAATACTATGACAGGGAACAGTGGTGGCAATTCGGTGGCAGAGGGAGCAGCTGGAGGGCTCAGAGCACAGCTGATAGTTTGGGAGCACAGCACTGGAAAGTAGGGCAGCACCTCACTTGCGGTGAGCTGCACTAACTTGGACCATTAACCCTACAAGGTTGCTGACACCTGTCTTAGGGTCATCTGCACTGAAGACAATACCCAAGCCAGCTACCTACCCTGGAAATCTTCAAAAGGAGACTGGACAGTCACCTTGCTGGGGAAACTTGACCCCAGTTGTCATTTCCTGCCTAGTGCAGGGGGACTGGACCCGATGATCTACAAGGTCCCTTCCAGCCCCTAACAATCTATGAATCCATGAAACTATAGCTGGGGCAGCCTGGAGCTCTGTACAGGCTAATTTTCTCACTGAGCAACAAAGTACATTAGCTGACATGGCAGCATGAAGCTCTGCCAGGCTAGTGTACCTTGCTGTTTAACAGGAATATTAACCCATGCAGAGCTACCTGCTGCCACAACCATACTACTTCCAATACCCAAGCTAGCTTAAGAATCCCTATACCGTGCGGCCTATAGCACAGACACAGCTTTCACCCCTCAAGAAACCCAGTCGTGGCCTTTTGAGAGTCTTAAAGTCAACTGGTTCTCCTTTATTTGTATGTTCTAAGAATTCCCAGAGTAGTACACAATTTTCCTTTCCAGAAGTCATACCTTTAGACTCTCCTATAATTTCCTTCCAGGTGTTTTATTATTCTAATTTTTAAGCATTTCATCCCATTTGTTAGATGGTGTATGGCCTTCTTGTTCAATTCCAAAATCACCCCTGCAGCCTTTTATAGAAATACAGGGCTAACGCGTGCTACCTTTTCATTTATTCTACATCTAGACATTTTTAATGAGATTGGACATACATCTTTGGAATTCAGCTACTTTCAAGAGAAGCAAACAGATCCACATGTTTTACAAACAAATATGCACACATTTAAAGGTTTTTGTAAAACAAGTATTTGTAAAACCTGTTTATAAATAAGTAAGATCATTACACTCCTTGCCCAAAGCCCACCATGAATTGGTGACCATAAATAAATATCAAGGGATTGATCTTTCCCCTGTCCTTGTACCCAGTAGACAACACCACATCCAAAACTTTTAGCATCAAAAAAGTACAATACAAACTGCACTGGTGTGCCACTGTAATATTACTAAAAGGGACTGGACATACCTGTTCCTTATAGCAGAAAAGGACAGTCTAATAACCTAATCAGTAGCCACAGGGTGGACTCTATCACCAAGAATAAAGAGCCACATCAGTTATCAGCAGGACCAGCTCACAGTTGCATTTAAATGGAGTTGCTCACTTGGATTTTTCAAATCCAAATTCAGGGCTGCCTACAAAGGCTCAGTGTTCACGTACCTGTTGAAAAGTTATACGCTGATTTTCAGAGCTTTTGCCAAAAGGAAAGGTACAAACAAAACCCTACCAGCAGCAGGTTAAATACATCTGTCATCAAATGCCTTAATAAGTATGTATATTGCCACACCTATTTATTCTTCCCTAGCTGTACATTACCTGAAGTACAAACTTCCCACTTCCAATTCTGCAGACCCAATAAAGCAGCAGAACTTCTAGAATGGTATGAAAAAGATGGGACGTGACGCAAAAGGGGCTGCCCAGCTGATCCTCTGCACTTAACTACACTCTCACAACATCTCTCAATGGGAAGTTGAGACAGATCAAGTCACATCTACCAGGGTTGCAGTTGAAATACCTTATGGAAGCCCTGTATCAACGTGAGGTTTAAAATGTCTCAATAATCTTACATGACCTCTCCATCCACACCCAAACAACCAATTCATGGAGCTGCACTGACTTAACAAGAAAGACACGTGCCTTGTTCTTCCATTTACATTTGGCTGGAAAAGAAAGTCAGAAGCTGCAAAAGATTATTGGGAAAATATGGCTGCCTGCTAGAGTGACACAAGAAGCTGATAAGGCCCTGTCACAATTTCACATCCTGTGCTGGGCATTTCAACATGGGTCCCCTAGAATACAAACCAAACTGCAGAAAAACCAGAGGTATCGGGATTATGAAGACTTTTAAATATAGCTCTGCAAAACGCAGGCCTCGTGACAACTGCTACTGCACTGCTCACACTTTTTTAAAATCCTGAGTATAACAAACTCTCTTCTGAGTAATCACTCTTGTTAGAAGACCATCTACGGAAATAGCTACGGCCTCAAGAGAAAAATGAATATCCTCTTCGTTTCCTTGGTAAAGGCAAGGGATTCCCCTTGAAGGACCTGCTTAATTTTAAATTTCAGTGGGAACCGCTCGAAACAAATCCTCGAAGCCATAACTGCAACCCAGACACGGCAGAAATTATCACCCAAAAGTGAAACCAATTTGAGTCCGTTTCAATTCTATCTGTTACTCTGCTTAAATGTGAGGCGGGCGGCACTGGGCAAGGAGGCAAATCTCTCCCGTGGCCATCGCTGGCTGACACCACGCCGGGGTTTCAGTGGCACCAGGACCCCGGCACCGGCGGGGCCCAGCCAGGCAAGGAGCGGGATGGGTGGGGGGACAAACCCCTAGCCGGCAAACCCCAGCTCAACGCCCGCGGGCGGGCCGGCTCCAGGCGCAGCAGTGCCGGCCCAGGGCAGCGAGCGGGCCCGGGC